>NW_005842378.1:1418605-1452808 GCF_000455745.1 Alligator sinensis
GGCGACCCCCTTCTGGAAGATAACACCACGCTGAAAGAAGCCTCAACGACAGACTCCAGCGCTTGTAGGATAGGTATACCTGACTCTGTAGCCTGCTACTGTGTGTGTGTATGTGTGTACATGTGTGTATGTGGGGACCAGCCCCAAGGTTTATGATTACAGTGTTTCAATCCACCTAATAAACTAGAATTTTAAGGATCCCAAGTTGGACATTTGTAGCCAACATCTTGACAGTGCATCCAGTACTTCAGTGTCAGTCATTGCTGCACCTGAATGACTATTACCACACTTGAGTTAAGGCTTTTAACTAGAGCTAAAAACAGGCCACATGGCTGTAAAATATGGCTGAGACGTTACCATACTAGGAATGCCTAACAGATAGCAAAATTGCGGAAGAAAGAATAGTTTGAATAGTGAAACATAAAAAATATTTAAAAGGATAGAGAGTCTTTAATACTCATGGAGTGGAGTGAGATTAACAGGAATCAGGGAGATGATAATAAGCCATGAAGTCAATTGACTGTCTCAGTACTAGCTGTATGCTGCTGCCCCTCCCAGCCAGTTTAAATCTTGAGTAGATCAGGAATCAAAGAGGGGTGCAATTGCACCACTTAACCCCCTCACCCTCCTCCCCGATTTGCCCGTAGAATCATAGAATCATAGAAGTAGGGTCGGAAGGGACCTTGTAGATCTTCAAGTCCGACCCCCTGCCTGGGTAGGAAGAAAACTGGGCTCAAATGACCCCAGCCAGGTAGGCATCAAGCCGCTTCTTAAAAGACCCCCAGGGTAGGAGCCAGCACCACTTCCCTTGCAAGTTGGTTCCAGATCCTAGCTACCCTAACTGTGAAGTAGTTCCTATGGACCACTTCCCTTGGAAGTTGGTTCCAGATCCTAGCCGCTCTGACTGTGAAGTAGTTCCTATGGATGTCTAATCTAAACCTACTCTCCAACAACTTGTGGCCATTATTCCGTTACCCATGCTCCTGGGTAATCTAGCCATAGGCATTTTCTTAATCTTCTGTGCTTTGGTTACTTTAGCCGTGCACCCTGTGCTTATTCAGGTTCTCTCTTTCTTCTTGTCAGTCTCTGATGTTTCTAGTGCTACTTTCCTCTCTCATTGACATGCCTACAGATACACCTCTACTCCAAACAACAACCAGCAAAGCCCCTCCATCCATGTGCCTCTGATTAACACAGCAATATGTGTTAACTTCATTTTATGGTTACCTTTGACCAGCCTGCCACTGTCCATGACATTTTGCACAATTCACAAGAAAGGCTACAGTAATAAACTTCCTGAGACTCGCATGGCCACCAAAGTATGATTTAGTACTAGGTATCCCAGGCACAGTTAGAGTGATTGTCTCATGGAAGTGATTTGTAGCAAGCAGTTTAAGTCCAAATATTCACCTATTTGAATACCAACCTATTCAAGAAGGAGAAAATCCTTTGGCTTTTTGAGTAGCCATAGCTTATATCCCTCTGTTGCTAGACAGCTTAGCATTGCATTAAAAGCCTAACCACTGCTTAGATATGACCTTGCTTTAGTTCCTTTACTGCAGAGGAAAACAGCCGGTAGAAAGATGAAATTTACTAGAGATTTGCAAACTTTTTGCTGGTTTATAAGCAAGCAGAGGCATATAATGGACTTATCTCAGTCCTTCCCTTAAGGTGGATCTCTAGTGCAAAGAAGAAGGAGGGAGGGAAGTCATGCAGCTTGGGAGGTCTAGTATTTTCTGGAGACAATGATTGTCCCTCCCATTCACAGCCTGGAGGGAACACTGTTGTGGAAACCTTCCAAACTATAAAGGGAGGATCACTGCTTTCTAAAGGGAACTGGAATGCATTCATAAGAAAGTAAGGTCTTTTTTAAAGCTTTCTTTAGGGTGTTCCAAACACTGGAGACCACAATAATATACTTGAGACTCCATCAACAGTGCCTCATAAAATTAGCTTACCCTGTTCGAAAGCCTATCTTCCGAAGTCAGACAAGGTTCTTTGGGTAGATGTGATATTTTTTATTAGACCAACTACATGGTAGGAAAAATTGTTCTTTGCAAGCTGTCAGGCACAAACATCCTTCTTCAGGCATATAGAGTCTGCTGGTGAATTGTGTGCTCTCCTGGGTAGAATAAAAGCCAAGATGCAACTTCCAAAGTATCATTTTTATTCATGAGACAACATGTGCCAGATGAAGCAGGTCCTTTGCAGTGGTTAGTTCCGTTACTTCAGCTGCCTTTCAATAGTCTCTGACTTTGACTAACTGAGTGACTTATATTGAGCCAGGATCTCTTGCTGGCTTATTCAGGACATAATAACCCTGTTCAATTTGCATGTAATATTAATTACACAGTCACAAATATGGAACCTTTTGTCCATATTTTTGACAGAATAAAACTGAATTGCAGAATACTAATTTTTGGTTTTAATGACTGGAAAATATTTCCCCAAAAGCTGCTAATTGTACTACAGAACAAACCAAACAACAAAAAAACAGAAACTAAACTAACATGTAAGACATTTTATGGAAAATGCTAAAGAAAGACTATAAATTCCATACAAATTTAACAATAAACAATAACAATAAAAATTATGTCAATTTTGCATGGATTAACCTAATATTGTTTTGAAAATGCACATAGTCAATAAAATAGCAGAGTCAGGGGAAGGATTTTTCATTATTCTTGGCAGAATTAAAGAGTTGGAAAATTTTAGACCATGGACTGTTCTTGACAACTAGATGGTATTTAGCTCTAATGCCACTGCTCAGTTGTTTTGGGCTATGTATAAAGCATTGAATTTTATGGAGGAATTCTGGTATATTTTATATGACATTCGGGGTCCTTATGGGATTTGATTTCCATCACTTCTTTATTTGTATTGCAGGTGCTAAAGATATTGCACACCTCCCTCCTGTAAACACCTAATAAATTCATGGATGGATAGGAAGGGTGTTGGCAGAGTGAGGATCATGGTTACCAGTCTCTGGTTAGTCTTATGTAAGCTGTCTGAGATTTTGTTCTCACACTTGGGGTTAACTATTAAATAATAACAATATAAATGTTAAAAACTTTTATGATCTTGTTTTTCCATGTTTACTCACAGAAACCTGTTTGATCTTGAGTAAGACATTTGGCCAGTAATGCTGTGTTGTGGTACACTTGAGCATGTGTGAACATTTTTTCTGCATGATGCATTTCACTTCAACTTTTTATGTTTGCAAACCTGAAGCAAAGCTGAATCAAAACAGAGCTTCTAATTTCATTGTGAAATCACATGTATCCATATATACACAAAACTGGGTGCAAGTTCATAGATTTTAGCAAACTTAAATTCAGACCAGCTGGTTGCCAAGTTAAACTATAATATGAGCAGTTAACTTGCTGGCCATTTCATCTCCTGCTCATATGTCCTTCTGTGCCACTGAATAAGAGATGTGAATGCAGCTTTGTTCTAACCTCACAACCAGCAATCCAGTTTCATCCACAGCACTTCTACTGCCTCTAGTAAAAAACCATAACTTTCTCTTCAAAAGTCACCAGACCATTTCCAGTTCTGAATTAGCTATAGCTTTATTCAAGCAAATCATATCTTAGTATCTAATTATGCCACTTAGAAAAAAATAGAAAAACAGTTAAATATGTAAATACACCATTTCACTCTCCAGAGAGTTCAAGAGATAACACATCCATCTTTCAGTAGAGTGCTTATTATTTCTCAGAGGGTTAGATCCCAGTCCCATTGGAGTCAGTGGGCACACTGCCTGACTGGAAGCTGCTTCCTCTTTAATCATGTGGTCATGTGGTGTATTAGAGCCCATGTGAGGTATAGGTAGATGCTCTTAGAAGATTTTGAGAATACAGAAAAAGGCAACCTGACATATTTCTTTGAAAAAGCTTTCCTTCCTCTCAATATATTTTCATGTACAGGCTGTGGCTGTGAAAAAATCCCCCTCTGTCTATCCCATTGCACTGGGTCATTCCGGTTGCACCCCTTTCTCTTTCACTTGCTTGCTATTTGGTCCTGGCTGGTCAACCAGGTGACCTGGCCAGATCAGTTCCTGAGGGAAGAAGTCTTTATCTCCTCGGGCCTCTTGTTGGAAAAGCCACAAGACGCATGTCTCCAGGTACTGCCTGGGTGAATCCCTATGATTCACCCAGGTAAAGACCTGGAAACTAGCTAGTAGGTTAGAACTAAGTATAGACAGACACGTCTTAAAAGGGTCACCATACCCAATATCTGTAAAGGCTCAACTTATTTTGGTTTGCTCAAAGTGTATTCTGACTCCTTTGTTCTACCCCCCCCCCAATAAAGGTATTGGGTTACAGCATGACTGACTGTGAATTCCTGAGGGGAGAGAGAGACGCCTTTATTGCTCCCTTCGCTAGGCCAGCTATATTGGACTTGGCTTTCCATTTTTCTCCAATGCTGGTGGCAATCTTTGGATGCTTCAGGTTGAAAGAGGCACCCCAAAATATTACTAGTGAGCAAAGCACCCCCAAGGCTTGCAGGGTCTCTGTACCCCAGGCTACATGGAGCCCTAACAGATACCAGTACCAGGGTGGTGGCAGTGTTACCCCAGGCTTGTGGGTGTTCTCCGGAAAGGGGGATGACTGGCCATAGGCTCCCCAGGGGAGACTTCCGAGCGTGGTTTTGGGCCTGGCACAGTGAGGTGGGTGGCTCTGCGTGTAGCACTTCCTACCGTGCCGCCAGTGGTCCCATCCATTTACATATTGTGAATTAATACAGATTCACACAGGGTCTTTGAACTCTTCTGAACTCTATGCTTCTACTTGTGGGCATGTATATCTGCTGTGTACCATTTAAAACAAAGCAAAACAGAAATCTTTCTTGTCTCTGAATGTTCATTGTTGGGATTTTTAAGGCAAAACATCATTAAAGCTACATCAGGGTAAGAATAATTAGCACTCAAGTAGATCAGCTAATCTTGTTTTACAGGACTGTGTGGGATATTCCTTTGAGCCCTGACCCAGCAAAGCACTTTTATACATAATTAACTTTAATGGTATTGCCAAGGCCAAGCATTCAAAAATCATGAGTTAGGCCTCCAAAATCCATAGAATTTTTAAAAAACAGTAAAGTGTTGGTTGTTTATACTTTGCTTTTGCAGCTCTACAATTCACATTTTTTACTTTTTAATATTAAAATTCCTATTGTTAAAAATAAAACTAGGAATCATGTCAATAAACATTAGTTGCACCAGTAACAAAACCTGAACATAGATGAATTTTGCATAGTTTCAGTGTTGGTGCAAATGTTATATAGATTTGCACAATTATTACTAAACAAACTAAAAAGAAGAGTGTAGTTTACATGTTTCAGCATTTCTTTCCTGTTATATTCAGATATATTTCTGTCAATGATAAGAAGATCAGACTGCAATATACCAAATCAATCTGATAACATTAAGGCTACCTGTGTACATATTAAGGTAACCAGTACTCTGCTTCACTACACAGGTTTGACAACCAGAAGTAAGGCACATTCTTCTTTCATTTACTTCACTTATAGGTGAGTCTTCTTCATTTACACAGTGGAAATTAAGAGTCAATCTACTGTATCATTTGACTTATATAAGCATATAACTGGTTATCATCGTCAGCAGTCCTTCAATATGAGGATGGCAGTCTTCCAGTAGATAGGGAAAGTTATCCGTGAGTTCGGAGATGGCTGAAGAGGCTAATCTGAGATCTGCATGTTCAACTGCAAACATGGCATATAGTTTCAGAAGGATGGAGTGGATCCTGGTGAAGTTGGGTCACAGCTCTTTCCTTTCGTGTCTCTCACCCATTTGCCTCCGTAGCGAGACAAGTTTGTTCAGAATGGTTGATGCTTTGTTGTACTTCAAGGTGCCATTGGGAATGATTCAGTGCTCAAGTCACCCAGTTCTTGATATTAATCAGAACTGTTCTTTTGCCTACCTCTAGACCAGTGATCACTTTCCTTTCCTGTTTCATGTCATTGTGATGAGGTATTTAGCAGAATTCGGGTTCATTGGAATCTGACAAGCCATACCATGAGCACTTCTGCTATGGCCTCAAACTTGCAACCTCTGGGCTGTTAATCATGCACCTTAGTGCTCATGCCTCTCCAGCCCCCCACTGATTTTACTGAAATACACGCAATTCTTAAAGTGACTGCTATTTCTTTGAGTGTTCCTATCCTGTTTTTATTCTCTTTCTGAAAGCATAAAATAACAGTTAATGAACATTTGTTTTTCACAGCATGCTCCCATCTAAACTTGGTAGACATCCACTTGGAAACATGGAAGCAAAACATGTTACAACATTTATACTCTCCATGCAGCTTTTATCCTCTTCAGAGACAGACAAACAGGAAGTTAGAGGATGCATGACACATGAGTGATACCAAGGCTGTCCCTAGGGGTCGCAAATCAGGGTGACCACCCCGGGCCCTGTGCTTTAGGGGCCCTGTGGAGCAGGGAACAGCGGCCACAGTGATTCCACGCTGACGCTGGCTTCACGTCCGGCCACTCGGGCCCCCCCCCCCTACGCTGCTGAATCCGCCGCTGGTTTTCTTGCATTCAGGGGCGGGGCTCCGCACAGGTTGATTTGCACCGGGCCCCACACCCTGCTCGGGTCGTCTCTGAGTGACACTAATGTAAAGGGAGTGACAGCCCCATTCCACGTAATCTGTAGGACACTATTTTCCTGTAGATGGCTAATTCCTTGGCCCTATTCTCTGCATGCCAATGACCATCCTCACCCTGAGTGAGAGTTCCTGTAATATATTACAAGTTATCTTACTTTTCAGCTTCTTTCCCATCTTCCCACTGGAAATGTTAAAATATTCTAAATTAGAAACAAACTGGATCCAGTGAAAAAATTCAAATGATATTTCATACAATACATGCCAAGAATTGTTTTACAAACTTTGAAATACAGTATTTAATAAAATGTATTGTAACTATGTATACTATTCCTCCAGAATCAATTCAGAGTTTGAAAGTGGGTACACCTATATTTCCAATGGTTTCAGATTTAAATGATGTATAATGGCAAAATCAGTAAATACAGGGCCTCTCAAAACAGTAATTTATTTCTAAAAAAAACCTAAAAAACAAAAACCCCACAAATATGATAAGGTTAATCAAAAGATGTATTCTTTGTACTGAACACACTTCTTTAGGAGCAAAAGACAAACATTATTAAATCTTATATTAATAGAAGCACAGTTATATCAATATTGTAACAGTGTAAAGCTTGCACACTTGTAGGTGTGGAAGGATGGATGTGCCAACAAAAAAAGTCTCAGTATTGAAAATGACTTATTTGGAAACTATTTTATTCATAAAGCTTTTAAAAATGCCCAGCCAATGGCTTTGGATGCCTGTTTTAAGGCGTTCAACATAACATATCCTAAAGGGACGTGGTTTTTTTAAGATTTGGTGTCTGAAAGATCAAACCCTTGTATGGAGTATCAAGGTGCATGTTGAAATAGGTCATGTGGTGCCCAGAGAAAACCGGCAAGAAATGAGTTTTCAGGTTACAAATCATTCACAATAAGGAACTAAGGGCATATCTCAATAATGACCACTGGCAAGTTGGAAATACAGTACCTTTGTCAGAAACTGGTTGTCAGGCATCCTAATGATGTGTACTGTCCAATGGAGCTGGTGCTATATATACATGGCTTCAAAGCTGGTTGTGTTCGCTTGAGCCAGAATGCTGGTAATTGTTCTTCTGCCCTTCCAATTCATGTGAAGGATTTTCCAAAGACATCACTGATAGTAATATTTCAAAACTTTTAGGGTTTCCAATATATTGTCCAGGTTTCACACCCATACAACAGAGTTGGGATGACAACATCCTGGTAGAGGAGAAGTTTGGCTTAGGTCCTGCCTTCCATTGAAGACACGATTTTGGACACATCCAAAGGCAGCACCGACAGATTTTCTTTGGTGTTGAATATTATCATCTACATTTACTTTTTGGGAAAGATAACTAACTACCCATGTAGGGACAATACTCAACCTTCTCCAAGGACTGCCCTCTAATTGTAATATGTAGGGGAGCAGCTGGCTGGTTTGGGGTAGTTGGAGTAAAGTATTTTAGTTTTTGAGAAGTTGACAGTGAATCAAATCATTTCATACACTTCACAGAAGCAGTCAAGAAAAACCTGCAACTCTTGAGTCGGCACACATGACACAAGCATCAGCATATTGAGAATAATTAACGGAGGTGTTTAGTTATCTTGGCTTTGGAACATAACTGGTTGGTATTAAAGAGATTCCTGTCCATGCAATGGACTGACTCTTAACATGCCAGTAAATGAAAGAGACTGACCTAGTTTGCCTTTCTTCTCAGCTGGCAGCAGATACAGCAGCAGCTTACTCAGCCATTAGACCCCAGGATTGTCCTGGCTGTTCTGCAGTTAGCACAATGCCTAGAACACAGCATCAATCAATCAGTCAATCCTAGGATGCTACTGAGATGGGAAAACTGGGAGTAAAAAGGGGCCCTGCACAGAGGAACTCTCAAATCATAAGTCAGAAGCATCTTTGTGATAATCCCTGGGCTACTGTGTTATGGTGTAAAAATAGCTCAAGCCTAGTTATATTTACCCTACAAAAAGAAGAACAGCTTTTTAGAGTGGATGTTGGTAATTGCACCATCAGGAAGAGCGACCCTTTCAGAACTGGTTGAAATGCAAAGGAATTTTCTGTTTATTGAGGGTGAGGTAAAACAGACTCTCTGCTGGTTTGAATTTGGCATTTGCTGTAGAATTTGTTAAAAGGACAACACAAAGAACGTAAACCCAGAATCAGGAGAGAATCATAGGAGTCTTCAGTCTTAAATTTTTGCATTCTGGGTACAAGTGGAACACAACCATGATAAACTGCTGCTTAGTAGCCCCTCTAAATCTGGGTATTATGGTAGTTTGTGAAATAAAACACGCAATAATCGCTGTTTTCTATCTGCCTGGCAAAACATGATGAGCCTGATGTAAAAGCATTAAAATAAATCAGAAACTTGACACTGACATTGGTGAGCTTTGGATCAAGTTTTACATGCCCAAATTGAGCACAGAAGACAGACAGATTTTCCAAATGCAGAATAAAATAAGTGACAACTATAGTAGTTCTCATTTCTGCCAAGAGAAATGCAATCACCATCAAACCACAGGAAGCGTATTAGAACTTTGCGGCATGTCACTATTAACGACATTGTGCCAATGTGAAAATACAAATATAGTCAGCTGAGCAGAATTAATCCTCTAGAAATGTATGAAGTTTGGTAAAATCATAACTCTGGGTATACTTCCTGACTTTTTGCATTTGGTTTCCTCAAATAGTCTAGTAAACAACTTTGATGATAAAAGCATGGAGTACAAGTGAAAAATGATTCTCTTACTAGCAGAGAGGAAAACAGAAGCAGAAAACACTGTCACAAGCTGGTTCAGGTCTCTAAGGACTAGGCTGGCCTCATTCCACCTTCTTATTTTTTAGGGTTGCTTCTCTGTCCTGCTTTAGCTGCTGTCATGAAGCTAAAATACAGCAGAGTACAAAAGTAACCACTATATGCTTCATTCAAATGTGTAATTTAAGGCAGGTGCAAAGCAATTGCTAAAGGAAAAACTACCACCAGGAGTTAGCAGCTAAGCCTTAAGTGGTTGTGCAGAGCGTAGATTACTGCAATTCTCCGTGTTGCCAGGCTACAGTAGCCACCTAGCAGTAGTGGGAGTGGAGCAGAACACAAACGGAATACAGTGAAATTCAGATCTCGCAATCACTGACTGCTTAGGAAGCTCCGTCAGTTTTAAGAAACATTTTCTAGAAAAACAAGCAGCATATTACTTGCCCACTGGTATATATGGTTCTGCATTTGATCAGCTGCTTCCATTTATAAATACCACACTGAAAACAAATTAGAGGCAAGAGGAGCCAGCAGCATAATGCAAGCTTATCCCTGCCCATTCTGAAACATGTCTGCCAGCCTGCACTGCCATTGCACAGCAAGGTGAAGATTTTTCAAAGTACTGAAAACAATGCCTACATGATCTGAGAGAGCTCTGATAAAACATTTCATAACTCTTCAGTTTATTCTTACAAACCTCATGGAAAACAAGGAAACAAATTAGGACTTTGTTGTCTAATCAGAACCTGAATCGTAAAGAAAAACATAGTATTAAGGACCTAGAAGGAGATCAGGCGCTCTGATGGAGACGCAGCAGGCAACTGCATGTTCTGTTGAGCCAGAAAACTAACAATGATTGCAGTGGTAATGGATAAGCCAAATACGACAATCAACGAAGCGTGAGTATACCACTGAAAATCCACAAACCACTTTGTTTTTAAAGAATTTTATGGTAAGAAATCAGATAGCTTGGTGCAAGTGAGGTCTGGGAAATGTAATTTATCCCTCTCTTTTGACAGAACTAACAAATATCTATCATTTATATAACTGGTGAAAAGTTGTTTTGGCACATCATTTTAAATGAGAAGCCAATGTTCAAGAAGCCCACCGTGCGTAAAAATTGGTCATGTTACTGCTCTGCTGCAATATGTCTAAAACTAAAAGAAATCTTCCTGAAAAATCTGCAACATCAGCATGTTTAATGATGTTACCAATGTGGCTAGAATATAGACTCCAAAAAAAAAAAAAAAAAAAAGAGGCTTTTTAAAGGGTTGTGGCTAGAATATAGACTCCAAAAAAAAAAAAAAAAGCTAGGCTATTCAATGGTTGAGTTCAGTGCAGGAGTTCAAAATATGGAACATAAAGCTTCATTGTTAAGGGCAAAATATTTGGAATGGATAGCTTTTCTCTTACATAACACTTGAAGAATGACAAGTAAGGGTGAATCTTTTTGGCTTGCCTACTCGCCCCTATAAATGTTTTTGTGTGATGACTCTCCATTGAGCAGGTTTGACTCTCCCAGAGCACAGCGTGTGTAAACTACCTTAGTAAGTTCCACAATTCTTGCCTCCATCTCAACCACACAAACTTTGCAAGCAGGAGCCTCTATCCCTGATACAACATTTGACTCATAACAATCCAGGGCTATGTTCTAGAGTAATCATGCCAGTTTTTATTGATGGTAGTCTTTTTTTCAGAATTAAAGCAGCTTTGGGTCACTACACACTGAATTGAACCCTACTTCAAAAACAGCTGTTGATACTGAAGGTTTGTTGTAAAAGTAAATACTTGAGCCTGTCCTTGGCATGCATCAGTTGTATAAAAGAAAAACATAACTATCAAATTTTAGCAACTCCAGTTGTTAAGGAGCACATTTATAACCATCTGCCATGTTGAGAATTCTCAACCATCTTGTGAGTCAAGTATATAGAAACTAGACCCCAAAATAGGATAAGATGTTTGTAAGTCTTAAGTAGAATCTTCTAAACAGACTGCTAGTTTGAGGACTCCATCATCAAGAACAGATTCTCCCTCTCTTGTTTTTATGAGTGATAGGGTTAAAAGAGCACCAATAATTTAAGTAGATAGATCAGAGATTGGCAACCTTTTGGGCCAGAGCTTGCAACATGTACCCCTTCCATGGATATTCACCTCCCAGAGAGTTCAAGACACCTATATTTATCTTCGCTGCAGGCACCCAGTCTGCAGCCAGGGTAAGCATAGGCACAAGAGAGCATGTAGGAGGACTGTGGAGAGGATGGGGAGCTCAGTACAGCTGCATACTGCCTGATCTCCATGCCACCCCAAGCCAGGGCAGACCTTCCTTCCAGGCCTGGATCCAATCTCTTTGTGGTCCAGATCTAGTCTCTGGGCTGTAGGTTGCTGACCCTTGACCTAGGTTGCTTATTTCAGTCTTATATTGCTTAAAGGTAAGATCCATTGGAAAGGATCATGGGATCACTGCTATAGTTGCTCATACTGAGAGAGACAGAAAGGGAAAGCGAATTCAGCCATATGAGACAGACATGCGCCTTTCCTTTCAATAGATGCCCCTGGTTATCACTTTGTAATTCAGTTAGCTTTATAAAATCCATTGTATGCTATATATCCATTCTATAAAATGCACTAATGAAAGGTAGTCAGCAGAACTTTGCTTTTTCTCCTCGGTTTGGAATAGCCAACAATAGCTTTATGCAGATTGGATCAGACATTGTTATGCAGTACAGAGAATACTGGATGCTAAAGGCTCATTGCTTTAGCAGAGAATAGCATAAGAAAGAATAGTAGCTGGAAATTTAAAGACAGATATATTTTACATTGGAACTAAAGAATAATATTAAAACCATATCTAACTATTGTGAAATACTACCAAGTGAAGTGATGGATTCTCCATCTCTTAAAAATGTTTATATACAAGCTGGCTACCGTTCTAGAAGATGTGTTAATGAAACATAAGGTTAACACCCCCCTCCCCCTCCCCCCCACGCTGGTCCCTTCTGGTTTTAAAATCTATTAGTATTATACACTAAAAGAGGTAAGATTACATGAAGGAACTTAAAAAACCTAAGTGTTCTTTCAGCCTTAGTTATCTAGATTAGCTATGAACTAATCCGGGTGACTAGAGAAATACAGTTGTATTAACTTCTCCAGTTTCGCTTTTTCAGCCATTATGTTAACTCTGCTGTATTTTCCTATGTGCAAAATGGAGATAATTGTATCTACGTCACATACATGGGGGGTAGGGAGGAAGTAAATGTATCCTGTTTCCAAAACCCTTTGGGATCCTCATATAGGAGTGCTGTCAGTGCAAAGCATAGCCATCAAATAGGTCCTTCTAAATGTCTGACAATTATTTTTATTTTACTATTCTATATAACTAAGCTCTTTTATTTTAAGATTCTCTAGTGTAAGCTCTTCGGGGCAGAGACCATTTCTTACCATATGTTTGTGCATGTGTTACATATGTACTGAGCACTAAAATTTCAACAGGAGACTCCAGATGCCATTGTAACATTATTAATAATAATAAAGATAGGTCTCAGTCTTGCTTATACTGAAATATGGTGTTTTCCTATTTATAATTATAATATATCTCAGTGTTGTAAATAATCTTTTCCTCTTCTAAATATGATCAAATCAGGCACTACCCAAATACATTTTGAATTAAGCAGTACTGGATATATTGTTTTCTTAAACAGTGGCTAATGCACCTTATTCATCAAGCTCACAAACAGGTACGGGTGTTCTTTAAAAATGCAGCCTGGAGGCTATTTTGTATGATTGACTATTTTGTTTAGAAATGACAGTTGTGAGCAGTCTCTTATACAAAGTAATGCTTTCCATGTGTGCCTGCTTGTTTTTCAGTGGTACAAACATGTTCAATAAAGGCTGCGGATAGAAATTAATCTAACGGTTTTTCTAGTAATTATTTTGATGATTTCACTTGATTTCATTTTCCGATATTGGAAATATTGTTACTTCTCTTGTCACTTGCAATATGTAAAGCACAATT
Source organism: Alligator sinensis (assembly GCF_000455745.1). Taxonomy (NCBI): domain Eukaryota; kingdom Metazoa; phylum Chordata; order Crocodylia; family Alligatoridae; genus Alligator; species Alligator sinensis. The sequence continues at coordinate 1,432,016 of NW_005842378.1, forward strand.
CCCAAAGGTTTATGAGGTTGTAGGGATCCAGTAAAAGATGACTGATTTCTCCCCATACACACATGAACACTCCACCCCACACCCACTCACCCACCCACCAGCAAAACATAATGCTGTACTATTTTTGGTAACAAGGAAAGGGCCTCCCTCGGAAAACAGAAAGCAGTGTATTTTCTCAGTTACATCACTTCACAATCTAATGCTGTGTTGTGTTCGGTGTTTTTGTGGTGATGCAAGTCTTTTTTTTTTTTTTTTCTTACAGCCGGTTGGATTTTCCCCATCTTACAGCACCTCGCAGGTCCCTTCTCTGAGCAGTACATTGCCTGAGTGAGTAGAAACACACAGATCAGCTGCAGGTTTCTATCTACAGAAACAGAGTGAAAGAAAAAAAAAGGGTTGGAGAAGGAGAGACAAATATTGACTTGGCCTTATAAAAAAGACATCCAACGGCTGAATAAAGAAACCCTGTTCATGTTTTGGGATATTCTTTCAACTGGCTGGAACAAGAGTGGATCAAAAGAATGGGAAATGCCAGCAGACCCTTTGGAAGAATTGCTTATTTCCTATGCCTTTTATCTGTGCTTTTGCTGACTGAAGGGAAGAAACCAGTGAAGCCAAAATGTCCTGCCTGGTGTACTTGTACCAAAGATAATGCTGTATGTGAAAATGCCAGATCTATTCCACGCAGCGTTCCGCCTGATGTTATCTCAGTGTAAGGGCTGTAAGCATTTGGTTATTCCATTTATGATTTAAAATTAACTGGTATGTTTGACGTTTTCGGTACATGCTGAAGAATGCTTGCAGTAGGGAATCCCTCCAGCATTCGGAAACATCAGATAAAATGTTAAAATTGTGTTGCATCTCTAAATCCTGTTTTTACATGGTTTTTTTAATCTCTCTATGCCTTTTTACATGTTTTTCAAGCTGTCATAGGTTTCATATAATGCAGATTTGTTTTTGTAGTTAATAGTAATTATGTAAAGACATTATATTGTGATGCACAGCTCAGTGTTAAATGATGATTGTATCGGATCGCATTAACATAAGCTTGTGTTTTTTCTCCTTTCTTTTCAGATCCTTTGTGAGATCTGCTTTTACTAAAATCCCAGAAGGGAGTTTTTTGTTCACACCGTCTCTGCATCTTCTGTGAGAAATATTTATATGATACGATTATTTGTTACGAAACGTGTATCCGCAAGCCCTATACTCAGGGTCCCACTGTTTATTTTATAAGAAATAGCAAGTGTGGTTTCATTATATCACTACTAGTATCTGAAGTAAAGGTAGTTTTGAAAGATAGATCATGATTAATGTTGGTTTTTAACTGTTTGTAGTTACTTCATGGCTTAGGTTTTAATTTTTGCTGTCGATGCTGCTTTGTATAGATTAAATTCTGAGGACTGTTCTCTGTGACAGTGCATCTGTTATCCTTTTATGTATCATACTTTAATGTATGTTAGAAAAGGCATCTCAGTGTTGCAACAACTATACCTGTATTGTTTCTGCAGTCTTAGGGCCTGATCCCAAAGTGTGCTACACACGTGTAACTCTTATTGCTTATGTACTCAGGACCTGTCAGGATCAGATCCCTAATTTCAGTAAAGAAAGATCCTGAAGTCTTTACTCGGGCAAAACTGCAATTGACATTAAAGGAAATGTAGACCCTTCAATGGGAGTTTGTTTAGCTGGGGGTTGGATTTGACACATCATTTATTATTCCTCATTCTCTTAATCTACATTTAATGTAACAAGTTTTTTAATAATCAGAAATTCTTGAGCAGTCATTCCAAAGTCAAATATGGTGACAATGTATGCACTGACCTTTTTTTTGAGATGTAGGTTCATTGCTCTGTAAAATATTACAGGTCCGTAGCAGAATTGGCTACCTAGAAAACCATGGAAGTGATTATATAATGACTTGCTATACAAAGATATTGGAGAGAGAAATCTGAACTGTTCATACTTTGCTTGGTAGCTGTTTGAAACGTATTCAAATTTGTTTCAGAAACTTGACAAAAAAGACTTTTCAGAAACCAAAAATGAAATCAGACACCTGTCTGTGGCTGAGTTAACATATACAGTGGATCTGGTCTGAAGTGTAATCTTGATTTATTGGAGCCTTAAGGCTGTTACATTAAACTGTTGGTGCACTGATAGTTGAAGGCATGACCCGAACTGTACTCTGCTACCTCAAGTGGAGCTGATAAGGAGGTGCAGGCATACGTACAATTTCAGATACAGGATGAATAGGTAAATGTAGTTACTATGGAAACCTAAATGCTGTTCCATTGTGCATTATCTTTGACAAAATTTTCCCAGGTGGTAACATCACAAAAAGATAAATCTCACATAACTCCTGTGCTGGGCCTTCCAACAGGAAGAAAATTAAAAGTAGCAGCATTTGTATTGTGGAGCTTGTATATTAGTAAATGAAAAAAGGACACCACAAGCCTCTGTCTTGGCTATGACATGCTATCTACATTTAACAGTTCTACTACTCATGTAAGTCAGACAGAACAGGTTAGCTGAAGAAGAAGCAGGGACTGCCTTTCATTCAATATTTATCTAGTATGACTGGGTTTCCTTTCATTTGTGCCTTTCACTTAGCTGCCACACATTCCTTGTGCTGCTGCTAATAAACTGGTGCACTAGACATGCCAAACTTAGAAAAACAGTTTTTGTTCCAGCCTGGGCTTTGACAGGTGATGTGCTAAAACAAGTGGTACAAACCAGCCACAAATATCTCGTGTAAGAAACCTAGCATTTCTAAAAATAGTGCTGAATATCCATATGTCTTTCTCTATGTAGTCTACCCAGGAGCTGACCTACTTGCCATGTTTGGAAAAGTCAGACTTTTGGTCTAGGACAAGTGAGAGCAGTTTCTTCTTACATAACAGAGAACACCCAAGCAAACTTCTACAATGTAGGCCCTGTGCTTTAAAAAAAATCTGCCACTGGTTGAAGAGGTAGGACAGAAAACAAGAACAAACAAAATAAAAATAACTAAAAATATAAACTAATTTAAAACTAGTTATGGGTTTGTATGTGACATCTACACTGGTGGTTTCAGTTTACCAGGTATGTAAAGAGTAGTACATATTGCTACTGGTTAAACAAAAGATCATGAAATTATACATCCAAGGTCCAACTGTAACTTGATCTCTTCTAAATGTCATGTGATTTCTGGATGTGACGCACATCTGTCTGTATTGTAATCATTTATCATTATTTGAGTTGCACATAGCAGCATAGATAAGAATCTTGGTCCTATTTTCCTAAATGCTATGCTAAGCTCCCATTTCTCAACTCTAAGAACAGTAATATGGAGGGACTAGACATGGAGAGACTCTAATTTGAGGAGACTTGTGTTTTTTTGCTCTTTATATAACCAGAATATTATGAAGAAAAAAATAGGTGCAGTGAAGTCCAAATAATGGATCTTAGCAAAATATCCCCATTACTTCTTTAAAATTTCAAATCCGTTAATGCCTGAGGATATTGGCATATAAGTTCATGAAACATTTCACGAATCCAACTGACTGCAATGTACTTTGCAGCTACAATTCCATTTGGAAAAGCAGAACTCCTCTTACTTGGAAAATACCTAGTATGAGAGATGTGATTAACTTTGAACAAGCAGGTTCTAGTCCCTCATTACTAGCAGAATTAAATGCCAACACAGTGCCCTAGAGATGCGTTTGCATTTCAGTCTACAGGAGATGTTTTCAGTGACACTTGGGGAGTCCCATTGTTTTAACAATTAGTTTGTGCTCACTGCTGACACCACCAGTGGCACCTGTGGGTGGTTCACGATCACCACTTGGTGTCGCTGACACTGCCAGTGGTGTCTGTGGGCAGCACTCGCCATTCCCCGCCCCTGCCCCCCCCACCTTGCCTCCACCATGTGCCATCGCCGCCTGAGGGAGCTCGTCATGCCCCACCAGCCTCCAGGGCCACACGGCGTTCATGGCCTTACCTAGTGTCTTGGGGAGCTCCTGGGGCTGTAGCAGCAGCAATCCTGCCATTTGGAGCCTGGTCGGCAGCCAGAGAGTAGCTCTGGCTGGCGAGGCTCCGGTTTTGAGTGGCTTGTGCTGTCCCTGTATACACTGCTCCACTTTTTTTTGCACAGGTTTTTTTGACCCCAGGATATCCAGGGGTCAAAAAAACCCACTGCACTGCTCCCGCACAGCAAGGAGAACAGCTGAATGTGCAGTATGTGGTGCCTGTCTGGACGTGGCCAAAGAGTTCAGTTTAACCCTATGGTACCCCAGTCTTTATACAAACAATTCCTTCAGGCACTTGGTGGGAATCTGGCCAACCTGGAACTGTTGGACCATGTTCAAAAGAATATAATAATCAAACAGTTTTTAAATGTTGTATCTTTTCATGCAGGTTGTTTACATCAAATTCTTTTGATGTTATCAGTGATGATGCTTTCATGGGCCTTCCTCATCTAGAATATTTGTAAGTGAACAATGTTTTTTCCTAGAAGTACTGAGTAGGGTGGGTAGGTTTTCGAGTTACAAGCGTTGCATTGACCAAAATGAATTTATTACCCATTGCAGATTTATTGAGAACAACAGCATTAAGTCAATTTCAAGAAATACTTTCCGAGGACTGAAATCTTTAATTCACCTGTAAGTACAGTGGTTGCATACCTTATGTGGACTGTTTAATTTAGTAACTGAATCATGCAATGTTGTTTAATTTAGTATCTCATGTTATATAATCATTGATTGTTGTATAAATAGAGTTAATATAGATGTTAATCTTTGCATGTAACCTATTTTCAGCTGTTTAGCTTAAAAAACTGTCTATGTACTGTGGCATGTTTGATCACAGATTTACATAAATTTAGGGCTGGAAGGGACTTTGTGAGGCCATCGGGTCCAGCCCCCCTGCTCTGGGCAGGAAACTGTTGGGGTCAAATAACCCCAGCACAGTGTGCGTCCAGTCTACTTTTGAAGATCTCCAGGGTAGGTGCCTGCACCACCTTCACTGGGAGTCTATTCCAGAGTCGGGTCACACAAAATGTGAAGAAGTTTTTCCTTATATCCAGTCTGAAATCTTCTAGGAGTTTATGACCGTTGCTCCTGGTTTTCTCCTGGGGTGACCAATTTTTCTTCCACTGAAATTGATAGTCAAATAACTGTTGACTTCAGTGGAATCAGCATCAGATGGTTATGTTAAAATTCTAGCTGTTCTAAGCATCCAAGTTAGAATGAGACATGACAAGGGCCTGTAACTCTATCAGGCACTAATAATGTGGTCCATTTAACACCACAATTATGGCTGCTCAGCCCTTCAGCTGTTTGGAAACATGGTGAGGACCTGGCCCTCCTACAAGCTTTAGGACACCAAGCCAAAGGTAATGGGGGAAGTGTATTTTGTTCCTTTTTAGAACAATAGTGAGAAGCACTCCAGAGTAAACTGGATTGAATTTTTTCTATAATTTCACCCATGCAACCACACTGAAATTAACGGGATTGTACCAGTGTAAATGAGGATAAAATCTGTTCTGTTCTCCACAGTTCATCTTAACTTATTATGTCCTACATAGGAAGAACAACCCACCTCTGGCCATTTGCCCTGCATGCCCCAGCACTGATCAGAAAAGTCCATTCAGATTACAGTCTTGCTGTTCAAGAATAACTTTATGATAGGCAATCATCTGAAAACATGCTGAACTTTGAAGCCAAATTAGAAACAAGAATATAGAAGTAACAACTAAAACATGTAGGGGAAGGACCTTCACACACAAACAAAGTATGTCTAAATTGCCTAGGGCAGTTAGATATGTTTATACTAAATTAGCTTTAAACAAAATAGCTCAGATCTCAAAAGCAGTACAACTGTATTAGCTGAGCAAGGCAAATTAGTCTGAGCAGGCCTCTGTGCTAACACAACTGTAACTGCTTCCATTACCCAAGTTAGCATCATGTACTGTAGATAAAGGGACATACACAGTAAACTAACATCTGCAACAGAGTACTATTTGCATTGTCTAACTTATCAAAGATAAGCTACTTTCAATTTAAATCAAAGTGTTTTTGTTATTTTCAGCCAGTTTTTGTTATACATACCCATGTATCAAGTCAGTTACTTTATTATTTTCTCTAAATACTGTCTTTAAAAATACAATTACAGGGGAAATCTTTTTCTTCTATAAAATAATGTATGGAAACAAGGGTTTGTTATGTAGACTTTCATATCTATAAAGACTAATTAATTTTAATTGGCTAAAATATATTGCTGTGCCTGACACATGCATTAATGCCCTACTTTATCATATTAAGTTACAGAATATATCTTGGAATATTTCTTATAGGCAAGGGCAATGTATTTTGACCTTTTGGCCTCAACATAATAGATTTTAAAAGGGGTCTGAAACAGGGTCACTTGGTTTTTTGGTTCAGATATGGTCAGCCATAAGGGAAAGTACAATTTCAGCTATATATTGTAAATGTAATTCCAGTTAATCAAGTTATAGACTGTAGGATACTTTGCCATTCTCTACTTGCATGATGTAGACCATATCCCCAGTTGGTTTAAACGGAGTTCACAGTGACTATTCATATATCAAGTTATTCACATAATGTTCACAAAATTAAGGAAAGGAAATTAAGCAGGAGCAACATAGAGTACATGTAAATATACTGTAAAAATCTGTATTACATTTATAGGCTAACTATAGCATAGTTTAAAATACCAATATTCTACAAAAAAGTATGCAGATAAATAGCCCCATTCAATTTAATATTATTACTTTATTTATTTTGTCGCTGTAGTTGTCAACGTACAAGCTGCTTTTTTCAAAACGGAAAAACACAGAGCATACTATGTATCTATGCACATCATACAATCAAAAATAGCATCATGTTTGACTGGTGTGCTGGCTTCTGGGGCCCACTCAATAATTTTGAACGAGTAACCGTATGTAGAACATGGGACAATAAGCAGCCATTGTTGTCTGCCTGTAGTTTCAAGAACACTTTAGAACATGGATTTATACATTCTACACTATATATATTGGGTTTTTTTCCTGCTTGCAGAGCTAATTTTGAAAACAAAAGCAGAATAACTAGAGGTTCATAAACTACTGAATGTGACACGCTCGGTTGGTCATCCATCCTTAACCTATAATATGTCTATGTCTGCGTACTGGGGGCATTTGCATGTGCGCATTACTGCAAACTTGACTAATTAGCTCCGCAGTAAAGTGTCACTATCTACACGCGCACTGCTATTAGGCAGTCCTGGGCACATGTTTAAACACTTCACCTGGGGGCAGCACGAACTGTGCCAGAGTTTATTCAGCCATGTTAACTGCAGGTGTAGATGCACCCACTAAAAAGAACAACTAGACTCTCTGAGGCAGTTTAACTTGAAGAAGAGCAGAATATTATTGTTGTGTAAACATATAAAAGAGATTAACAGTAATTATGTGTACTAATGAGTTGCATAAAGTGATGGCAAAATATCACCTTTGTTCTTCTGTATAATCTGCCCACCTCCTTTTCACTATTGTATTTTTACATTGCAATAAAATTATCCAAATAACCACATTTTTATTTATACAATAATTTAATTGTGTCCTCACTAAAACATAGAGGCATTTCATGAAATTCATAGAAAAGTAGGTCTGGAAGGGACCTTCATCAAGATAATTCATTTTTGATTTAACGTTGAAACTAAATACATATATGTATGATTGTATTTTGATTTGTTTAATGCCACAATCCTAAATTGCAGAATATTTTAGCATAGGAAATTATTTCAGGCCACCAAATGTAATTCTGAATGCATCTTTGAAGGTTATCATAAAAGCAGAGCATCTTTCAGAGTTTTAAAATATCTCTCTTCAATCATAGTTACATATTTGATTCAACATTTACCCCCTCATGAGCTAAATTAAAGTTTTCTGAATGGGTATCACTAAGAGTGCCAGGTAGAGGTAAGAAAATAAAATGTTATTAGGTGTTTTCCAGCAATGGAAGGTATAAAATGTGAAGCTTTCATCCAAGAACTGGATTTAGATCCTTCTTTAGATTCTTTTTTGTCTGTTTAATTCCCACTGCAGTGGGAACTCGTATCTCTATGTCCACCATGTCTATTTGCTTGAAGTAATCAAGCTCACATATGGCTCTGATACTGCAAATCCGGGCTGTCCAACTGGTGGCCCACATACAGCATGCAGAGGGTTAATGTGCAGCCACTAGGCTCATACCTGATTGCCACTCCCCCTTTTGGTTTGGCTGCTGGCACAGCTGGGCTCTCTGGGCCAGGGATTTTCAACCTTTTTTGAGCAGTGTACTCCCAGCAGCCGGTCGAGGGGCAGGGGTGCAGGAGGGGGAGCAGCAGCCGGTCGCAGAGCGGGGCGGGGATAGCAGCAGCCAGTCATGGGGCAGGGTGGCAGTGGTCGTGTACTTGAACAGCAGCGCAGGGTGGTGAATGGTGGTGGCAGCCGCCACATGGAGGATTCTCCTCCCACACCCATCTGTCTGGGCAGTGCTTGTTTGGCCTGCAGAGTGGCACTGCTGCCCTCGCCCCCACCACTAGCCCTGCTCCTGTGAGGTGGTGGAGCTCTGTCCCCACCCGCCCGTGTGTGCCCCCTGGGACCTTTCAGAGTACCCCCAGTTGACAACCCCTGCTCTAGGCCTTTCCCTCCTTCCCTCAGCTTTCACTTCCTGCTTCTGCACCAGTGGGCAGGGTGGAGAGGCATACCCCTCACAGCTGGCAGGGTGCAGCCCAAGGGGCCATGGCTCCCACTCATGCAACTTCCACAAGCTTTGTGGCCCCAAAGTGCTTAGAAGTTGGAGAGCCCTACCGCAAATGATCATAAATCTCTTTATATTCATCCATCCAAGCGGTTGCTTTAGCTTCTATAAAAATACTCTTCTGCATAAATTTAACCTGTGCAAAACCTTATGTTTATGTTTATACATTGGTTGCAGTAGGCCAAATATGTATATTATACATACACAAAAGCAATATTAAGATGCAGTTCTTCAAGAAGTAAGTAAAAAGCAAAAATGGTATAATGAGGTTCTATGTTTAGTAGAAGCAAGCAAAGCGCCTCAGTAGATGCTTAACTTTAAGACTGGAGGTAGTCCTATTGATTTACAGGAAATTTAGTCCCATGGTTTAATTTAAGCACATGTTTAAGTGCATTTTGAACAGAACCATTGTGACTAAATATCTTCTTGTTGGATATGCTCAAGTTACAAGGAAAAAAAACAGATGAGAATTAAAAGAAAAAAACCAAAAAAAAAACCTAACAAGGATCTATCTGAAGGATGAGTCAGTTTTTTTTTCCCTTTTTTTACACATCATAACTAAAACAGAGGTTTTATTCAGAAAGTGAATAAATTAAGTGAACTGCACCCCAAAGTAAAAGAGAAAAGAAAGTGTGAATATATTTTATCAGAAGGAGTCACAATGTAAATGAGAGAACCTAGAAAGGAATCCTGTAGAACTAAGTGCTAAAGTGCATTATTGTTCTTAACCAGAAAAAAAACAATATTACATTTTACTGAAAAATACCATCTGATGACTGACATAAAATATCTTCTCTTACAGGAGCCTTGCAAACAATAATCTCCAAACACTTCCAAAAGACATCTTTAAAGGCCTGGATTCTTTAACAATTGTGTAAGAAATCAGCAATTTCTTTGCTTCCTGTGTTACCGAGTAGACAGTAAGCCAGTATAGATAGTGGTGGAACCTATCATTTTGGTGGGGCAGAGGTAGCAGAAGTAAGGGTGGATCGAATTTATGTCAAGTGTTGTTAATACTTTGTTTTGATTGTGTAATATTTTTCCAAGCTATCAAAAAGAGTGAAATATTTAGAACCAAGATTAAATTATAATATTAAATATTAAGAAATAAGAATTCAACGTGTTCATAGTCACTGTGATACTTGTGTATGGTTCCCTGAAATAAGAAAAATAGTTATCTTAAATCTTAAAATGTATTTTTAAATATAGAAGGGGAGTAGCATGAAGGTAGGGAGAAGAGTGCTTAACCTAAAATGTTCTTATTTTCATTTCCAAAATAATCTCAGATGAGTCTCTATTGAAAGTAATTATCATTTTAAACCTCTTACTGAGTACTGTACATGAGATGCTAACTCTAATTGCAACTAAAAAAAAAAAGGAAGTAGTTACATTTAAATAGGTAAAACAAAGAATATTTCATGTTTGTAAAAGTACAAAGTATATTTTGAAATATATATTCATTCATTCTACTGGAACAGCTCCTGTTAGCAACATACAACATTCTGGCTGCTCCAACATGAGAAAGCAGGTACAAAAAAAGGCTCTTCTTACTTCCTCCACTACAGCTGCTCAGGAGTTAGTTTTAGGACATACCCAGTATTTCCTGCTATAGTAAATGTTGGAGCTGACTGCACATCCATTGAAATGCCAGTCACGCTGGGCATAGCCCAGCAGCAAGACGAGACCACTTCTGCTAGTACCTGGCTGCAGACACCATGGGAATTTTTCACCACTAGCATGTGCAGGTGTATTTCAATACTACAAAATAATTCTTTGTCCACACCGCTAGCACTCTCCTACAAAAATTAAGAGAATGCTCTACAGCACTTTTAATTACCCAGTACAGTCCCGCATATGCCCCGTGCTCTTCACAGGGGTGTTTAGTACAGGAAGACGATTGACACCTCCAGATGGGTGCCAAACCTTATAAATTCCATTAACAAGAACAGTAGTTGAGGATCTCAACTGCTCTTCAGGAGTAATCTGAATTTTGCATAATTAGGCCCAAGAGCAAATTTTGATAAATTTGATCTGAAGGGAGTTCTACTTGTATCTACTGTGGGCCTAATAGATTACATCAAAATGAGAAAGGAGAAAATAAACCAACTTTATCACTCTTATTTCCTACCCTGATCGTGGGTAAACAGGGAAAATCCATGTTTTGGTTCAATGACTGTCATGTTACAGTATTTGCCATTTTGTCATCTGTAATGTCTTCCTAGAAAATGCCAAACTGAGAAACGAACCAAAAAAGGGCCAAGCAGTTTGGCAAGGATTTGGGTATCTGTAAATTTGGGAACATCAGCAAAGAAGAATTGGTAGAGGAGATAATCCTTCCCACTGACTATCTGTAATGAATGGTAATCTATTTATACTGAATCTATTTAAATTAATGCAAAGAATTTTAATATTTTTTTTAAAGTAAGTTCAGGACAAATCAATTTAGGGAAGCAGCAGCATGAAGGTTGACATTTCATAGAAATCCTGTTTATTGTAGCCTGTCATGTCGTGGAAAAAACAGCAGCTAATTCATGTATTTCAATGAGTGGTTTATTTGTTATAGGGATCTTAGAGGGAATGCATTTAATTGTGACTGCAAACTAAAATGGTTAGTGGAATGGCTGGGCAGCACTAATGCAACAGTAGAAGATATTTACTGCGAAAGTCCACCAGAATATAAGAAGCGTAAAATCAATAGCCTTTCTCCAAAGGAATTTGATTGTATTATTACAGGTAATGTGTTCCAAATTTATTTAATTTTGTTTCCTTACAATCAAAGATATAGTCTCAAAATTTAGAGCCCCTTTGTATTCATAGCCTATATAAAGACTGCATATACAGAGCCCCTTTCTATTTATAGCCTAAATAAGGACTGCAACAGACCTATAACTGTTATAGGTACAATTTTTAATTTTGACAGAATAAAATAAGACTTTAATATTTTCTCACACTAACAAGAAAATCAGCTACTGTTTAAATGTATTTTTAATGAAAAGGTATTGATTAAATAGCTCTTTTTAATACAATGGAAACGCATAAGAAAAGAAATGCTACCTTTGGTTACCACGTGTTGTGTGCACTTTTGCAGAATTTGCTGTTTATCAGTCCCTCCCATATCAGTCTCTGTCAGTAGATACTTTCTCATATATGAATGATGAGTATGTGGTTGTTGCCCAACCTTTTACTGGAAAATGCATCTTTCTTGAATGGGACCATGTAGAGGGGACGTTCAGGAATTATGACAACATTACAGGTATGAATAATGCATGTCATATCACATTATGCTACCTGATCTAAAGGCCGGTGCTAATGTTGTCTTTACTTTACTTTTCTTTTTGTAGGTACTTCAACTGTGGTGTGTAAGCCCATAGTTATTGAGAGCCACCTATATGTCATTGTTGCCCAACTTTTTGGAGGCTCCCATATCTATAAGAGAGATATTTTTGCTAATAAGTTTATAAAAATTCAAGATATTGAAATTCTTAAAATCCGAAAACCCAATGACATAGAAACGTTCAGGATTTCAGAAGACTGTTTTTTTGTTGTAGCAGACAGTTCAAAAGCTGGGTTTACCACAGTTTACAAATGGAATGGAAATGGATTCTACTCTCATCAGTCTCTGCATGCATGGTATAGAGATACTGATGTGGAGTATCTTGAAATAGCTGGCAAACCTCATTTAATTCTATCAAGTAGCTCCCAACGACCTGTCATATATCAATGGAACAAAGGAACAAATGAATTTGTTAAGCGTTTTGATATCCAAGACATGGAAGATGTGTATGCAGTAAAACACTTCACGGTGAAAGAGGATGTATACATTTGTTTAACTCGATTTATTGGTGATTCTAAAGTAATGAAGTGGGGAGGTTCCACATTTCTGGATTTACAAAGAATGCCATCCCGAGGATCAATGGTATTCCAGCCTCTTCAAATAAACAATTATCAGTATGCCATTCTTGGAAGTGATTATTCTTTTACTCAAGTCTATTATTGGGATGCTGAAAAAGCAAAATTTGTGAAGTTTCAAGAATTAAACATACAGGCACCAAGATCTTTCATACATGTTTCCATTGATAAGCGAGATTTTCTCTTTGCTTCAAGTTTTAAGGGAACTACACTGATTTATAAACATGTCATAGTTGACTTAAGCGCATGACATCCATAATTCTGAGATTACATCAGACTTTCTACCATAAGTGGACAAAATGAACTAAATGCATGACGATTCTCTTTATCCTGCTTCCAGATGAATGCCTTTAAAAGTTGAGATTGCTAGAACAAAGTATTACTAGTATCTTCATCTTTAATTGTCAAGTCTAGTGGTGTTGGAAGTTGCATTTTTTAACAAAAATAAATTAAATGATTAACTGTTCTTTGCATCCACAGTATGTAAATATGTGTGCAACTGCATCTGTTGCTATGGAAAAAAATACTAAGATGTAATTTTCCATTTATTTATTCACCTGTTTGAAAACAACTGCCAAATAAAATGTTTACATTTTCTGTCTTTCACATTCCAAATATGATTATTTGCAGGTGATACGTTTCATTTGTGTATATATTATACACACACAAAATAAACACAAGCCATGTATTGTCCACGGCAGTGTTTTGGTTAAATGTTTCTCTTACTATTATAAACCACAGCAGCAACGCGTGAGTGGTTTATACATACAATCAGAACTTCATGATTAAAATCCACCATCACACCCTGATCCTAGAAATATTCCTAGGTGGACTGACTCTTGCACTCATGTGGTGCTCTTGTGGCTTATACAGTAATGCACACAGGCATAAGGTTCATCCATATTGATCCAAGTGCAGCATGGGGCTTTATGTTTGTACCGTTGGAAGAATTTGATTTTTTTTTTTAATAATGTATGGAAAAATCAAGAGAATAAAAGCTTGTTGTTATAGCCTTTCTAAACTTTCTAATGACACATCAGGACAAGTGTATCAGGTGTGTACAGGTGGTGAAAACTCAGAGCATATCTTAGTTTTTAGCTAGCATCTTTCCTATAGCTAAAGTTCACGCACCACTATTTCAGATTCCTATGTAATTCTATCTCTGCCAAGCCTTCCCAGCATAGTTGCAATTATTTCCTCTTCAATAAATGTCTCCTTTCCTCTGGATGTGGCTAAGTGAAGATGTTTTTCTACTATCCTGCACTAGAGATCAGTAACCAACATCCTCAGGGAGTTAACAGCACCAGGACAAACACAAAGCTGCTATAAGCATTTGTAGCACAGTAGAATTGACTCTCCTACCTGAAGTTCTACCAGTTCTAAATTATTAAAAAGGCAAAGATGATATAAGCTTTTCTGTAATAATAGTGGATATTTAGTTTGCAAGACATCAGGGCCCAGGTTCCATTGCTGAAGACTACAGTTGAGCAAGAGAATACAAATGGGTTTCAGCTATTCCACCTTTACATTCCTTTTATGCTGGATCAAACTACATTAGGCCAGTTCCCTCTGAGCCACTGTAACAGCCCAAGAAGCCATTTTGGCAGCAGGAGATCACTAAAGCATAAAAAAGTGCTAAGACTATTCCCCTTCTTCAGCTACACCCATTACAATGAATCTGTTACCCAAGAATCTAACAAAATTGCAGAATCTTCCCAAAACAAAAGCTGTAAATTTTAGGGCAGACTTGCATTGACAAAGTTGCAAATAACAACAATGACAATTACTCTAACACAAGAACTGTCAAACTGGTTTGAGCACCTGGGCCAGATCTGGACTTTGGGGCTCCAGTCAGACCTGATCCGGACCCACCCACAGTGGCAGGGCAGGCAATGGCAGCTGCAGGATAAGTAGCAAGAGGGAGCCACAGGGGCTAATGCTTGCTTGCCTCCTGTCACCAACATGCATCCCCAATAGGATGCCGTACCCCAGATTTCATTGGCAGGCCCTGCCCTGCTTCTCCTGCCCCCAAATTCCCAGCCCCTCTAGGAGCCTTCTAGGCTAGATGACATGGCTCTGTGGGCCAGATCCAGCCTGCCAGGCCATATGTTTGATACCCTCTACCCTTGCTCTAATAAATCTTAGGCCGTGGCCTTATTTATCCATATCCTAGCTCTGAGTGTTTAATACATTAGTTATAAATCCATGAAACTTTATTGACTTCTGTGGGATTTTATGACTATAACTGAAGAATTGGACCCTGTAATTTTGTCCCTTGTTTAAAAACATTACCTCATGCTTGTTTTCAGGCCCAAGCATGTATAGTGCTGAGCATTTCCTAATGTTGCAGGATTGTGCTCATCACCCAGAATTCCTGTAACATTTTAAAAGTTGAATTCCTGTAATGCTTTCCATGCAGTATTCCATCTCTCAGATAGTTTCTGCTAAATGAGAAAGTAGTGTCATAATCATGTTGGAAGGGTGCTGTAGCTGATATGCGAGACACAAGGATTTTTAGGGGTGGTATCTTCTATTTGGAGCCTCTGCATAGGTGGGAGAGATTATAGACAAGCTTCCAGGCACCAGTTACCCTTCCATACCTGAGGATATTATTTCTTTGTGGAGAGTTTCTCCAAGATCTGAAACTAACACTACTGAAATAATGATTTAAATTTCAGATTTACTCAGCAGTTTGTAAATTCCAAAAGCCGTTTTTGTCAAATATCCCTAACTCTGAAGATCTGGTAAAGGTTTCACTTTGCACACAACGGAGTGTTATTTTGGTTTAGCATTTATGGCACTGGAAATAGTTTAATTCCACTGACATTTGACTGATGCTGACTGGTCACAAATAGTGTTAGTTCTAGAAAACAGGCCAATTTAATCACAATTGTAACTCAGTTGACTTCAGTAGAATCAGGCTAATACTGGACTTTGACTAAGAAACTAAGAAATTAGAAGTGGAATTTCATGGGGTGGTATCAAACCAACATATTACAGCTAGCATAGTTTTTTGTTTGAATACCTATAGGGAGTCATGTGGTCTTGTATTTTAATACCCATCTCTAAGATATATACATGTATATATCATTTATAGAGTAGACAGAATCTATAACCTGTGCAATAGGAAGCATCTGACTGACAAGACGTTTCATGTTATGTGTCTTGTTTAATCCCATGAACTGAGACTGCAAGTGTTCTGGTCTCCAGCATCCATGGATCCCAAAGGAATGAAGACTGAAGCAGCTTGCAAGATTGAGGGCTCAGTCATGTTCTCTTCCTTGTGTACTGATGCTAATAGAAGGACCTGCCAGTACAGTAAAAAGCAATCTTTAACATTGCAGTATATTCTTTAAGAATAAGGCAATATATGTATGTTGAAAAGGAACTATTTTATGCTTCTACATTTAAAACTATCACTTTCTACATTAAAAATGGCTTGATTTTAAAAGTAGGAAAGATTAGTCTATGTAAACAATATCACTGAACAAGTTATGATATATTGGAAACCTTTATTTCTCTAGTGACTGTAGAAAGATGACTGAGGTATGCTCAATAACAACTTCACACCTGGTTCTGAATTATTCCTTAACATATCCACAGTATTTGGAAATACCATAAGCTATCTTTCCAAGTTTAGAATATATTCAGATATTAAAATATTTTCTTAACAACTAGCCATTATAAATCTCATCTTGATAGGTAAATGACTAGTTTACCAGATTTGCTTTTATTATTTTTTAGCTTGATTACCAGAATGATGGTATTTTTAACCACAAATGTAAAAAAGATGCTTGATTTCATCATTGCAAATATTGGCTGGTACATCTCTAATTGAGGATTCAATAGATGATGCTTTCCTTCAATCCACCACAAGTGGCAAAGGAGCTGATTGGAAGTTATGAGACTCTCTAGCAAATTATGTAATAATTTCTATCACATCTTGTCTTGTGTTTTTAGTAAACCCAAGTTCCAAGATATGGAACTAAACAGTACTGAAATAATGACTCAAATTGGTAGAGTTTCTCAGCAGCCTGTGGATTGCAAAAGGGAGTAGTCTTTGTCAAATATTCAGCATTTAGTCACCTCTTGTTAGAACTTTTAATCAAGATTTGATTAAATGATAAGGTGATACATAAACCAATCTTACTCAGATTTTTCCCTTTATTAATGGTAAATAAATAATGTCACATATTGTAATATTTTATGCTCCCTACTATGAGTAGCATAGCTGAATTTAACAGAGCTGGGCAGGTGTGAATGTGCCTTTATTCATAGGTACTTTATTCATTACCCAATTATGAGCTGGAGTGATGTCTTGTCATGTAATTGTGCCTTCTGAAGAATGTGTTTTAGAGAGTTATATCTCAAAACTAGTCAGCCACATTGTCAGTGCTGTAGTGGTATAGCTGTATTCTCAAGTTAGCACTTCCTGGAATGATATAATGGGATCTTACTGTTATGCTTTTGTTTAGGGAGTTTAGAAAGAGTGGAACGGTTTGAAAGACATCTCTGTGCAATATGTTGCAATTTTAAAACTATAGGAAACCCTCACTATTTGAGAACTCTGGGTTCATGGATTCAAATATTTGCAGGGGAGGGCAGAGCCGGGAGGTGGGCAGAGAGTGAGCGCTTGGGACGTGGAGAGAAGTGGCAGCGGCGGTGGCAGCATCTGCTCCCCTGGAGACAGCCGCCACAGCGATCAGGGGGAAGGGGTCAGTCCCCAGGTGCTGCTGGGGAGC
Organism: Alligator sinensis; assembly: GCF_000455745.1. Classification (NCBI taxonomy): domain Eukaryota; kingdom Metazoa; phylum Chordata; order Crocodylia; family Alligatoridae; genus Alligator; species Alligator sinensis. Next base: position 1,449,444 of record NW_005842378.1, read on the forward strand.
CCCAGGGATGGGGAGGGAGGCGGCAGTGGCGGCGGCATCTTCTCCCTCACCGCTGCCAGAGGCAGCTGCAGTGACATGTGAGGAGAAGGGGTCGGTCCCCAGGCACTGTGGGGGAGCAGGAGACGGTTGTGGGGCTTGAAGGGGAACCTCATCAATCTCACAGGGAGCCCCATCAGTATTCACGGATTTTGCCATTTGCAGGGATCTCCAGAAAGTATCCCCTGCGAATGGCGAGGGTCGCCTGTACTTGCTTAATAATCCATCTGCTAGTCATGTAAGTTTGTTGTTGATCTGACTGTTCCTTTAAGAATTTTACCTTTAGTCAGCACTGGTGATTTGGGAGATTTTAAGTAATATCTGAGAGTTTCCAGCAGTTAGATGAGTCAGCTAGTTAGTATAGAACTCCAGCCAAAATTGATCTCTTAGGAAAAGCATTTTCTTTAACTAACTTATGTCAGATGGTGTTCATAGACATTACACTTGATTTCTTACTGTATATGGGACATTTCACTCCACCATGTAGAAATGGTGTATTTTTAGCACAAAACTCACAGTACCTGGGCAGCCATTAAAATGCAGGAGAGTAAAGGCTGAGTAGGTAACTCCTGCTATATACTCATAACTTTAAGGGACAAGACACCTTATAGGACTATTCTGTTCTGGTCCTTGCACAGAAGTGCCCTTGCATTACCAGTGATGTCAATGGGAGTTCTAGAATAAGACCCTTTGCCAAGTAATAAATATGCTTGAGAAGAGCAGGGATACTGATAATTACTGATGTAACTAGAGATCAGTTTTCTTATACAACTCTTAACCCTTCATGCTACTTAGTCATTTTAAAGTCTCAGACACAAGACTATTGGGGGCACTGTGTTGAATACCTATCATTGTTTTAGCATAACTAAATTTTAAAAAGTGCAGAGCTATAAGGGAATACACAAATCACAATCTCCTTACCTCTTTTGGAAGGGAGGTTGATGTATACAATACTTCCAAAATATCTGTGGTTATGCCATGATTTACCTTTATTTGATATAAACCTGTGACTTATCTCAATTATAGGGGAAATAATGAATGATCTGACCAACTACTCATTTTAAACTATTTTCAATTTTCAACACTTAACAATTTCAATTTTCCCACAGAAAATTCACTTACAAGAAGTTCTTAAGGAAGTTAAATGAATTGACATAAATAACAATAAATTGTATTCTTTGGAAAGTTCTGTGTAAATCACATTTTCATTAGAATTTTCTTCAGTTCTTCTCTTTTATTTCTTATCTTTTTCTCTGAATAGGTAATGATGACCATAAATCTAAGTATATTTCAGGTTTGAAATAATTATTAACTGTTGATAAAATGTGTAGTATGTTTTGATATGTTCTAATGGGAAGCTAATGTCTGTTTAAGGGCTGTATTTATGTACATATTCATTACAATATGTTGTGTTAGTACTTACTGGAAAATAAAGAATATTTAAACTATATAAATATCATTAACAGTCTTTAGGCTGTTATTGGACATTACTGAGAATGGCACAATGAACAATCAGAAAAATTATGTCCAGAATTCTAGAGTTAACAAGTGACAGAACATGAATGTGCTATTGAGAGTCAAGAACTCTGGTATTCATCCATGTCAAAGAAATGCTTTTCTCAGAAGCAAACAACAAAATGTTTGATACATTTCCAGCCCAGCAATATTTCCCAGAAAACCCCAAATATCAGCAGTGCACAAGAAATATGGTAAGACATGAAGATACACAGTCCTGACAAATCCTATCTACTATATGTAGGTTTTATCAAATTCTGATAGTGATACAAACTCTGTGAGACGTTAACTCTGTTACAATGTTCTCTAAAGCATAGCAGGTGCCTTGTAGAGTACCAGAAATGTCAGGCTTCTATCAGTAAATGGTAGAAACTGGAATCTGCAAAAGGAATTCCAAAAGGAAGGCTGCTCATGGTGTTATCTCCCAAATCAGAGTCTGTTACACAAATCAAATTATTGTCTAAAGGCAGGGGTGTCAAACATCTGGCTCGCGGGCCAGATCTGGCTCACAGAGCCATGTGATCCAGCTTGTTGATCTTAAACTGACCGTGCTGGAGCCAGCACATACAGCCAGTGCTTCCAGGTGCCATATGCAGTGTGCATCCCATGCTGGTCCCCTGTGCCAGGTGCAGCATGCCCATGCCAGCCCCAAGGCTCACTGTGTACATGACACAGCGGCTCAGCACAGGGTTTGCATGGCATGTGGTACATGGGCTGGACCCAGTACTGTACGCAGCACAGAAGGTTGGTCCGGGTTGTGGACTGAAAGTAGAGCCCTGCAAATTGGCTCTGCGTGCTAGTTCTGGTGCTCTTATGAAAGGAAACAAAGAGTATATCTATGTGGCTGCATGAGCCTGGCCTCCTATGCCTCCTCTCTAGCCCTACCCCACCAAACCATCAATATTGAAAACTTCACCCACCCTCCATTTGTTAACAGCCAAGTCCTAGAACAGGGGTAGGCAACCCCTGGCATGGTGACCACCTTCTCAAAATGGAAAGGCAAGACACATGCCTGCCTGTCCTCCCTACCCCGCTCTTCTGTGCCTCCGCCAGGGCACAGCCAGATCAGAGCAGAGCAGGGTGTGGGTGGATGTGGGCTGCCTGCTATGGCCTCATGGCTCCCTGCCCTGCTGGCCTTCCCATGGGAGCCCAGATGGTGCCAGCCAGCCCCTGCCCGCTCAGCAGCACAGGGGGAGGGGCACAACTCTTCACCACTGCCCCTGCTGCTGCCAGGCAGGGAGAGGGCACCTCGCCATGGCAACGCAGCCAGTGTGGGGCTCCTGGGGGGATGGCAGCAGGGCAGGGAGCTCTGAGGCCACAGCAGGCACCCCACCCTGCCCTGCACACAAATCTGGGGGGTATGTGCCCACCATGCTTCCCTCCCCCACAAGAGCTGCCCATGGGTCTGTCCTGCTCCCTGGCCTGGTCCTGGGCCCCATGCACTGTCCTAGCTGAGCAGCACTCACAGCCCCAGACCTATTCCCTTCCTCACCGTGGGGGCCTCCATCTGCCTTCCCTTCCCCCTTATGCCCCCCCCCCATAGACTTACCTGCGTGGAGCTGCTCTCCATGCTGCGTTGCTGTGTTCCAGGCCATATGCATGTGTGCAGGTGTGTGGCGCCCCCCATTAGCGATGCATAGGGGGGCATGGGGGTGCACATGCACCCCCTGAGAACACTGGTGCACCCTCTGATTGGCTGTGCTCACTGCTTAGGCAATGGGCAGGGGGGTCAGGTGGGAGCACCAGTGCCCTCCCTGCAAGTGCCGGCCGATTGCTGCGATAGCTGCAACTGCTTCCAGGAATGGCTGCAGCCG
>NW_005842378.1:1452851-1454970 GCF_000455745.1 Alligator sinensis
ACCCCAAGAACGGCCCCCAGCCCCTCCTGGAAGTGGCTGCAGTGATCAGAGCAATTGGCCACAGCAATTGGCCATTGTGGGATCACCCATGCGGGATTGGCCACAGGGGAACTGCCCCCCCCCCAAGTCAGCAGGACTGGTCGCAGGGGGGGCATGTGCTCCCCCTTACTAAGGCAGCACCAGTCACCCATGGCACCCCCTGTGTCCCACTCTCAGAAGCCCCAAGCAGCCTGTAAGAGTGAACCTGTCACTTCCCAAACCTGGACCCCTGCATGACATTACAAATCTGAGACAAATGCTGTCCTGGAGTTGTGCAGCCTGGGACCGGGACTTGAGGTTCCCATTCCAGGACTGTCCTGCCCTGGTAAAGATGGGTGGTCAGCCTACAGCATGGGTGCCAGAGCATGACACACAAAGGCATTTTGCTTGGCGCACACACCTTGGGGCAGATGGCAGAGAAGGGGCCACAGTTGTACTGCCATAAGGATCAGGCCCTTCGCAGATCTCCTGCCATCCACCTCAGCACACCAATATCTTACAAGCTGAGGTCGCGGGTGTTTTTGGCACTCTGCCCAAGAATGTTGCCAACTCCTGTCCTAGAAGCTCTCCTGAGCACTAGGTCTTGAGACTGAGCTTTCCCCTCACCCTTACCCCAGCCTCTCCAGCAGTGGCAATGCATAGGGGGTGCATGGGGGTGTACGTAAACCCCCTGAGAACACCAGTGCCCCCCCTGCAAGTGCTAGCCGATCACTGCAACCACTCTTAGAAGCGGCCGGATCACTGCAGCTGCTCCCAGCCACAGCCGCAGCCGCAGCCACAGCCGCAGCCACTCCCCGAAGCAGCTGCAGAAGCAGCTGAAGCAATCGGCCACCACAGAATTGGCTGGGGGGGGGTGGCCCTGGGAAGCAAGATCAGCTGTGGGGGACTCCTCCCTGGGCAGTGAGATCGGCTGTGGGGAGACCGTCCCCCAATTGGCGCTCACCCAAAATGAAGGAAGAAGATGTAGTCTGTCTATGGGCCTTTAGCACTCCTTTTCCTGTCACTACAGTTCCACAATGAGAGCAAACCAAAAAGGAGAGACAATTAGGATGCTGGCTGACATGCAGCTCCCCAGTGGAAACTCAGACATTCACTATTGGGTCCAGAGGGAGAGGGAATTGAGCTTCACTTTGGAGCTGATCCAAGAGAGGCTGTGTGTCTGCAGCCTCTCTCCCTTATTCCCACCTCCCTCCTCCCAGCTCCAGTGCTATCTGGAGGATGGGAGGGGGAGAAGGGAGGAAAGGGAGCTCCAGTCTGGGATTTACCCAGCCTGTGCTGGGAGGGGGGAGTGGACTCCAATCCACTTGTCCCTCCTTCCAGCACAGGCTGAGCAAACCTTAGACTGGAGGTCCCTCCCCTCCCTTCTTCCCCTCCCATTCTGCAGACAGCACCAAGGGTAGGGCTGGGCTGAATTAAGCCAGCTCTGTTCACGTGCAGGGACAAACAGAAGTTAATGAAGGTGCTCTGCTTCGGAGTGCCTTCATCTGAACTCTCATTTAATGAGGGTTAATTTGTTGCACAATCAGGCACTTTTAAAGAGCTTTGCAGCTATGCCTTTGTGTCAAGGCACAGCAGTACAGCACATTCAAGGGGCTGATTGCATGACAGATATCACTTCTAGGCCTGTGTGAAGTGGCTAGTATTCACTTTGGATTCAGATTCGGCCGATTTGGGGGGCAGTGACTCGATTTGGTGTCCCGATTCAATTCGCTCAAATCTGATTCGGAGATTTGGCTGCTGCCGAATCTCTGAATAAACCAGGCCCATCCCCCACCCACTCCCTCAGCCCGGCAATGGCTGCCCTGCCCACCCCAGCTCCTGGTACTTAAAAAAAAAAAGCCCCGACTCACTGGGTGCTGCCAGGCAGGGGTGGTAATCCCTGCTGCCCCTCACTGCCTCATGCTGCATGGGGGGGCTCTGCACAAGCCCCCTGACCCCACCCTGGTCCCGCAATCCCCCCACAGGTGCCCCACCTGAGCCAACCCCAGCTCTTTAAGAAAAAACAAAAATGAAAAAAAAACCCAGACTCACCATTCCTGCCAGCAGAGGGCCATCCCCCCTGCCCCCCATTGCCACGCCC
>NW_005842379.1:0-5888 GCF_000455745.1 Alligator sinensis
CATGGGTCAGCTCCAGCCCTTTGAGGAAAAAAAAACAACAAAAAACCGCCAAGAAAAGCCCCAGGACTCATCGCTCCTGCAGTGGCCTCAGGGCTTTGGGGGGGCTCATGCACAGCCCCCCACATGGTACGGGGCAGTGGGGAGCAGCGTAGATAGCCCCCCACTGGCAGGAGTGGTGAGTCCTGGGGGGTTTTTTGTTTTGTTTTTTTGTTTTGTTTTTTTAAAGGGCTGGAGCTGACCCAGGTGGGGCACCCGTGGGGGGACTGGGGGAGTGAGGGGGGAGGTTGGGGGCTCATGCAGAGCCCCCCATGCAGTGTGGGGCAGCAGGGATCACCCCACCACCTGGCAGCACCCAGTGAGCTGGGGCTTTTTTTTTTCTTTTTTCTTTTAAACAAGTGCCAGGAACTGGGATGGGGGATGGGCCTGGCTGATCTGGAGATTTGACAGCAGCCCAATCTCCAAATCACATATAGCCAAATCAAATCGGAACAGTGATTCGAATGATCGAATCGAATCACTGTCCCCTGAATCAGCTGAATCCGAAGCGAATACTAGCTGCTTTGCACAGGTCTACAAATCAAGGTGCCAAAGCCTGGGCACATCTAATTTTAACAGGATTTTTGCCATTAATTTCAGAAGATACCAATTTTTTAAAATAATGCCTGTTCCCATGAGATTTACAGCCCAGCTTCTAGAAAGAGTTTGGGATCATTTTGTATAGATGAGCAAGGTAAGGAGAAACATAAGTGTTGGAAGAGTTTCATTCTTTCCCTTGCATTGGAGTCAAAAGGAGCAACTAAAGTGAAGCAATGCCACTCTGACCTCCCATTAAAATAGCCTGTTTGTAGATAATAGATGAAAACTAAAGCAGATCTTCTGTTTAAAAAAATGTAACTGCCCACCTGAAACACAAGTAATCATTGTGTGGTATTAGAAAATGTGTCGAAATAAATGGAGTTGTTCAGGGGGGAGAAGGGAATCAACATTAATAAAGGTCATTACATGACTCCTTGATTAAACTGATGTAAATCTACAGTAGCTCCAATGTACGCAAATGAAAGCGGGCTTTGAGCCAACAACAGATACCCCTTTACTTAAATATCCAGTATTGGGCCAGAATTTAAGCTAATCCAAACCAGATCTTTAGTATTAGAGTCCAACAGTCACTGCCTATTTGGGTATTTCAAAGATACAGATCAACAGTTGCTCACTGCCCATATATTTCTTACTGGCACTTAATGTTGGAAAAGCTAGTCTCTTCTTTTGCCAAGAAGGTAACAGCAGTGAACCAAAAAGGCTGCCTGTAGACGTGGGGAAACTCCCCCCACAAAACCACCCAAAATGGCATTTTACTTTAAATTCAGTGTGCTCCTGCGCCAAGCTCAGTGCATGCCCAGAAGAAGCAGAGTGTTAGTTGCACCTGGCTTTCCCAACATCTGTATAGATCGGGTGCTTTAGTGGGGCTTTTTTGGCACTTATCTAAAAACTGATCGACTCAGCTTTAGCAAAAAGTGCCAAAAAGCCCTGTTGAAGTACCCAATCTATACCAGATGCTGCGGAGCTGGGTTGAAGTAATGTGCTGCTGCTTCTGGTAAAATGCATTCCTTCATGCCTGTCGTCCCCCCGCATCTGTCAGAGCCCAGAGAGCTAAAATTCTTTGATCCTTAATTGAGCAAAGTTTCCATGACAGTAATACTGCAAGGACAACAAAATTTGGTCCACCATTAGCATTCACATGAGTTGCCATATTTTTTCACATACAATACTCTCTCAAATAAAACACAGACTTTGTTTTTAGAAGCCTGAGTGTTTAAAAAAGATTTTTCTAGAATCATGGCTCTAGAAGTCCTCCTGGAAACATAGAGTATCCAGGAAGTGTAGCACCAGGAAATCCCTGGTGCCAGCTGCCTTACCCAGGCTGTCACGCTTCCTAGACACACTCTGTCGTGCAAAGTTAGACCCCAGACCCTTGCAGAGGTAGTAACAAGTTATTTCTTATAAGTAGTTCTTTATATAAAAGTTCCTGTAAATTAAATGTTTCCACATCACAAGTTTCATCAAGATACTACTTTTTGCTCGCTTTTTGCTCCAATCACAACCGAAAGCATTCAGCCAACAGCTATAGCTGTGAGGGGGTTAACATAGGACTATGAGATCTTGGCAACTGCATGGGATGCATAGCATCTCCAGGTTTGCTTCTTTTCCATGAAGAAAACAGCTTTCCCACTCAAAATATGCACCTTAATTTTGGGGGGCTAGTTAATGGGGGGGGGGGGGGGGGAAGATATGTATTGTATGTGAGAAAATACAGTACTCCTCTGCAGAAGTAACCAGACCCCTTTCTTTAACATCTACTGCTGGATGTGCGGTTTCAACTGTTTCATAGAACTTCGTGGAGAAAACTTCTAGAGCCAACTGGTACAAGGGAGCTTCATCCAACATTAAGCCAGAAGCATGGCTGGGCAGTTTTGAATCCTGGGTGGCAGCAGTGCATGAGGCAATAGTGGTGATGCCCAGTCTGCAGCAACTGCTATATTTGTGCCTTCCCCCTGCCCCCAAGATACATCCTGCCCTGCTCACCCCACTTAGTTTTAATGCAGTAGCATTAAACCTAGACAAGAATTTTCACTTTCTCCTGCCCAAGGTCTGGAAAGAGCCAAGGAAAAAGTAGCCAGGAAAAGTCTATAGCACTATTGTGTTAAAAACATTGTGTGCCTGAGTGAAGAAATGAATCCCTTTGTCTTTTCCTCTGTAACTGAAGTGATTTTTAACTGACAATATTTTATGAATGCTATGTCAATACAATATGGATCCTGTGATTTTTTTTAATGCTCAGAGAAAAGCACAAATACCTCCAGTTACCCTGGATGACTTGGCACTGTCTTCTGAGGATTAAGACCATTTATTTCATGTAGTCACATTTCATTATGACGAGGGATTCATTCTAACCCAAATATGGTGCAACACATAGTCAAAATTTTAGCTGAATATCAAAAAGTAAAACATTCTCAACTGATTACTTTCATAAATGTCTGGATCCTTTGGGGAATTAATACAAAGGTAAAAGGGGTAAAACAAAGAGATTAGCCCTAAAAAGTAATGTGGTAAATATAAAGAATATAAGGAAAGAAGAATAATGGCAGAATGTAAAACAATTCTTGAAGAGTGATTTATGAGGTCTGTACCAACATACAGGAGGAGATCATTCTTGTCTCAAAAAGTTAGTCTAAGCAGACAGGAGGGATGAACTTATGAACCCTTCCAACATGTTGCATGTTTTTACACTTCGTCTGTAATTTTGATGACTTATATCAGACTTTTCTCTCAGATTTAGGCTGAAAAAGGAAGGGGAGGAAGGAAACTGTTTCTTATCAATATTCATCTGTTTTAATCTAATCCTTGCAAACTGATTTGTATTATGAAGTGTTTGCCCTGTGCCTGATTTTGTATGTTTCACTTAAAAACTGCAGTATCTTTTAAATACCGTTAGTTTTATTTCCCCTCTCAAACACTACCTTTCTGATCCTCTGCTGTCATAGACCACTCTTTACTACACCCACTTTCAACAACTTACATTGTTGAAACAGTATAAAAAGAAGAGTTACTGGCCACAAGCATGGACTTCATACAATCCCACAGACTATAAAAGTTCTTAGCTTTTGGCCAAAACAGTCATTTCTGGCTTTAATATTAAAGCTTAATCCCATGGAGGGGAAAAGAACTGAAATTATAGATCAGTTCTAAGCAGAGTTGCTAAATCTCTGGAATCTCAGTTAAATCCTTCATACAACTTTCACCTCAACTCCAGCCACACATTTTGAAGTCACATTAGTCAGGGATAGGAAGTAGTCAGGGATAGGAAGACGTAGGCTCCCTGATTGACACAGCTGTGCCAGTAGAAGCCCCTGGTACAGTTCCAGTTATATCATCACCATTGTGTTTTTACTGGGAAAGCATGTTTAGCTGGTGGAGGGTCTGGTTTACTGTACTAAGCTCTGGTATAGCTGTGTCCACATGAGAAGCACTTTGCCAGTATAGTATGTAGGCATCCTTATACCAGTAAAGTGCTCCTAGCGAAGGCATAGGCTGAAATTCACCCTTTACAGAAGACCAGCACAAGTCATATACACTACCCATTCCAGCCTTCTTAGAGAACTCCAATCTGCAAACACCCGTGAGAAACTTTAATAATATAAAAGTCGACTTTAGGGGAACAGGATCTGCAGGATGAGACCCTTCAAGGATTCATTTTTCTGATTGAGATTAATGTAAATATTGCTATAAATTAAAGGAGTATAGCTTGGTCCTAAGCATCTCTATGTCTAGCTCTCTCAACAATAATACTGGTGCCTGTAACTTACCTCTTTCCTTAGCCTGTTAAAGCATATTCCTTCAAAAGACTGTTAGAGAGCCCTAAGATGAAAAACAGATGAAGCCTCTTAACATCTGAAGATATGCCCAAGTCTCTTAACCCAACTCCAGCCTATGTGGGGTACCCCCCATCAGAGAAACTCTAGAGTTTCTCCCAATGTTGAAAAATACTCAAGAATTAATTAAATACTTCTCACTGAATGTAAATAGATAAAAAGATCAACAGAAAAAAAATCAACAGAAAAACTACCTTTTTACTTTAATGTTCAGCAGCAAGAGGAGCTTAAGCATAACTACAAAGATTTTGACAATGAATGTAATTTCTACCTACATGGGATTCGTACCTCCAGACTTCCTAAAAAGTCAGGCATTGTTCCTTTAAACGTCCACAGACTAATGCAACTGACACCAGTCAGAATCATTCATCCAAAGAGATTTGAGTAAGATTTTTAAAACAATATTAGCTTCAAGAACAAGACAAAGTTTTTAAAGTGCTATTTAAGGTTCTAGACACATGGGTGCCTTAATTGACAGAGTAGATCCTGCTAAACAAAGGTATGTACAAGCCCTCTAATCCTGAACTAGGTACCTCAGATCCCTATCCATCGCCTCAAAATGGGATTCACAAAAGTGAACACAAGTTGGGAAGCTGTCTAAATTCAGTATGGTGAGCAGGAAGCCACCTAGGTTTGTGAAAGAAAAGCTAAGGACAGTAGAGAACCACAAACCTTGCCTTTCTCTAGGGTTTAGGTCTCTTATACTAAGCTATAGAGAAGTGCATCCCTCCACTTGCAATTTACCAACCTGAACCCTCTCCTCAAGGGAGAAGGTAAGTACCTCCAAAGTCTGAGCAAGGATCAATGTTTATGCAATAGCCCAATAATTTAAAGCACTCAGGCATGAAGTGATAGACTTAGATTTAATACCCTATTTTGCCTTAGGGGTTCAAACCCACTCCCAAGTGAGTTCTCTAACCCCCAGGCTAGAGACTGCTGTGGAGCAAAGATGGGGAGGAGAATACACCTGAAGCTTTTGCAGTCTAAAAAGAATACTTGAAGATTCATTGATCCAGAAAAAGAGCACAAAAACCCCCAAAACTGACCTGTAGCCTAGTGGGCAAGTCACAAACCTGGAAAGAGGAGTTCACAGATTCATAGATTAGAGAGTCAGAAGGGATCCAATGGATCATCGTGTCTGACCCCCTGCCCCTGGCAGGAAAGAGGACTGAGGTCAGATGACCTCAGCCAGGTGGTTGTCAAGCCTCCTCTTGAAGACCTCCAAGTTAGGTGATAGTACCACCTCTCTAGGAGTTTGGGAATCCCCCCAGGATCAGTGGAATATATTTAGTTAATGTAAACTATAATGTAAACTTGGAAAGGGAGCTGCCTGCTGACCAAGGCAGGAGCTCAACATACACTTCAAGAATCTAAATTATGGACTCAGGTGCCTGTGTTCTTCCTTTAAGGCCCACTTCAGATGCTCAAGTTATTAGCTAGGTTCGTACCCTGGCAGGAATG
>NW_005842379.1:5919-10880 GCF_000455745.1 Alligator sinensis
TATGCTCCATCCAGCTCCATGAAATAGTCTCAAGCAGATTCATTAGTATATTTGCCTATCTCTAGCATACTTGAAAGTGACCACAGGGGACAATCCTAGAGCAGGTCTCAGGTGACTTCCTAAGTTTGGTACATAACGGTGGGTATGGGTGGGCAAGGTTTTCCCTCCAGGACGTACTGATGCCAAAGCATAGATGTACCCTTAGTAGTTCTAGCACTTAGTCACTGCCTCAAGCCTGGCCCCACTGGTCTGAGTGTTGTCAGCAAGTGAAGGCTTTGAGGTGTCCATTATTTGGTCTGCTTTATCATTTTTATTGTGTTGGTTTTTTCAGGTGTCACCTGCATTGGGGGCTCCTTGGTACTAGATGTTGTCCACCATAGAGTTAACAGCAGTCCCTATTCTAGGAAGTATGATCAATTCCCTATTCAGTCCCTATTCAAGGAAGAAATGATCAAGGCCTCAGCTCACTGGCTGTGCTACATATTGATTTGCATAGACTAGGAGGCAGTAGGAAGGGATGGTCGACATTCTTTCCTCCTCACTATTTGGTTTTCATTTCTTTTGCCTCAAGCCTGAAATTGTGTGTACCGTTAGGCAAAGAAGGCCAATCAAAGCATGCTGTTTTATACATAGAGAATAGATTATTTCACAGGCCATCTTTAGGGTCAGTCAAAGCCCCACTGAAGTCAATAGAAGTCTTTGTATTGTCTACTAGGATTGGACCAGGACCCAAGTTATCTATTCCACATTTTCCACAAGTGTTCGATGCGTTTCTGGAGCTGACACCACAGATTTCCTTGAACCAGAGTCTTTTCCAAAATGTGGCAGCCTTTCAAAATCTAAATCCCTTCTCAGTGCCTGTTCCAGAGATGATGCAGGAGTTCATATTGCTACTAGTACAAACCCATGGAAGCATTTCAGAACTCCTGTAAATTTTAAGTTCTTTGGGATAGGTTCTGTCTGTCTGCAGGGCTAAGTACAGACAGTCAAAAAGCCCAAGGCTGAATCAATTCAGTCTTTGCAGGTTAGTCTAAGCTGGAGAGATTAAACTGACTAACAAGTGAACAGACATTTACTTTTTGCAACCACATGCCTGCAGTGACTCCGACAAGGCACGGGGGGCACTACAGCTTAGATCTCTGGCACATGGCCAGTATAGGCCATTTTTGCTCCCTCTTCCTGCTGCCCCTGAGGTCCCTAGGATTTGCAGTCCAGAATCAAAGCAAGAGGACTCTGCATGATTGCTCATCACTTCTTCTTCCTGCTTCCAAGTGCCTCTGGATTTGTAGTCCACAGTTGCAGCCAGCAGTAAGTTTAGCAGGGCAGGGCAACTCTATATTCAGGGAAAGGAGGGGGGGAGAGTTAATCCCCCCACCCCTTTTGGCCCCAGACCTCAACTGGGGTTTGCCTGGGGGGGAAGTCTGTGCCCCCTTGCTTCTCCCCACCAACCCTTCTCTGCTGGAGCAGACAGCACAGCCCAGCCCAGGGCTGGAAAGCATGCTGGGGGACTCTGATTTAACTTGAACCAGGAAGGGTTCTGGGACAGAAGCTTCATAAACTGGTTTGATTGAAATCAGGCAAGTCTGATATTACATTCAACCAGATTTATCGTAAACCAGTTTTGGCCATTTTGAAGCTGGTTGATGAAATTCTGTTCTGTTACAGGTTTAAACCAATTTCTGGTAACTTAAACCAGTTTATGTGCAACTTCTGTTCCTAGCCCAGAGCACCAGGCACCACAGAGGCTCAGTCTACCAGCATGAGTAGTAGGCACAGAAACTATAAGTAACAAACAACAACAAAGCTTTGTTCTTTGTTGTCAGTGTCAAGTAGATTTCATAGACATTAGGGCTGGAAGGGACCTCAAGAGATCATCAGGTCCAGCCTCTGTCCAAGGGACAGGAAGCAGATGGGGTCAGATCACCCCAGCAAAATAAGCATCCATGCATTTCTTAAAAGGTATCTAGAGTAGGTGCTTGCACCACTTCTGGGTGGTGTCTATTCCAGATTCTGGAAACTCAGATGGTAAAGAAGTTTTTCCTTATATCCAATCTAGAACAATCTTCCAGGAGTTTGTGACCATTATACCTTGTCTTCCCTTTGGGTGCGCTGGTGAACAGATGTTATCCCCGTTCCTGATGCACACCCCTTATATACTTATAGGCTGCCACCAAGTCAACCCTGAGTCATCGCTTCTCCAGGCTGAAGAGTCCCACGCCTCTCAGCCTCTCCTCATAAGACCTGTTCTCTTGATCTCTAATCATGCATGTGGCTCTCCTCTTGACTCTCTCAAGTTTCTCCACATCCTTTCTAAAGTGTGGTGCCCAGAATTGGATGCAGTACTCCAGCTGTGGCCTCAGCAAGGCTTAGTAAAGCAGGAGGATGACTTCTTGGGTCTTGCTTGAGATGTCTCTCAGTAGATGCATGCCAGAGTTTTATTTACTTTGCCAGCTCTGGCATTGCACTGGTAGCTCATGTTCATCTTGTGGTCAATCATGACCTCCAAGTCTCTTTCAGTCATGGTGCTAGTGAGTGTAGCACTACCGAGCCCATGTATGATGTGAGTTTTTTTCTCCTGGGGTGCAGCACCTTGCATTTCTCTGTGTTGAAGGTCATCAGGTTTTGATCTGCCCACCTTGAGAGCATGTCCAGGTCAGCCTGAATTGCCAACCTATCCTCTAGAGTGACTGCACTTCCCCATAAATCTTGGTATGCAGTTCAATGACACTGGACTGAATGCAAGAGATGGTATCCACCTCACAGGCAAAGGAAAGAAACTCTTCTCCATGAGAATGGCAGACTTGCTGAGGAGGATTTTAAAATTGCATACGTCTGGGGAGCCAGGGAAGATTCAACTGCAGAGCACATACCCACCGCTGAGCATAAATCCGCTGATCACGAGGACCTAGAGAAGGGTATCCACATTGGAGACACCCAAATTACTACCAATGCCCAGAGACACACGCAGAGACAGAAAACCTGAAATGACCAAGAGCGAGCTTAGCTGTCTTTATGGGAATGATAGAAGCATGGGCAACAAACAGGACAAACTGACACTCCTTCAGACAGACAAGGATTTTGACCTCATTCCATTGACAGAGACTTGGTTGGACAATACATATGACTGGGCAGTGGATATTGAGGGCTACAGGCTCTATAGGAAGGACAGGGATGGAAAGAAGGGTGGAGGGGTGGCCTTCTATGTGAAGGCGTGGTACCCCTCCCTGCAGGTTACATTTGATGGCAAGAGGAAGTCCCTCGAGACCCTCTGGGTTAAGATACAAGGGGTCTTGGGAAAAGGGGACCTGATGGTGGGAGTCTATTATAGGCCTCCCCACCAAGAAGAAAAGAGTGACCAGGCATTCTATAGTGAACTGGCTGAAGCAGCTAGTACTAAAGACTTGGTTGTCATGGGTGACTTCGACTACCCTAACATCTGTTGGGAAGATCATTCAGCCAGCTCCAGCAGATTAACCAGCTTCTTGGAGACTATAGATGACCTGTTCTTGACACAGGCTGTGGAGGGGCCAACCAGGAGTAAAGCCACTCTGGACTTGGTGCTGGCCAAAGGGGAAGATGTGGTAAGTGATCTGAAGATTGGAGGTGCTGTGGGTGACAACAATCACAATCTGATCAGATTCACCATCCACCGAAAGGCTGGGAACTCTACCAGCAAAACAAAAGTCCTAGACTTCAGATGGGCAGACTTTGGTAAAACTCAGGAGTCTAGTTGGAAAGGCCCTTCACAACTAGCGACTGGATGACCTGGGAGCTCATGAAGGATGGCACTTCCTCAAGGAGGCTATTCTTACTGCTCAAAAAGATGCCATCCCCATGTGATCAAAAAAAAAAGGAGAGGGGCCAAGAGACCCGTGTGACTCGGAGACATTAGCGAACTTCTCAAAAAGAAAAAAAGAAGCATTCGTCCAATGCAAAAATGGATCGGGATCCAGAGAAGAGTATGCTCATGCAGCCAGGGTCTGCAGACATGAGACAAGGAAAGCCAAGACATCCATGGAAATGAAGCTGGTGACTGATATTAAAGATAACAATAAATCTTTCTATAGGTACACATTAAGGGGCAGTGCTTGGGCCTGTGCTCTTTAACATCTTTATTAATGCCCTGGGTGAGGGAGTGAAAAGTGCAATGATTAAGTTTGTGGATGATACCAAGCTGTGGGGACAAGCGGGTATATCGAAGGGCAGGTCAGGGATTCAGGAAGACCTTGGCAGGCTGGTCCTATGGTCTGCACAAAACCATATGAGGTTCAACAGGGACAAATGTCAGGTCCTTCATCTGGGTAGGAAGAACTCTCATCATATCTATACAATGGGTGGTGATCCACTGGCTGGCACTGCATCCAAATGGAATCTAGGGGTGTCAACTGACCAGAGGATGAATATGAGCCTCCAGTGTGACAAAGTCACCATCAGAGCAAATAGAACTCTGGTGCTCCTCCCCCTTATTCAGCATTGGTGAGGCCATAGCTGGAGTACCATGTCCAGTTCTGGGCACCACACTTCAAGATGCAGACAAGCTCGAACCGGTGCAGGGAAGGGCCACCCACATGATCAAGGGCCTGGGGGACAGGCACTATGAGGAGAGACTTCGGGATCTGTGTTTGTTCAGCCTGAGGAAAAGAAGGGCAAGAAGTGACTTCATAGCCACCTACAAACGTGTCAAGGGAGAACAGCAGGATCTAGGAGAACAACTTTTCAACCCCCTCCCCAGTAAGACACGAACCAACGGACACAAGCTAGTCGAGGAAAACAGTTTCAGCTGAACATAGAAAAAGTTATTTTCCATATGGGTAACTAGAATCTGGAACACTTCCAGCAGAGGTGGTCCAGTCACCATCTCTGGTGGTCTTTTAGAGGAGGCTGAACAAATACCTTGTTGAGCTCATTTGAGCCCAATTACCTCCTGCCCATGGCAGGGGGGCAAACGGGGTGATCTTCTC
>NW_005842379.1:10932-25599 GCF_000455745.1 Alligator sinensis
AAGGACCCACCAATCCCGCCCCCCTGCCATTGGCAGGAAAAAGTGCTGGGGTCATGTTACCCCAGCCAGGTGGTTGTCCAGTCTCTTCTTGAAGACCCCCAAGGTAGGGGAGGGCACCACCTCCCTTGGAAGCCCATTCCAGATTCTGGCAACCCTAACTGTGAAATTCTTTCTGAGATCCAACCTAAATCTACTCTCTATCAGCTTATGGCCATTGTTCATGGTTATTACAAGGGGTGCCCTGGTAAACAAAGCATCTCCTATTCCCTGCTGCCCCCCACCCCCAATGAATTTGTATACCACCAGAAGATCTTCCCTCAGCTTTCTCTTGTGGAGGCTGAAGAAGTCCAGGTCCCTCAGCCTTTCCTCATAGGGCCTTCCCTGCAGGCCCCTAACCAGATCAGTGGCCCTCCTCTGGATCCTCTCAAGGTTGTCCACATCCTTCCTGAATTGGATGCAGTACTCCAGCTGTGGCCTGACCAATGCTGCAGAGGGGAAGCATCACCTCCCTGGACCTGTTCGTGATACACCACCTACTAATACATAACAAAGTACGGTTAGCTCTACTAATTACTTTGTTGACTCATATTCATCTTGGAATCAACAATGACTAAGAGATCTCTTTCCACTGCTGTGCTGCTAAAAAGGTCATCCCCTAGCCTATAGGTGTGCTGGCAATTCCCTCTCCCTAAGTGCAGCACCTTGCACGTGTCCTTGTTGAACTGCATCTTACTATTTTCTGCCCACTTCTCTAACCTGTCCAGGTCCACCTGGGTTCAGTTTGTTCCCATCAATGTTTACTTCACCCCAAAGTTTGGTGTCAGCTGTGAATTTGGACAGAGTGCTTTCCACGCCCTCATCCAGGTCGCTGATGAAGATATTGAACAGCACCAACCCAAGGACCGAGTCCTGGGGCACCCCACTGCCCACACGTTTCCAGGTCTATACCAACCCATCCACCACCACTCTCTGGGTACGACCCTTAAGCCAATTTGCCACCCACATGACTGTGTAATTGTCTATGGCACAGCCGTTCAATTTTTTTATTAGAACGAATCCAAGATCGGAGCCATTCAATTTGTTTCTTATTCCCATGATAATTTGGTGTCGTCCGCAAAATTAGCCTGCTTCCAACACCCAAATCCAGATCATTTATGAATATATTAAAGAGTACTGAGCCCTCGGGGATGCCACTAGTCACCATGCAACATGTTGACCTCAGTTCCGTTGACTATCACTCTCTGGGTGCAACCACAGAGCCAGTTCCCCATCCATCGGACCTAAGCTTGTCAAGGCCGCAGTTTCCCAACTTTATCATGAAGACATCGTAGAAGACCAAATCAAAGGCTTTTTTGAAATCTAAATATATGACATCAACCTCATTTCCTTCTGTGACCAGGTGACTTATCACTTGGACAAAGGAGAAGAGGTTAGTCAGGCAAGACCTACATGCAACGAAGCTACATTGGCTCTCTCTTAGAACATTGCTTTCTGTTAATCTGTTGTTGATGGTTTCTTTTGATGATTTTTTCCAATATCTTTCCAGGGATTGAGGTAAAAACTGATTGGCCTGTAGTTCCCTCAATCTTCCTTCCTTCCTTTCTTGAAGATAGACCACATTGTCCCTCTTCCAATCTTCAGGAACCTCTCCTGAGCGCCACAAATTCTCAAATATCCTCACCATTGGTCACGCTATGATGTTAGCCAATTCTTTTAGCACTCTTGGGTGCATTCCATCTGGGCCACGCCAGCTGACTTGTGGATGTCCAGCCTCTCAAGCTGTTCCCTCACAAGATCTTCACTAATTATAGGTGTATGATTGTCCTGTCAGGCAGGGTGATCCCTTTGGGCTGGTGGAAAACCAACACAAAGTAATCATTGAGGATAAGCTTTTTCCTGGGTGTCAGTTGTCAGCTGCCCCATTTGGGGCAAGGGTCTGATGTTGCCCTTGGTTTTTTTTTTCTGATTTCCCATGTATTTGAAGAAGGACTTGTTATCCTTGATTCCCATAGCCAGTTGGAGTTCAGTTTCAACCCTGGCTTTTCTGGTCCACTCCCTACAGTAGTGAGCCAGTGCTGCATAATCCTCCTTAGTTGTAATTCCCAACTTCCGTCCCTTATAAGCTTCTCTTTTTATATTCAGAAGGTCCATGAATTCCCTATTGAGCCAAGGGGGTCTCCCAGCCCTTTTGCTAATTTTCCTATGGGCCAGAATGGACTTCCCCTGTGCTTTTAGGATCGTCCTTAAGGAGTGACTGCTCATCATGGATGCCCCTCCCTCTCAGATCATAGTCTCTCAGGGTCTCAACAACCAACCTCCTGAGCTTCCGAAAGTCAGCTTTTCTAAGTTGAGGATTTCTGCGTTGCTGACTGATTTGCCAGCTTTGCGATGGATAGAGAAAACGATCAACTCATGATCACTGTCACCAAGCTTCCCTTCTATCCTCAGGTCACTGACTAGATCATTCCCTTTGGCCAGTACCAGATCCAGCAGCACCTTACCTCTTGTCAGCCCATAAACTTCTTGAGTCAAATAGAGCTCATCAGTGCAAGTGAGGAAGCTTCGCAACCAATCAGAGTTAGTTGAATGCTCCTCCCATGAGATGTCAGGGCAGTTGAAGTCGACCATCTACCAAGAGTGTGCAGCCTCTACCAGTTCCCTAGTGAATTCGTGGTAAAGCTCTTCCTCCTGGTTAGGAAGTCTGTAATAGACTTCTACAGTTATATCCCCTTTACCAAGTTCTCCCCATATTCTAACCCAGAGGGTCTCAAGTCACCCTCCTTGGGTGCCAATCTCTGCTTGTAGGGAAGTGTACTGCTCCTTCACATAGAGAGCTATGCACCCCCCCCCCACCTCCTTGCAACATGATCTGTTTTGTACAAGGTATAGCCGTCAATACCCATGATCCAGTCATAGGTGGAGTCCCACCCAGTCTCCGTTATCCCTATGAGATTGTATTCATTTTTGCTTATCAGAAGGGTCAGTACCTCCTGTTTGTTCCCACATGCTCCTGGCATTTGTGTACAGGCTGCTATCAAAAGCTCTGGACTTCCCTGTCCTCTCAGAAGAGTCCAGCCCTTGGGCTGGGGTAGGAGTGAGTTCCTTTGTGTTACCTGACCTACTGATTCTGTGGTTGTCACTTCCAGGGTTTGCACTAGTGATTGTCTGCCCATCCCCCAACAATCTTAGTTTAAAGCCACGTCAAGCAGGTCAGCCGTTCTGGATGAGAAGAGCTTCTTTCCCATTAGAGTGAGGTGGAGACCATCCCTTCCCAACAAACTGCTGCCTCTCTCTCTGAAGTGCAGAGTGTGATTGAAGAAACCAAAGCCTTTGTAATGGCACCGATGCCGCAGTCTTCTGTTGGCTTCTTCACTGTCTCTGCTCCTGTACCCATGACCCATAATTGGAAGGGTAGAGGAGAAAACTACCTGTATATATTAGTATATAGAAATGGTTCCAAGTCAGTGCCAAGTTGCATGGAAATACAAAAATCACAAGGTATTCCCCAAGAAGGGTCAGTCCAGCAGGAGCTGAGAAACAACCTAGGAGTAGAGTAATAGATCAAAATGAACCTCATTCAGCAACGTGAAGTTATGGAAATTAGACAGACTTTCCTGTGTTACAACCTAAGCACCAAGAGCCAGATCCTCAAAGAATGTAAACTAATAAAGGTTCATCATCATAAGCCCAGTGGCTTCCAGCTTAAACCAGCATTTTTAATTAATTTTGAAGCTATTTACACTTAACATGTGCCAGACAGGCAGGCAGGCAGACAATTTAGTTGGAGAAATATAGCATGGAAAATAAGATCTATCCCCTTAAGAGGCGAGACTGTTATGTAGCTAGCTATGTTTGGTAAAGGGAATACAATGTCAGACTATAATTAACATGAACAAAATACCACAAAATGAAATTGGAAGGTAACAAGACAGAATTCATGAGAAATTGGTTTCAGCCATTCTTCCTTTTTTTTTTTGGCTGGGGGGGGTACAAAAGTATGTTTTGAATTCTCAAGTGAGACCCTTTCTTCTAGTATTTGGAGTCAAGGCAGGGAAAAGCATGCATAAAGCAAGACTCTTCCTTTTGAATGGAAAACATCCTTCCAATAAAAATTGTCTGAAAGGCATGAGAATTTTTTCAAGAAAAGTGTTTTACGGGCTTTTTTTTTTTTTGTTTTTTTTTTTGTTTGCATATCTCCTTTGGAGAAGCTGTAAAGTTAGAACACAGCAAAGAAAAATAAGGGAGACAGAAGCTGCCCTTTTTGACAGAATCATCAAAGCAGAGAGAACAGAAATACTGTAAGTGGCAACAATTCATCTCTGAGAGAGAGCCTCCAAGGTCTTTTGCTTTTATTAAAAGAAACAGAGTCATAAAAGCAGCATGATGGCAAGAATTAAGAAAACACACTGTGTACCATCAAAGTGGAAAAACGAACAGAAAACACTGAGCTCTGCCAGTTACAGAAAGAGGCGAGCAAGACCACATTTTATGGTGAGGAAGAAACCCATAAGACCCTGGGATTACAAAATGAATCACAGAGAACAGTGATAAATAGCTTCCCACCAAGATCCCTTTGAAATACTTCAGAGTCCTGTGTAGATTCCTAGTCTCATGTTGCTGCTCCCAGAATTGCTAAAGTAAGTGTCAAGATTGAGGGGGCTAATTTATAGTCAGATGTTAGGGATGTGCATCTGAAACTTCTTCAAAAACAAACAAATGAAAACACAAAAGACATGAGAATACAAGGTACAGAGGAGAGATTCTGTGATCTAGACACTTCTGGGTACCGTGTTTTGTGAAGGGTTGTTTCTGACACTTGACTCAGCAGGTAATCCCTTTTGTGCTCTACAGAGAGAGTTCTGATGAACACGTTATGAAATAGTGCACTAAACATCCAGATTGAGCCAGTTTATCTAAACACACATGCATGTAAAGCAGTACAGAAAGAAAGAAAGAAAAAAAGGGTTTCTAATGTTCCTTAGATTTTGAAGAAGATCTAGTAAAATACTGTATAAACACTTGGTTAGCTGCGATTTGCAGGGTTCATGACCATTTTATATAGTTTTGTTTACTATTCTCCCTACCATGCCCCACCCCATATTATATTCATATAGGTTTTGCTGTTGTTTTCTTCTCCCAGTTATTCAACTAAGATAACAACAACAAACATCATAATTTTCTAACATTTCTACACTGTTAAACATAGCCCTCAACACTTTTAATGCAGAGAAAGGAGAGCAGCATACTACTGGAGGAAGAAGTCTTGCTTAAGTATCCTCCCTTTGAAGTTAAGGACTCCTAGTTTTCTGGAGGGCTACTACTCCCTGGTTGACCACTTCAGGGCAGTCTCAGGCATTTTAGAATTCCTTTATGTCACAAAACTGTGTTCAGAATACCAACCTCCTATATTGTCTATCAGCACTGCTCTGAGGGAGAAGGCATGTTGCTCCTACCCACTGGCTATTCCCAGATATCAGAGCAGCCCCTGGGGAGACTTGGCAGTCAATGGAAGACAGCAGCTCTTAGTCATTTCTAACTTAAGCCAAGGATCAAAATAGTGTTTGACAAGGCCTCAAGATCAAAAGAATATGAAAAGTAGTATGAAGTCACCTCTCTTCCTCTGCCCCTCATTCCTTTCTTAAATCTGTGCTGAATAGAGCTCAGCCAACCATTCTAGCTTGCAAGAGTTTTTGCTGTGGTAAAATGGTAGAAGCTGCCATGCAGAGCAGTCCCATGCTCCCCCAGTAAAACTATTCCTTAATTAATTTAAAGGTCTGGATTTAAACCACTGGGCTCCAGCGTTGCAGTCTGCAGAACCGCTGTGCTTGTGGAGTTTGCCTTTGGCAGCTCCTGGCACTATAAAGGGGAGGCATAGATGTTGAGAGGTTTAAAAATAATCCATTTCAGAAGTTTGTTTCACCACATACCACTATGTTGCTTAATAAAAGCTGTTAAAAATTCAAATGCTGATTGTGTACTCATTCCTGCAATTCTGACTTGGGTCAAATATCATCCAAGTCAATGGAAACTTTGCTTACAGAAAAGTAGTGAAAACTGGTGAGCATCTGCAAATTTAGATTTGTTTGGTTTTCTCTCTCTCCAGGGCACAACACCACGGTACAATTGCCAATTGCCTGTAGGACTCCTAAGTCAATGAAAAAAAAATCAGGATGACTTCAGTTTAGGTAGAATGGGCAGCTGTTATGAATGAAAAGGTTTTAATAATACTAAGAATAAAAATAGGACAAAGTTTGGTTCCTGGTGTGTCAGTATTTCATTCCTCTTCCCCCTTACCCAAACTCAACATCCAAATTCAACTAACTTCCATTTTAATAACAAGACTGTGATTACATCCCTTTTGTCAACTGCAATGTTATGCAATTGTCATCATCAGCATCACTTTTAAGATAGTCTCTTTTACCAGCACTTCACAGGAAGCAAATTAAAGAGGAACAATTACTACTGACAGCCTCTTATATTCTGTCATGTTGGTATTAAAGGATGGAATGCTGTACTTATTTCAACTTCTTTGAAAGCAGTAAATATATGCCTAGTGGGTAGAATGGGAAGCAAGTGAACTTAGGTGCCTATGTATGATTCTATTCCACCCTGCTCTAGTCTGAATATTGTTAATACAAAAGGTTGTGAGCCCTCTTCCTCCTCACTGTTTTTCTGCGATTTAAAATTAAGGCTAAAGATGACTGTATGTTACAAGTTAGATACCATATAGATTTTCAGGGTCCTGAACAAGACATAATAGAATCACAGACACCTAATGGAGTGGGGGCGCAATAGGAGACCATGCAGAAGGCATGCATTATGGGACAGATCCTGACACCTATGCAGTAAGTCCAAACCAACCATACACAGGCACCTCTATTTATTGGTATAGATTTGTGGCCATCTAGAGTATTTTTTTAGAAAGCCTACACACTAAAGGTGGCATTTTTTTCAAGACAGTAATGCAATCAAGTCAGTAAACTCCTGCTGGTTCCCTCCACAAGAAACTATGCACCACATTTCTAAGTCCTAATTATCTCCATATCAGAATGGAGGGGTAATGGAAGTGGGGATCATACATTAGAAAACTGCAGCAAATAAAAGAGAACAAAGTTATAACTGTCTGGACAGAGATAGGGATACAGAATAGAACTTGTTCATAACCTTGACAATAGCAATATCTACCATTATACCAAATATACAACACTATGTTACTAGTAATAGTCATTTTTGTAGCATCCTGCTAGTAAATCTTTGGTGAGGGGAAGCATACGTGAACATGGGTGGATCTAAGGTGGGGGGGTGGGTACAGACCTCCTTGAAAAAGGGGGTCTGGCACATCAACACAAAGAACACAACATATTTTTTCCAGTTAAAGAGAAACTAGTTCCTTTACTAATATGCTTAGGGGCTAGCACTATATTGTTCAGTTTAGGATCAAAGCAAAAAATACATACAAGTATTGGAACATGCACTCACTTGCTAGACTGTATATAAGTTTAAATACAGAACACACACCAAACTAGGCAAAAAATGGACAACATAGTAAAAGTAGTGCAATGAATCCTGCAGTTGTTATAATTAAACATATGTGTCTCATAAAATAAAATCTATCCTTCCTAAGTGTCTGGACAGTGTCTCCAGTAGTACTTCACTGTCAGTCATTTCTACACCTAAGTTAATATTACCACACCCAAGTTAAGGACTTTAGCTACAGCTAAAAATCGAGCAGGGCTGTGAAATAGAAGAATGGCTAACAGATGGCAAATATACAGAAGAAAGAATAGTTTGAACAGTGGAACATCAAGGCGATTAAAAAGGATACAGTGTCATTAACACCACTGAAGTGGAGAGATTAGAAGGAAGCAAGGAGATGATAATAAAACATGAAGTCAATGGAATTTCTAAGCACTGCTTAAATAGAAATGCCACTGCCCCTCCCAGGCAATTGTTTTAAAGTTTGGGTAAAGCAGGAGTAGAAGGAGAGTGCGCTGAACACCCCTTGGATCTACCTCTGCACATAGAAATATTTGTGTTGTTTCTTAATGGTCATGGTTTTGTAAACAAATCACTTGCATGTCTACCAACCAGATTTTTGCATATGTAAATCAGATAGCTGTCTATGTGGTCTAAAAAGTGCAATTATTTTTACTTACAGCTGTAATGAAGTGTAAAACTGCAAGCAGAGTTGAAACTCACTTACAAAAGCAAGTGCTCAGACAAATTGGGGCTTAGCAGTAAGTTGATTTACTGAAGAACTTCGTAAAAGCACAGGTGTGAGAAGGACACCTTCCAGGCTCAGTACTAGTTTGGCCCTGTGGCAGAAATGCCACTGTCGGTGCCCCTCTCCAGAGATCTGTCTCTGCCAGCCTGAGAGGCTGGTGTTGAATCCCTCAGGGCGGGGATCTCCTTCCCTTGTCTGCATGACAAAGGCCTGGGAGGCGAATGCTGTGGTCACCTGGGAAGGGGGGGAAAAGCCCGGCTCTGCACACGGGCCCAGGTAGGCAGTGAGGTTTTTTTGGATTGGTTGGCTTGTGGCCAGTATTGGCAGCTTTGATTGGACCAGGCTGCCGAGGTCAGAGAGGTTATAAAAAGGCCTGGGCCAGGAAGAAGGGGAGCCATTAGCCATGCGGTCACCCAGGCGAATCTGAAACTGGCTCTCTCCTCATCACTGCATGCTCCAAGAGTGACCTGCCTCCAGAGGAAACTCCAACCACCTCTGGATGATGCGTGTGAGTAAGCTGCTCGAGATCAGGCTAGATATTTAGCTTACAGTAACTCAGATGCGTGTTTAAAAGGCTACCCTCAGCCACCCTGGTTTGCTCTATGGGATTCCTCTGATATTTCTATGATATTGCTCTACCTTTTACCCTGTTTCTGCCCTACCCCCTGTAATCAATAAAGTTCTCCTTGTGACCGGTGTGGGAGACTTATTGAGGGGTGGGTCTAAATTATGCCGAGGAGGCCCCTTAGGTCTGCGGACTAAGGGAGGCTTTCCTAATAAGCCCCTGACTTGGGAAGTGCCCCAAGTGCCTATATTGGGTCTAGTGCCCATTGAACGATCAGGCCTGCGTTTTGAGCGCCCCCTACTGGCCCACCACAGGCCCCACCCTTGTCTCTGGGCAAACCACCCACCTTGTTCACCTGCCATGCCTGCTCGATAAATAAATTGTGATGTTAAGTAGGTGGGAGGCTGCCCTTCATGTGCCCAAATGACCATGGGCAATAAGTACAGGCTCCAACCATCCCTACATGTATCCCATGGCTTGCAGATGTCACACTGCGTGATGATACTCTAGCTCAAGGCCATGCCAAACTGGACACAGTTGGATCTTGTACATTACAAGTTACATACAATATCACTTTGGAGCCACACACATACCAGCCCCCTCTCGCTGGGCCCTCTTGCACTCCACTGGCTCTCATCCAGTCTCTTGCATACTGCCTATCCAGGCTACCCGCACTCCACCCTACTCAAGGAGATCCTCAAGCTTTTCTCTCTACCCTTGGTCAGCCCTGGCACAGTCTTTTAGTCCTCTCCCATGACCCTCATTTGAAAGGGACTGATTACTCAACTATGGGCCTACTTTGCCCCGGCCCCTCACTGGACCACTATGCCCCTCTCTCAGGCCACAACTCCGCCCCTTTACACTGGGGCCTGGGGTCTTCCACCCCCTTGGGACTCAGCCACTCCTCCCTGAGCTTAAGTGACCCCACAACTCCACCCTGCCACTCAGGGTCCGGGGTCCAACACCCCATAGGACTCAGGCACTTCTCCTAAGCTTACCTATCCCCACCACCAACTCTCCTAGTAAACCACCAAAGGAGGGGGCAGGGGTTTAGGTGCCCCAACCTGCCTTACACCGGGAAGATTCTCGGTCCTGGTACAGGCAGGACCACCAGGCCTTCCTATCCCAGCAGGGTGTGGTTTTGGGTCATGCCCAGAACCAATGAGGCCTCCTTCATCTCCATAGCCTCACCCTTACCTCCGAGTTATTCCTGAAGCAAAAGCTCCACCAGGCAATGTTACGCCACTGAACACCAACTGCTCTGATCTTATAACAGAGCTCTCCAAAATGGCCGCTCATCCACCACCTGGCAGCTCCCTGCTCCAGCTGTTAAAGTGACAGATACCCAAAGGGGTGTTCTATCACAACAGGAAATTCTAACTTATTGTTACCAATGGGTTATAGCCGAAATAGATGCTGTATGTGTTATAACAAATAAGTTGCAAGTAATAAGAAGAAATTCCTTTGACTCAAGTGCCAGAACTCTTTGAGCAGAATCCAATTCTGCTATGACTTCAGAAAAAGAAACATTTTCCATTCAGGTCTCACATAAAAGTAAATTACCTGCAGGAGATTGCATTAGCTGCTGCTTTGAGTCATCTTGTTAGATCAATGCTTATTTGCTGATAGGCAGAAAAGACCAGCCATTTATCAGGTCATGCATGCCTACCCGTTGGATTTTGGCTGCCATGGTATATACACATAATAGCAAAAAAAAGAGGCACTACTATCTGGTCAATCAGGAATCCTGAGCTAAAGCCTGATGCCACCAGTGCACTCATAGCTGGGCCCAGGAAAGAACTTTAGGTAATGAATTAAATTGTCCAGTACTACTGTACAGTGCATAAGTCACAGGACAATTTATTCACCTATATTAACTGAAGCTAACATTTCAGTACCAACTTTTACAGTGGACTCGAGGCCAAATCCTATAACACTGATTCCAAGAGGACGTTGACATTTAAATACCTTTGCAAAGCTGGGCCTTAGTTAATTTTTTCACTTTGCAGCTAAAAGTCCTGAGGATCAGTCCTAACCAATGACCCAATCGTGTGTGTGGGCATGTGTACATGTACACATGCCCAATGTAGTGTGCACATATTTTCATAGATTCTGTTTACGAGCAAGGAAGCAGGAAAAGTAATCAGGCTAATCATTTCCAAGAAAACAGGTGAGTGATTGTCCACTTTGAACTATTGGGAGACAGTGTTGTTCATAAAAATTAATAGAGAGGTTCCTAAACACTACAGCAAGACATAATATATACCATATTTCCTTGAATCCAAGAAAAGGTATTTTCCCCCCCATTCAACTTTGAGTGGGGGGGGGGGGGGGGGGGGGGGGGTTGCAGATACAGCGTCAGATCTAACCACAACTGCAACCCCAGAGCCAGGGCTGGAGCTGCTGTTACTACAATTGTTATTGCACGATCAGGTAGGAGTTGAAGCCAGCTTGTGCAACTTAGGATAAGCAACATTGCTGGGGGGGGACTAAGTGGCAGGAAGGGATGCAGGTACCAGGGCACACTGTGGGGCAGGGGTTCTTAACTCCATCATCTCCCTTCCCCCTCACCAATCAATGCTTGCAATGGTAGGACAGGGGTGGGGAAAACACATTTAAGATCACTCCCCCAGTAATTAGATTCTATACGTGGAAAATTATAATAAATTTATACATTTCCATCCGTATCCATTTCTAATGATTGGGGGGTGGCCTTAAAAATTCAAAGTAACCTTGGATTCAGGTAAATATGGTAGTTCCCAAAGTCAGTGATATCTGTTAGGTGCTCAACGCTTTTGGAAATCATGCCACAGGTTTAGAGCCCATTTATTGTTCTAAGAGCCTAACTTCAGGTGCCACTGTCTAGATATATCTGGGAGATAATGTATGCATACCACAAGTTAAACATTCCCTATTGGAAGCAGAAGTGTGCTGTAACCATTTTTAAAGTCATTTTTGTTACAAGCCTCTTAGATTTGCTAGATGCTATATAATCAGAGACAGCTGTTAGCCTTGAGCAAAATATGATTTAATAATCTTATTTTTAACATAGTGTACAATAACTTATTTTGCTTTAACTCCAAATGAAATACAGACAGCCCACTACCTTACTTCCTCTCTCATTGGTGTCAACAGCATTTTTATTTCAGACAATGTTGCAGGATTTAGTGTCCGAGCTACCATGCCATGCCTTCCCCGGCCTCACCCAACATAGAAGGGCATAATCCTGATGCCATTCTGCAAGAGAAAAAAAACAAACAAAAAACAACTTTGATAAGGGCTTAGTCTGAAAGAGTAAACCTGGAATGGAATTTGCAGTTACCAATGTGACCTCCTTATACAGATAAAAATTTAGGGCTGATTCTATACACTCGCATGTATACACAGTTTTGCTGCCTGCAGTGGGGTTGTTCAAAGGAAGAGAGTCTGCAGGATGGGCTCCAAATAACAAAACCTGATCCCACTTGGATTGAAGTCATAAACAACCATTAATCTTAAGGAAAAGCAGAGTGGGTCCTCATAACAGAGGCTGGGTCAAACCTCTCCAATGTTTCTCCACTGAAAAATGAAAAGTGAGCACATAGTCTGCCAGAGATGTTGCACCTTCATAACCACACAACTTATAAACACCACTTGTTTCAAGTTAAAGCTTGTGTTGCATTTAATGCTGCTCACTGCCTATTTTATCTGGGTTACAAAGGAGACTTACAAAAAAAATCAAATCGGATAAATATATTTGTTTAACTCTGATTCTCAGCTGCACCTCAGAGTGCCCTGGCACTGGCTAGTTCCTTGGATGCCATGATGTGAGGAGATAAACAAAATTTAAGGAGATAAGCAGATTAGTGCAGGCCCAGGCTTGTTCCTGCCAGGTTGATTTCCCCCTCATCCCCACTACAAAGAGTTACGTACTGTAATATGTAAATTAACATTCGAATTTCAGTGCCATTTGATTCACAAAAGTTATAGAGGAGTAGCCTTGAGTTCAAAAACATTGAGAACCACTGCTTTAACTAAAAATTTGAAAAAAAACCCATAAGTCTGGTATTTACTAAAGCATATTTGGCATAGAAAGACAGAAGATGCGTTTAGATTTTAAAAGGAATGTGTATATTCAATAGTAACACTAATACAAAATTATTTCATAAATACAAAGTCTTTACCAACAAGCAAGATGCATCATTGAACATTCATTCTCTTTGTGGTACAGAGCACCTTCAAATCCCATTGCTTTTAAAAAGACTTTTACAGGACTAATCCCCTAAGAGTTGCCATAGAGAAAGCGAGAGCAAATTTTTTAAATGCCATCATCTGAAGTAGCTTGTGGTTATGGACTGGAAGGTTGGTCCTCAAATAATCTTTACTGAATGACTTTGCTTACCACGCTTAGTCCTCATTCTGCAAACAAATGTGGACTTGGTTTTTCAAACATAACTTCAGTGAAGTCCTTAAAGTCAGTAGAACTAGTCACATATGGGTAAAATCAGAACATGTGGCTAAATGTTCACAGGCCAGAGGCCTGAGTTCGACATTCCTGAATGATAGCAGTTCTCTTCAATTTGTGTTGAGTTTCTAAAGAAAGAAAGGAAAAAACACACACACACACACCACACACCTCTGAAAAATTAAAATAAGTGTTTAAAACTAAAAAAATTAGTTAACTTTGCATCGTATATGGATTTGTCAACCTAAAACTCAGGATTTATTAATTAGGTGTCATGTATGCATCAGCAAAAATACAAATAAAAAAAAAAAAGAAAATTAACCAAGGTGCTTTTTAAATTTCTCAAATCAGGACTTTCTACTATTTGCACATTTGATACACATACAGGAAAGTTAAAATACTAGTGACATGCCATTCAAACATATCTATGCTGCACAGTATTGTTAGCTCAGGTATGTCTATACTGCATCATAACTGAGGTAGTTTGGGTGCCAAAAGCAGACTATGCATGCAGCTCCATACAGGTTTATTTACCTTGTTTCTTAAGCAAGCACATGATCTGATGTTCCCACTTGGTTTTCTTCTTTTTCTGGGAGAAACAGCCTGCTTCTAACCTAGGCTAAAAGCAAATTAAAATGCCACCGGATGGACAAGCAAAAATCAAGGGTCTGCACATTCGCTGAAGATCCCAGCTCGAAGTGGAGCCTACAAGTTCATACTTCCCTCTTCAAAGACACAGTCCAAGTCAAAATCTAGACATAGCTAATTCCAGATAGAAACCACCTTCCCCCAAACCATTCAGAGGCCCGAGTCTGCCAAAACCAGTTTACACTGTGCTCATTTAATGAGCACATGTTAGAGTAGTAAAATCATCTTATGTTTGGGAACCTTCCCATCTCTCAGATGGCTTTTCTAAATTGCCTCAAGTTTTTCCACAAGAACTTCTACCTTGG
The DNA here is from genome assembly GCF_000455745.1 of Alligator sinensis. NCBI lineage: Eukaryota > Metazoa > Chordata > Crocodylia > Alligatoridae > Alligator > Alligator sinensis. The sequence continues at coordinate 25,119 of NW_005842379.1, forward strand.
TGGATCAGTATGTTTGTGAGGTTGCAGAGGGATTGAATTAGGTTTAGCAAAGGAAAAATAAAACAAATCTACCTGAGAAATGAAGGTTAGGTTTCTCCTTGGCCTAGTAACAGTCCAGTATCTCTCCAGAACATAAATATTAAAAAAAAGTATTGCCCAGACTGTCTATTCTTATTTCAAAACACTCCCACTTGTTCATACATAATATTTTCAATGAAACCATAGTTGTAGTGCACTAAGAAAAAGTCAATTTTTTTTTTTTACCATCCACCCCTTTTTCCATTACATAGCAAGATCATCATTTTTATTGTTAACTACCAGAACAACAGCGGACTGAGACACTGATTCGACCTTCTCCAAGCTCTGCATATTCCAATTTTTTAACCTCAGTCACAAGTTATCCAGTGTCCTCAAAGTGTGGGTAACATTTCATTTGTCCTTATATACTGGTAACACCTTTGGCTTAGAATAACAGTAGGGA
>NW_005842379.1:25832-28678 GCF_000455745.1 Alligator sinensis
GAACACAACATTCACTTTTAGTAAGGTGGGACCTTCATTTTCAAAAATAAAACAGGTAACAGCACACCCAGTTGCTGATTGTTAGAGCTGTAGGTCATTTCCTACTGAGGAAGTGGTACACAGAAGAAGACAGAAAATAGAGGGAAAAGGAGGGAAATCACAAAGAAAGGAAGATGTGTTAGGGTTTGAGAGGTCCTGACCAAAGACCACTGAAATCTATTGGTTGGCATTTCTATCTACAGTAGGGAGCTTTGGCTCAAGTTCATGAAGTCCTGTAGAAAAGAAAATATGGTGGCTATAAAAGCTATCAAAGGAAAGTACAATTTGACTGGGAAGAAGTATAAATATAATCAGGGACCTACCAAAATCATTATTATGCAATTTTTGCAGCAACCGTGATTTTGGGTGGGCTTCATGAAAAAGTGCAGGCTCTTTGAAAAAGCATGGGCTCCCTGAGGGTGGGGAAAAAGTAAAAAAGCTGTAAGAACAGAAGCCCTGGCATCCTAAAGCATGGGGGCAGAGGGGAGGAAGAGGAAGAAGCAGCAAAGCATAGGCTCAGCCCCTGATGTAGGCTCAGTCCAGGAGCCAGTCCGGGACCAGCCAGGGAAATGGGAGGGTTTTGGCGTCAACTTTTAGTGCCCACAGGCATACTGCTGCCGCATGCATGTTCCTGCCTGAGGAAGAGCAGGGAGGAATGCTAAGAAATCCTCTAAGATGGCCAAATATGTTTCAGCACTGAACCGTGCAAGACAGTATCCCGCAGGGACCTTACACAGATGGAGACAGACGCTTCTGTACTTCCTGGAATGTTACTCTGGAGGTGTCCAGGAAAGCCAGCACACATTGGCACTTGGAGTCCAAGGTACACATGAAGGAGGAAAGCTGTTGCTGAGGCTGAAAGTCAGAGAAAGAAGCAGGTGACCATATTCTCCCTGTTTAAAAGGGCCACAGAAAGTAGCTTGACAAGGCAAGAGGTGGCATTTTCCCCCTCATGGAGGCTTGCGTGGCAGTGAACATCCCACTGGAGAAAACTTGATCACCTGAAGTTAAGGAACTGCCTGAACCAAAACATGCCAAATGCTGGCGGCTTTCCATGTGTTAGTCTTGGCAAAGCTTGTTATCTCCCTGCAGTGATTGCTTCGCATGTATAGTCCATGAAGGCTGTTTTGGCAGAGTAGGATTCCTTCTTTGTTGTGGCTGATGAAGCTACCAACCCTCAAGATAAAATGTGCAGCACATAGTTATTTGTACTGTGGAGCTGGACAGACTGGGACCTGCCTATGTTTCAAATTGTGCTGGTCTACCTCACATCTGTCAATTTTTCTACCATCTCTCAAGCCATTGTGAAGGTAATTGTCAGTTATGGCAGGCTTTAAAAACATCTCAGCATTTCTGTCCGACAAAAGCCATGTACGTGACATTCTCCAATGTGCTCCAAGGAATGCTGCCCAAAGCTGTTCAAATCACCTGCAATGTGTACATTCTGTCCTTAGTAAGTGACACCTGGCACATGCAGTTCCCCGATGTGGATAGCCTGGCATCTTCCTTCAAGAAAGCCTTCAAGGACTGTCCAGGCCATAAGGTCCAGTACAAGGAGTTCATTGCCAGTCAAAGTGGAGACTCTCATGCCACTGTGCCATTGCCACCAGAACCTGGGCTCACAAGGTGGAATTTGTGATTCAATGCAGTCTGTTGCCATGCCAAGCATATGTAGCACTATCAGCAATTTGCAAGTGAGGAGCAGGAAATCACACCCAACACACAGTGCATGCTTAAACTTTCCAGTCTCTTAAGGTGAGGTTACATTCAAGATCAAGTGACGTTTGTGGCTGACAATGTCACCCAATTCATGAAGCTCCTGATATGGCTTGAAGACCGACAGGCTGTGATCCACCACGCACAAAAGAAGCTGATGGATTTGATAAGCTGAGTTGAAGACAGGGCATTGCAAGAACTGTCAAGCTATCTTCATGAAAACCACCACAGTAGGGACCCGTTTCAGGCAATAGTCATGAAACTGAACCAGTACTACAGGTACGACATGCCAACGACATGGTTCAGAAAATTGGCTACCCCCTTCCTTAGTGCTGTTCACGTTTTGGACCCCAACCAGTCATGACCCTTGGCTATTAAAAACATTCCCCAGATGGAGGAAAGAGCATGACAAAGAATGTGCTACTTACACAAATTTCTTCAAAGAGTACCAGATGCCTTTGCCTGTGCTCTGTTCTAGGTCTTTGTCTGTGACTGGTATCCGAACTCCGAGAGCCTCCCTGGGGGCACCTCACATCTGGCCAACCCCCTTCCTGGAGCACACCCTCTAGCCTGGGGTAAAAACTACCACCACCCAGGGCTGGGCTTGATTCTGACTCTGCATCCCCTGGGTAACACAGGCCTAGTAGCCCTTGAGGGTACCTGACTCACTTCAAGCACTTGGGGATGCTTCCCTCAGTCGGAAGCACAAGTAGCATTCTCCCTTAGTCAGCTGAACCAAGGGGACCCCAAGGCATAATCCAGACCTGCACCCAATAAGTCTCCCATACTAGGTACAAAGGAGAACTTTATTGGTTACAAGGGGTAGGGTTGGAATAGGGTACAGGGTAGAGCAACATCAGAGAAGTCCCATAGAGCAAACTGGCATGGCTGGGTAGCCTTTGATCACACATCTGAGTTACTGCAAGCTATATATCTAGTTAGATCTCAGGTAGCTTACTCACAAGTATCATCCAGAGGCAGGGGGAGATGCCCTCTGGAGGCAGGCAGGTCCTTGGTCATGAGTTTTGAGAGAGAGAGCAAGTTTCAGATGGTCCAGCTCTTCTCTGTCTCTGAGTCTCCCTCATGGCTGG
>NW_005842379.1:28688-74421 GCF_000455745.1 Alligator sinensis
CCCCCTCCTCCTGGGCAGTCCTTAACTTATATAGCCCTTATGACCTCATTTATCTGGTCCAATGGAGGCCAGCACCTGTTGGCTGGCAGCCAACCAATTTGAAATACATCACTAGTTGCTGGGCAGACTGGCAGTTCCTAGCTCCCCAGGGAACCAAAGCCCCTCACCCAGGTATGTGATGCCAGTCACTAGGCAGAGGGAGCAGGTTTTCCCCCTCCCTCAGGAATGTATCCAGCTCAGGTTCTCTAAAGAGAGAGGGTAATGTGTGTACCCTCTGCAGGGCCCATCTTAACCAAATCGTCACAGAGCAGATGTTTTGGGAAGAAACAGAGGTAGCCTTCTGCCACACTACTTACACAAATTTCTTCAAAGAGTGCCAGATGCCTTGCCTGTGCTCTGTTCTGGGTCTCTGTCTGTGACTGGTATCCAAACCTTTATGCCCTGGTAAGACACTGCCTCACCATTCCAATGAACTCAGTGGATGCTAAGTGCGCCATATCAGTGTACGGACAAGTGTTTATCCCACGGAGACAGAGAATGTCTCCAGCGACTGCGGCTGAGTTGCATTTAATACCTAACATGAACTGCCCGTCTCAAGGTTAGTATTGTTTCAGTAAACTACTTTTTTTTTTTTTTTTTTTTTTTTTTTTTTTTTTTTTTTTTTTTTTTTTTTTTTTTTTATATAATGTCCTTTATTAAGTACATAGCTGGTATTAGTTAATAAAGTGTATATATACTTGGTATAAGTTACAATTCATGTTGTGCATAGCTTTATTTTCATAAAATAGAGTTTCATTAGAGTTTAATTAAGGGATTAGCTGTTATTAGTTAATAAAGTGTATATAGTTATTAGTTAATAAAGTGTATATTGTTGGTAATAATTGCAATTTATGGTGTGCAAAGCTTTATTTTAATAAGATATTTCATTTTGGATCTTAATTAAGCACTTAGATTGCTTAACAGCATGTCAATTAATGGCTTCTGCAGGCTTAATCCCCCAATTAAGCACATGAAAGCCATTAATTGACACATTAAGCAATCTAAGCAGTCATTAATGGTTTCTGCAGGCTTAATCAGGGGATTAAGCACAAGGAAGCCATTAATTGATGCATTACAATCCAAGTGGTGGTTTGTGTTGGCTCTGAATTTAGGACCCAGAGGCCTTGTTCTGGGGGGGATACCCATCCTCACACTGACCACAACCTTTCCATTTGCTATTAGGCAAATTTATTGATACACTGTGAGAACAGAAAAGAAAGAATACAAGCAATTCTATACATCTACCAAATCCTAGGGCTTTCAGAGTCAAAGTGCATCTGAGCAGGATGCAGTCTTCACTCTGAGGCTCTCTCAGGTATCAGATATCAGCAACCTGGAAGTGGGATGCTGAGGCTCACACCACCCCAGTAGGTTGAATGAGATGGGCTCCATGGTGGCCTCGGGGACCCTCCCAGGGGAAAAGAGACCCCTCTTTGGGAGGAGGAGGGATGGAAAGGAACCTAGGTGGAGGGATGAGGAGGGACCCTTTGCTGCTCCAAAGTTCTTCTTTTGTATTCTCCTTCCCTCCTGAGGACTCTTCATCCGTGGCTATTACTAGATGGTTGTCATATGTCCACATAGCTCATCGTGTGCACACGTACTAATTTGGTCTTTCCGGGCCTTTTTCTAATTTGGTCTGTTCCCCCATAACTGTGACTTAGCACCCCCTGCTCTGGTGCCTTGCCAGCTGGTGCCACCTTATTTCATGTTATGGAACAGTATGGTACATGGCTCTTTGTTTTCCAGACTGTGTCCTTGTTTGTCTTGTTGTGTTAGACAGCGTGTCTGCTTCCAAGGCTGTGTGAAACAGTGCGACTGTGTGACCCAGAGTCTTAGAAATCAATTAAACTCTGCTGTCCAACCTGAACCATTCTAATGTATATCTATAAGCTGATAAGCATATACCTCTAAGCCAATTCCCCAAAAGCAAACCTTTAAATACCATTTTCTTAGCCATCACTTTGTAGGCATCTGGCAATCTGTGAGGAGAGGTGGAACTACCAGGCCCCCTTAGCCAGAGGCATGGGGGGGGGGGGCCCTGTCACACACAACCTGAGAAAGTGGCTGCCTGGTTCAGGATCTGCCTGCAAAATCAGTTGGCAGCTGCCTCAAGTTTGATAGACCCCTAAATAGAATGATTAACTCAGGAGATCATGGTCTACTAAATGAAGTGACTAAGTACTGGCCCCAGTAATACCGTTATTCTCTTGAAGACAGGCATAGAAGGGGATGAGACCCACTTTGGCAATATGCTGTGTATGAAGGTAAAAATTCATACCAGCAGGACTAAGATGAGGAATGTTGGGTTGTGCTTTTAAATTTAGTCAGTAAATTGACCTACTTACCTCCCCACCTTTGAAACAGAGCTGACTATTAATCTTTCCTTGTAAATTCATCAAGTTCATCTCAGTGATGAAATATCACATGCAGGAGGCATCTACATATACCATTAGCACACAGCAATGAACTCTGGCACATAATCACACCAGACTGTACTGCTCCTGGGCACCACATTTACATGTGGAAAAAACTAGTTCATGCCTGAAATTATAACTCTACTGTTATAATTGGTAGATGTGTGTATGGTTATGCCCCCACAGAGTCAAGGATGATGTTGCCCAAGTGAGAAAGAGAAACAGACTTTGCATACAACTCAAGAGGTAACCAAACAAGGAGGGACTGCAGTAGGCCATACACTGCAGACAGTCTCTCTCAGGAGAAGCTTCCAATGAGACATCACTGCTCTTTAATGGTCTGAATCTGCCCCTATTGAAGTCAGTGGTGTAAGATCAAATCTTAAGGCTCCAATTCATTAAAACATTTAGGCAAGTGCTAAAGGTCACATTATACCAATGGAAATTAAGAACATACTTAAAAGCTTTGCTGAATGTGGATGGGCAGCTAACTGGGTGCATTAAATTAGTAATTCTATCATTTCTGTGTACAAGATTCAAGACTGTTTATTTAACTACCGTGTTTCCTTTGCAACATGTTGATTTACTGTAAGCAACCTACTACATTTGGGATCTTAAAATTCTGAGACCATGAGAACTCAGAATCCTGTAACACATACACCATCTAGCGTGCAATTGCTAACATTGCATCTCACAAAATGTTTCCCTACATTCCTGGTAGTGTTAAAAGTGATAATGGTCCAGCAAATGCTACAGGCAAGAATTTTTGTGGGTGTTATCATTTATTTAAAAAAAATAAAATAAAAGTGATCACCCACAAAAATCCTCTCTCTCTACTTACTTGACATTAACCATGATTTAATTGTGTACACTTATTTTCTATTAGAAATCACAATCATTCTTAGAGAAAACAACAATAGGCATTATATTAAATTAATTAATAAGTCCTACAGTGATGATGATAACGCAAATCTATAATTAGATCCATAAACACATTCAAGGACAGAATGTTAGGATGCAAAGTCAAGTACTCAAATACTAGAATGATAGTTGCTTTTGCCACCATAATTTAGTTTCCTTTTGGATATGCATGTTTCACAACCTTTAATTACACCATCACATTCTAATAGCTGTTGACATGCAAAACCAGTTATACTGAACAAGCAAAGAAGTCAAAGAAAAGATTTGGGGACAACAGTGAACACTTCTAGGAACAAATACTTTAAGTACTGTGCCAACCTTAATATGCCAGCAGACAGTGATAAAATATGAAGGGGTCAGGGAACACAGAGAAATTTAAAAAAAAAAACACAACCCCAAAACAAACAAGTACAAATGGAAGATACTAATGTCCTAAGATAAGAGTCTTGGTCTGTTAGATTGAACAATGGGTAAAAATGATGGCTTTGTTGGAGTTGGTGGTAAAACTCCCATTAACGCAAGTAGAACTAAGATTTTCACCACGTCATGTAGTGATTTGCATGGGGAAGCGAGTCATGAACTTGTAACTCTCTATAATTTTAAGCAAGTTCCTTACTTGCTCTGTGCCTCATTTAACTGATTTACAAAATATAGGAACCTGGCAGAAGTGTTCTTAGGCTCTAGCCTTGTAAAAGTGTCAAGGCCTCTCTCTCCCAGCCTGTCCCTTCCTTCTACTCCTTGGGTTTCTCTTCCCTACAGTCAGCCCAGCTGCCTGTCCTCCCTTCTCTGTATCTTCCCTGTCCCAGGGATGGCTTGAGGCACAAGGTAAGGTACCCAAAGAGTTTGGAGCAGCACAGGGACAGTCTCCATTTTGGACCTAGGAGTAATAATAGACCATAGAATGACCATGAGCCATCAGAGCCATGCTGTAACCAGCAGGGCAAACAATACTCTGGCATGCATCAACCAGTGCATTTCATGTAAAACCAAGAAAGCAATTCTTCTGCTTTACTCGGCATTGCTGAGATCACAGCTGGAGTGCTGAGTCCAGTTCTGGGCACCACACTTCAACAAGGATGTGGAAAAGCTTGAGAGAGTCCAGAGAAGAACCACCCGTGTGATCAGAGACTTGCGTGGCAAGCCATACGAGGAAAGGGTGAGGGACTTGGGCCTCTTCAGCCTAAAAAAGAGAAGCCTGAGAGGGGACTTCGTAGCAGCTTACTGCTGCATCAGGCAAATACATCAAGGGCTCGGTGAACAACTGTTCACCAGGGCACCCTTGAGGAAAACCAGGAGTAATGGCCACAAACTCCTGGAAGACCGTTTCAGGCTCAACATTAGAAAAATCTTTTTCACAGTCAGAGTGTCCAGACTGTGGAATAAGCTCCCTCCAGAGGTGGTGCAGTCACCTACCCTGGAGATCTTCAAGAGGAGATTAGATGGTCACCTTGCTGGGGTCACCTGACCCCCAGTTATCTTTCCTGCCTAGTGCAGTGGGGCTGGACCCAATGATCTTGTGAGGTCCTTCCAGCCCCTTATACAAAGTCACAGACTCATAGATTGTGTCAATTCTCCTCAGGGTAACAGGAGATTTGTGTGTCCCACCGAAGGGCTGACACAGGGAAGAGGGGCTACAGTGGCAAGGTATCTGCCTGCATTCTGCTAGTTGCACCTACCTCTCTCCCCAGCTGTGACCCAGCAGCAAGTGCAGTAAGCAGCTTTTTGGGTGGCAGCAGAAGCCATAGCTGAAGCCCTCTCCCCCTCACAGACCTTCCCGGGACTTACCTGCAGAACCTTCTGGGAGAGGGCTGCGACTGTTCCTTCTTCCTCATGAGTGCACCTGGTTGGGTTGCACCATCTTCCTGACTCCTTTAAGCTGGAGGCTGCCTTCAAGGTAGGCAAAGGAGTGTTCAGTGTCATATACTGTCACAGTTCAAAACAAAGTGTCCATTTGTCTTTTCTACCTCCGCTACCCTCAGGAAAAGAAGGCAGAGCAAAGATGGAAGAAGAGAGCTTTAAACTACCTGCATTGCTTCTGTATGCGCTCAGGCTAGCCAAGGGCCTGCCTTGACCAGCTCATATAATCATCACCTAGCCACAAGGACCTTCCAGATACTTTCCACAGTCAAAAAAAACACAACCCTAGTCCTCCCCACACAACAGGCGCTGGGCCAGAGGGTAATGAAGAGTTACCCTAGCAACTCTCTACCCACTGCAGCTGCTTCCATCACTCAAAAGATTTACCTACACCTATTTCAGGTGTGTTTAAGGCCTCTTAGCACTGCCACAACAATATAAGGGGCTAAGGGGAAAGCAAAGACACTGGTCCACATTTTGCAGTGAACATTTTGAAAGAACAGTACAGGGAGCTGCTAGAGTACAGTGTAGCACATAGAAGCATTTTCCATTACCTCAGACCACCTGTGACTGCTCCTAAACTGCTCTCCAAATTTATTCTCCTTTAAGAAGTCTCAGGTATCTGAATTCTTGCTCCCTGCCTCTCCTTAATTAAGGCAGCCAGTACAAAGTGTAAACGGAGACAGCTGAAGTATTGGTTAGGTTAGAATGAAGAAATGGCCAAATATCTTAAACCAGTTGATTCAGAGCTCATATATTCTGCAGATGCAGAGCTGGCTACTCCGTTCAGATTTATAATCCAGAAACAGAGAGTGCTTGCTTCCTTTTTTCATTTTTTTTTCTTCAATAATGATGTTTTTTCAGGCTTGTGAAGAAAACCTTAGGAACATGACCTGAGCATAGCTGATGCAAACATGTTGTCTTTAGTTTCTGGGCAGCTTGGCACAATACAGTAGCTCTGAGTGCAGTGAACTATCCTGTTCAACTCAATGAGGTATTCGGCTCTGAAACTTAGATATGATCATTGAAGTCAGCAGAGTTAGCTCTTTCACTGCTCCTGATTTCAAGCATGCTTCCCTCACAAGTTTTTGTCTACTTCCTACAGGAGAGCCAAAAGCCCCAACTATCCCAGCTACTCAAGCTTTCAATACTCCTGACAATTTATGCCCTGTATTGAGGACCATTATTTTCTACAAACCTCCACAACACAATGAACACTGAAACTGTGGAGAAGAGCAAACTCATGAGAAAAGACAAGCAGATTTTATATCAAAATGAACAAATGCAAGGGCAATTGTCCTGAGCTTTTAATTTATTAAAAAAAAAAAACTATTAGGAAGCTGCTAAAGAATTTTAACTGGAGTGACCCACAATCACTTTTATTTCAGTGCTCACTGGGTGCTGCTGGGCGGGGAGCGATCACCACTGCCCCCCACTGCTCCATGCTGTATGGGGGGTTCTGCACGAGCCCCCCTGTTGACTGCAGAGAATGAGGCCTGCAATGTAAGACAAGATTTGCAGATTTTCATCATTGTTATATATTTATTATTCACTCTTTTGCAGGTCATGGCTGTGCTGCTAGCCCCTGTACAGCTGCTAACAGTAGCAGTAACCATTTACCTAGAGCTAGTGAAATCCATTCAGGGCGGTGTTTATTATGGGATCAAGCAGCTGCCACCCCAAGTCCCACAGTATCAGGCCCTCGGACAACAAGTACCTCACATGCCATTGGGCAAAGAAGGTGTTCCAATGCAACAAATGCAGCAAATGCAACACATGGGCAAGGAGGTGCCCCACATGCAGTATGGAAAAGAATACCCTCACCTGCCTCAATATATGAAAGAAATACCACAGCTGCCACTGCTGGGCAAGGAGATGGCTTCAAAGAAAGAAAAAGGTAAATGTGTCAGAGAACTCACCTTTCCACTCCCCTCAGCTCCCCAGAGACTAACTCTGTGTTAGGTTTCCCATAACATTATTTGACTGCATATCAAAAATGGTCCTATAGCACCCCTGCCAATTGCTTCAACAGCAGGTAAGTTCACACAGCTTGCACCTCACTCCCTGAGCGATGGACCAGGTTCCCTCCAGGGAGCAGAAAAGCATGTGGGGATGCATATTCATCTTACATGGCTGGATATGCTCTTGTGACTGTTTCCTGAAAAAGAGGGCTGGCTTTCCTCCCATGTACTTTCTTAGCAGGCTTATATTTGCCACCACCCTTCAGCAAGCCAAAATTTGTATCATGCCTGACATCGGTGTGAATGGAGATATTCATGTATGCATCCACTCACCTAGATTGCAAAACCAAAGTTGCCTTCATAAAAGAAGAGTAGGAAGTCTGCATTCAGTTCCATGCTCTACCACAGATTTTATGCAGGACCATGGTCATCTGTAAAATGGAGATAACACTTCCTTACCTTATAGGGGTACTGGAAGGAAACATATAGCAAAGACTGCAACATTTGGATACTACAGTAGGAAGAATCCCATAATGAGTTGCAATATATACCTCTCATGACTAAAGAACATATAAAAAATCTAGCCCCTGCCTTATCCTGTGGCTTTCCATCATCTCTAGTAAAAATACAATTTTCTGCACTGAAACATTAGGTTATATCCCATCCAAATATCTGGTACAGCAAGAAGAAAGAGAAATGCTAACTGACCAAGAATTCCATTGTTGCAAAATATCTGCCAGTCAGCTGGGGATTTCTCTATAGACCTGCTATTTTCTCAGCAGAAAACCTGGGGAATTTTTACATGAATACCAGTAGGCTTGGCCAATCTACATCTGTAAATAGCTGTAAAATTCATTTACTTCATAGGATGTCAGGAGTATTACAGGGTCTATACAGTGTTTTGAAGATACGGAGTGCTGTAGGTGATATTAGCCTTAGGTCTTTGTGCCTCTGCCTGGATTTAATGGGTGTTAAGAAACTTCCTTCTACTTGCAGAGCTATGCACCTGCTGGTTTCCCCCTCACACCTGCCCCTCAAGTGGTGGGCAGAGGGAGGGGGGACATAAGTTTGGCTCTATTAATGCAGAGGGTGTCAGAATTTGCTGCTAAAATATGTCAGCGCAATTAGTAATACCCACTCTGAAGCAGGTTGGAAGGGCACCATTCAGAAGCACAGCACTTTTTCCCTGTGCTACCTTCTGGGATACTGTGCTACACATTCACTCGTACGTAGGGTGCATATCAAGCTATACTCTATTTTAAGCACTTTGAGACAATGAGTCAATGAAGATTTTTCAGTCCATTCAGATCTTTAGCATCAATATTTAGGGACACAAAGGTTGGTAGTGGGATCCAAGGATAAAGAAGTGGGTGGTTTAAGTACCATAGGTTAGGAGAGTCTTGGGGTGCCCAATTTCAGGACAATGTTGAAGACTTCACATCACTAGCTGCATTTTCTTGGTTAAGATCAATTCTTAATATTTGACTACAGATTTTTGTGTTTGACTGGCTGGCAGCAGTGGCTTTGAAACTGCAGACTTTATTTTTCTCAGAAGATCCCTTTCCTAGGATGCAAGCAATTAATCTGAAATATTAAATAATAAAGTGTATACTTTAAAGATATGTTTATTCAACACCTTATCAGGGTGAAAGCATTTGAACAAGATGTCTTGTCCTGTTCATCAGATCTGCCCTAGAAACTTTTGCCAGCAATGGTATTGGTCAGCAAGGTGATTTTTTTGCAATGCTTTTATGCCAACAACCACCTTGATGTAGATGAAGTCGTTGCAACATGAAATTGGTTTTTGCTTTCCAGAGGACCACGGATGTGCACTTTGCGGTGCCTCAAAGGCTTTTGAGGCACCACGAAATGCACATGAAGCATGTCAAAAGGTTCTCTGCACTGCATGTTTGTGCAGAGCCAAAATTAAATACTGGGAAATCCTAGGATCTAAAAAAATGGGTTTAAAAAAAGTGTGGTAGTACACATGGCAGCAGTATGTGCTGCCTGAAACCGGAGCCTGGCTGGCCAGAGCCATGATCTGGCTGCTAGCTAGTAGGCCTGTGCGAAGCGGCTAGTATTTGCTTTGGATTCGGCCGATTCAGGGGACGATGATTCGATTCAGTGATTTGAATCACTGTCCTGATTCAATTAGGCCAAATCTGATTCGGAGCCAGGCCCATCTGAATCAGCCAGGCCCTTTCCCTGCTACTCTCTCAGCCCCAGCAATGGCTGCCCACCCTCCCCAGCTCCCGACACTTGTTAAAAAAAATCCCCAGTGCTCACTGGGTGCTGCCGGGTGGGGAGCGATCACCACTGCCCCCCACTGCTCCACACTGCATGGGGGGTTCTGCATGAGCCCCCCAAATTCCCCCCCCCTCACTGTCCCAACCCTCCCATGGGTGCCCCACCCAGGCCAGCTCTGGCCCTTTAATAAAAACAAACAAACAAAAAAACCCTGGGTGGGGGGGCATCCCCACTGCCCCCCATTACCCCGCACCATGTGGGGGGCTCTGCACGAGCCCCCAAGGCTGCTGCAGGAGTGGTGAGTCCCAGGGCTTTTTTTTTGCTTTGTTTGTTCTTAAAGGGCCGGAGCTGGCCTGGGCAGGGCACCCATGGGGGGGCTGGGGGAGCAGGAGGGATCAAGGGGCTCGTGGCAGAGCCCCCCATGCAGTGTGGGGCAGTGGGGGGCAGCAGGGATCACCACCCCCCCCGCCCAGCAGCAAGCTTTTTTTTTAAGTACTGAGCTGGGGAGGGTGGGGGCAGCCATGGGGTGGGGCTTGCAGAGGTCCCCCTTTGGTCCCCTCCTCCAGCCCTCCCTCCCCTGCCCCTAGTACTTACCAGTTTGGAGTCAGCTGCAGCTCCCTGCTGCAGCCACCGGGGACTGTCCAAATCATCAAAGCTCTCCAAACGTTTTCCAATGATTTGGAGAGCTTTGAATTGATTCAGACCTTTAAATTGGTCCCCTGATTCATTTCAGATTTGGATATTCGGCCACTGAATTGGACTGAATCTCCTCTGAATCGAATCACCACCTGAAGCTTTGCACAGTCCTACTGGCTAGGCTCTGCATGCCCAGATTGATGCTGTTGCAGCCCTGGGAAGTCCCCAGGATCCCTGGTAAGGCTGCTGGAGCAGCCCAGGTGCTGGTCCCAGCTTCCCCCTACCCCATCTGGGGCAATTTGCCATGTGCCACAGCACACTTGCAGGGGCATTTTCTGGGGACATCTATGTATGTGCCGCTGCTATTTGTCCCTGGGGAAATGCACACACACGCTCATCTAGACTCACCCAGTACATCCTATTTTGCTAATCAAACGTATAAGGTAGATTAGCAATGGCACTTCTTGACCATTATAACTTCATCTCTATTAGGAAGGCAAAATGTTTAAGTGCAGATAAGGCTATAAGAAGTCATCCCAAAATAGTGATATTTTTGCATTTCATCACAGACTTGAAGGCTAACCCATATATATGACCAACTGAACAAAGAAACAAGAGAAACAAGAGAAATGTAGGGGTGAGTGAAACCATGTAGGTGACATCATGGCTAACATCTATCTGTCTGTTTCTGTCTGTCTTTAAAAAAACAGAAATCCCTTTAGTCAATTTGAGAGGTGAACAAGGTCCCCCTGGTGAGCCTGGACCAAGAGGGCCACCAGGACCCCCGGGACTACCAGGCCATGGAGTGCCAGGAGCCAAAGGAAAACCAGGTCCACAAGGATATCCAGGAATTGGCAAGCCAGGATTGCCCGGAATGCCTGGAAAACCAGGAGTAATGGGGCCCCCTGGGCCAAGAGGTGAGGTTGGACCAAAGGGAGAGATTGGGCTTATGGGAATACCAGGACCACAAGGACCACCAGGACCTCACGGACTTCCTGGATTAGGAAAACCAGGAGCCCCAGGATTACCAGGAAAACAGGGACCAAAGGGTGAACCTGGAATGAAAGGACCACCAGGAGCTCCTGGGATTCCAGGACCTAAAGGAGAAAAGGGCATTGGGATTCCAGGTTTACCAGGATTAAAAGGTCCACCTGGATTACCTGGACCCCCAGGAGCAGTTGGCCTTCCAGGCATAGGAAAACAAGGAATGATTGGGTTTCCGGGACCACAGGGCCCTATAGGTAAACCTGGACCTCCAGGTGAACAAGGGCCACAAGGCCTTCCTGGTGTACCAGGGATTCAAGGTCCACCTGGCCTTCCAGGGGTTGGGAAACCAGGCCAAGATGGAATCCCAGGCCAGCCTGGATTCCCAGGTGGGAAAGGTGAACAAGGCTTGCCAGGTTTACCAGGACCACCTGGCTTGCCAGGAGTCGGTAAACCAGGTTTTCCTGGACCTAAAGGTGATCGTGGCATGGGTGGTCTCCCTGGCCCACTTGGGCCTAAAGGTGAAAAGGGGCATGTGGGGCCTCCTGGCATGGGTGGGCCTCCTGGGGAGCCAGGCCAGCCTGGATTACCAGGAGTAATGGGGCCCCCTGGTGTCACTGGATTCCCAGGACCAAAAGGAGAAGGTGGAGCTGTAGGGCCTCAAGGCCCTATTGGTCCCAAAGGTGAACCAGGCCTACAGGGCTTCCCAGGAAAGCCAGGTTTCCCTGGGGAAGTGGGACCTCCAGGTCTGAGGGGGCTTCCTGGTCCAATAGGGCCAAAGGGAGAAGCTGGCCACAAAGGTTTACCAGGTCTGCCTGGTGTTCCAGGGCTTATAGGCCCTAAAGGAGAGCCTGGAATCCATGGTGCTCAGGGTCACCAAGGTCCATCTGGAATCCCGGGTATTGCAGGACCCAGTGGTCCAATTGGACCCCCTGGACTTCCAGGGCCTAAGGGAGAACCAGGTTTACCAGGCCCACCAGGCTTTCCAGGAATCGGGAAACCTGGTGTTGCAGGCCTCCAAGGACCACCAGGAAAGCCTGGGGCCCTTGGACCCCCTGGCCAGCCTGGATTCCAAGGTCCCCCAGGGCCCCCAGGTCCTCCTGGTCCTCCAGTAGTCATCCCACCCACCCCACCAGCCATTGGACAATATTTGCCGGAGGTGGGGCCAGGCCTAGATGGAGTGAAGACCCCAACTGGCTATATGGGCAAGAAAGGCAAGAACGGTGCTGCTGTCTATGAAATGCCTGCCTTCACAGCAGAGCTCCTCACACCTTTCCCACGGGTTGGGGTGCCTGTGAAATTTGACAAGCTCCTCTACAATGGCAGGCAGAACTATAACCCACAGACAGGGATCTTCACTTGCGAGATCCCAGGAATTTACTACTTCGCTTACCATGTTCACTGTAAAGGGGCCAGTGTCTGGGTGGCTTTGTTCAAGAACAATGAGCCGCTGATGTACACGTATGACGAGTACAAAAAGGGCTTCCTGGACCAAGCTTCTGGAAGTGCTGTCGTTCCGCTCATGCATGGAGACAAAGTTTACGTCCAGATGCCATCTGAACAGGCAGCAGGACTCTATGCTGGGCAGTATGTTCACTCATCTTTTTCAGGGTATTTATTGTATCCCATGTAAAGCAAAAAACACACAAAACCTAAACTTTTCTCTCTGCTTCAAACTTTTATACCATTGAAAGATGCATTTAAATGACTGTTTTGGACCACCTTATACAAAAAAGCAAAAAACAAACAAAAAAAAACAAAAACAAAAAGTACAAAGTTTAACATTATGCACAGCTAGTTATGAAATGGTGTAGTGAACATATTTAATAATGTGTATCAGGTTCATTACAGTTGTTTTGTACCCAATGGGGACGTATTAGCTGTACATTATATATTTCTGTGATACCATGCTTACTTCATTTCATTTACAGTAACGCAGTAGTAAGGTTCAAATCTAGCATATATCACTCACTCCTGTTGCCTACTTACATGAAACAATGATCTAAAATATGAGATGAAGAATAACTTAAAACAGAATGAGTCAGTATGAAATATAATATATAATTATATAAAGTTTGAGTGAACTTTTTTTTCTAAAACAGGGTTTATCTATCTACACCATAAGCGGCGACACTTCTAGCCTGAAATCTTTATTTTCCCTAATGTAAAATATCAGTTTTATATGTTCCATAAGTATGAGTCTACTCGATTTGTAATTGTGTATATTTTGCAGAAACCATGAAATCTGGTATTATCCACAAAATCAACGTAAATAAAATGCTGGCTCCCCGGGGGAACCAGTGGTCCTTGCTGCTGTAGCCCACATAGGGGGAACTCAGCAGCAGGTGGGACTGCACAAAAGGCAGTGTACAAGATGATGGCCGCCCCCTCGTCCTTCCTTCTTATGTTGGGGCCTCTCTGACAACCAGTACTGAGGGACAGGGCTGGTGGAGGACATCCGGGAAATATCCAAACTATTTACTCTTTATGTCATGACCAACCCATGAAAATTGTTTAGTCTCATTGCCATTTAAGTCCTGTTAGGTCCCTATATACAAGATGAGACAGGACATTAGTACAGGGTAGCTTTAATTATTGCTAAATGAGCCCATTTTTCAACACTCACTAGAATTGAAGGGAGTCTTCTATTGCCTTCCATAGGCACGGGATAAACCCCTCAAATGCCAAAGCATTGAAGAAGCCACCATATGCATTTGCTAAGTGAAAGATGGATAAAATTAATCTCAGACATGGTTCCAGTCCAGTGACTTCATGCATCTGTTATGCCAAAGGTAGCATTTTGGCCACACTGTAGCATTTTGGCCGATTCTTGTCAGTGCAGCAGACTCGTATCTATATACTCATGTTTCCAGACTCATGCTCAGAACCTGTGTTCTGTTTGGCTTCAGCAGTATGTTCTTGTTATTTGGTTCATCCAAACTTACACCAGTTTATGAGCAAATGAACAACAAGGTGCTGCTGCTGTGTCTACTAAAGAAAAAAAGTGAATAAATGGGCTTGAAGTGGTCCAGTAATTATATCAATAATAAGGTTCAAGCAAACAGATTTGAAAAATTTCATTTCACATAATAATTTCCAGCCCTTGTTATTTATTTTCATTGTGGATCATCTAAGTTGGTGTCAAACATAGGTTTCAAACTTGTGTATATGTGGGGAAAGCAACTTTTTGCAAGTTACTGTCTGTTAAGCAATAATGCTAGTTTCACAGCAAAAAAAAGTTAATTGCTAGGATTAATTTAAAAATAATAGTGTCCTCTGTGTTTCCCTTTTCAATGCTGCACATCACACTATGACATGAGTTAAAAAGCAGGTTGAACACTTTTCACTTTTGTTTTGGCTAAGGCTAACACATTTAATTCAAAATGAAGTAGGATCTTCCATTGAAAAAATGGATTTAACTGGCATTACCATTATTTAAATACCGAATTTAATGCAGCATAACCATCCACAAAAGACTCAGATGACAGTAGTGAGGTGTTCAGTCTCAGATATTTTATAGAATGTTGGCAGCAATGGACAGTTTACCAGCCATTGATAACTTGGTATGTTTCCAGGATATATATGAGACATGTCAACAGCAAATAATTTTTGTATTTAAGATTTTTGTACTGATTTGAAAAAGTATCTTATTAAATATCTTTAAAAAAAGGTTTCCTTCCTTTATTAACAGAAAGACTAGGGAGAAAATTTGAACCCATCATTCGGTTCATATTTTCATAGCATGAGCACACACACAGTTCAGGCAGGAACACAAAAGCACTAGTGTAATGAAGAGAAAGTCATCAAGACACCAGCCCTGAGCACTGACCCTGAGGGTGACACAAAAATAGCAGCAGCTGCACTACCAGCCTGGCCACTACTGCTGCGCATGGTGATCAAGAATCTAGTTACACTTCTGCAAAAAAGTGTGAATACAAAAGGCATTCTTTTTGGCCAAGCTGGCTCCTATTCATAATGTGATGCTAATAGAACTGCAGCACATATGCCAGTAGATGGTGTCTCTGGGCTTCTGAATGGACTGTAGTAGTAAACATTGCTCTGAGAAAAGACTCCTGAGACTTGCATGTAGCTTTAATCCTGTATTGCCTTGTATCAGCCACAGTGGAGTGTTGGATATTATATTCCAATGTACATGTGAATGGAGACTCTGTATGTATATGTATGTGTTGGTGGTGCGGTGAATATGGTTAAGCAGGTGACACAGTCACTCACCAAGTGTATGTTGCTCGTAAGCAGGCATACCGACTAAAAAGTGGGGGGGCAAGCAGGGGTGTTACAAGTGAGAGCATAGAAGGGATGGGTCTCAAGAGAGAAGTGTTCAAGTGTATCTTCATCATTCCAGGAAAGAAGATTAATGAGCCTCCTTTTATGCCTTAGTCCAAACCAGTAGGCATGGATATACTGCTAGCCATGAAACACAGTCCTGTCAACAGAGCTGGCAGACTGGGAATCAAGAGATCCAGCTTCTGTTTGTGGATCAGCCTTTGCCTTGTGTTCTGACAATGAGCAGAGTGCTTTTCATCTGTCTCAAGTCCCTCATCTATAGAGTAGAGAAGTGTACGCACATTTGAAAAGAGCACTCATGAGGTCAAATAATTAAGACTGTGGGAACACCTTTCCCTTGTGCTCTCTAACCTCCCCATCACATTTTACTTCCAACTGTGTACCAATAGGCATGCACACACAACATGCTCTGCATGTGAACAATACAAAAGCAGGCCCACAGCAGATACAGTTCTAGAAAGGAATCATAGGGTGCTTCTACAAATTAAATTAATGTGCCTGAATTTTCTTTGCAGAAAATTTAGGCTCATTAAAGTGCTCTAGAGTGCATGTCTACACATTAGCCCCTGTTGGGAGCAAACTGCACCTGAGGAGCAGCCCAATCCAGGACTGCTCCAGCCCTGCTCTGCCTCCTTGCAGCAGACAAGGGGAGCTCCAGGTTTCCCTGGGTGCCAGCTCTTGGGCTGGCAGGGTGCACAGAGCCTGGTCTGGATCCCTGCAGGGCCAGGAGAGTCATCCCTGCTTAGTGGAGAAAATATTATTTGAAGTGGCTAGGCCAGGGGTGGGCAAAATGCTGCCCAAGGGCCGGATGCGGCCCTCCAGGCCATTCTATCCAGCCTGCAGGGCCCCTAAAAAATTTAGAAAATTAACATTAATCTGCCCTGGGCTGCCTGTCATGTGGCCCTCAATGGCTTGCCAAAACTCAGTAAGTGGCCCTCTGCCAAAAATAATTACCCGCCCCTGGGCAAGGCAGTGTTGGGCATACCTGCCTGACCTCCCCGCCCCCACCCCTCCCTCCTGTAGGGCCATTGCAGGGGCCAGTTCATGCTGGTGCTATATACACTGTGGTGGTGGAGTACACGGTGAGAGTGCTGGGCACAGTGCTACGGCGGCAGGGTGTGGCAGTAGCATTTTCTCTGGCTGCTGCAAAATTAGTTTGGGAGGGCTAAGTCCCATTAGCCCCGGTCTCCCGTTGCCTGTGTCAGTGGAGACTCTGCCTGCCAACCATGTGGGGTCTAGGAGGGTCAGGACCTGATCTCCACATGATTGGGATGCAACAGTTCCAGCTGCTGGCACAGATTCCCCACCCCCCCCCAGCAAGGGACTTAGCAGACAGCAGCAGGCCCCCTGCTGCCTGAGCTGGCCAGAAGCAAATTGTTCCCAGTAAGTGTCTACATATATGCTACAGGGGTTTAGGTTGTAGCTGTGTTGGTCTAAGGATATAGGCAGACAAGGTTCCATGGGTGGATCCAGGAAGAGCACACACCAACTGCTGCAGCTTCCTGAGCCTGACGAAGGGTTTTTGAACCCGAAAGCTTGCTTAATAACTATTCTCCAACCATTTGGGTTGGTCTAATAAAAGATATCAAATTCACCCAAGGAACCTTGTCTACATATATGCTACTAAGCAGTAAATAATGCACCGTTAATCTAGTACCTGTATTTCCTGGTACTAGCAAACAGCTCATTAGCCTATTTTTCTGTGCATAAATTTCTGTGCATGTGTAGATAGTGACACTTTACTGGGCATTAGTCTAACGTACAGTAAAGCGTCTTGTGTAGATGTACCTATTGGGTCCAACCCATCACTTACTCTTTGATATTGTAGTGCTATTTGCTGCTCAGTAAAACAGATATGGAAATCAAAAAAATTGCAGGTCAACATAGGTAAATACCCTCTTCCTACCTCACATACATAGTTGGGTAGGCAGGGGCAAGGAGTTGAACTGGCATGGGGTAGGAAGAAATTTGCTGACAATATAGAGCAGGAGCAAATGCTCTGTTCTTTGACTGCTTTGGCCACGACTGTGGAATGACTTGTAATTCTATGGGTATGTCCACATAGGGCTGAGCCCCACCTACCTCCACCTGGGGTAGCCCGCACCATGCTCCCACCCACACTAGCCCTGCACCAGCTGATGGCACCAACCCTGTCCCCGGCCCCGGCCCCGGCCCCGGCCCCGGCCTGTGTATACAGCTTCCCAGTTGGACTGCCTTCTACCCACTCAGCTGCCGACAGCTGGCTTGCTCATCATTACACCGGGTGGGCAGAGTGGGTGGAAGGCAGCCAAGAAATGGAGCTGGTGTCCCATGGGCAGGAGCTGCCTGGGTACAGCTTCCCTATCACCTGGCTGGACATTTGGTACCTGACACGTATCCCTAGGGCTCCCCCTACTTCTCTGCATTGCCTGCTGCCTGGAGCAATGCAGTAGGGGCAGGAAAAGGAGGAGGAGCCACTGGAGGGAGGGGGAGCCAAGCAGTACCCAAGAGGCTTCAGCAGCAGCAGAAGCAGCCCTGCCAGGAAGCTGTGTATGCTGGCTGGGCCCAGAGACATCACGGGGTGCAGGACATGTGCAGACTAGAGCATGGCATGGGCTGCTGCAGGTGGGAGTGGACAGGGCTCAGCCTCATGCAGAACATTTCAGGGGCAGCCACAGGCTAGATAGGGCGGTGGTGGGGAGAAGGTGAAACTCACCTGCTCTGCTTCATGCACCCCGTCCCTTCTCCCTCCCTCCCCCCCACCCAAGACCCCCAAGCAAGCAGATGTTTGATTTTTAGTACGATTGATTTTTTTTACCTATAATTTGATAAAATTATACCTTCTGAAAGATTTTGTGTGCACAGTCCTCAACAGCTCACCAAAATATGTTAAGTGGCCTGCCAAACAAAATAATTGCCCACCCCTGGTTTAGATCAGCATTTCTCAACCTGTGGGTCACAAGAATATATGAAAGAGTTGCAAACAAGCTTTAAAAATAGATTCTCCTTTAAAGGAGAAAAATGTGGGAAACTGTGGCTTTTCACTTGCAGGCTGGGACAGCTCCAGGCCGCCTTGCAGGCTGGCACAGTTCCAGCCTGCAAGGTGCTGCTTGGGGCTGCTTGAGCCCCCCCATCCCTCCCGCCCTCCCCCCCGCCCCACAATGGGGGGTTGGGACCTGGAGTTACAGGGCAGCAGGTTGGGAGTGAGGGGCACTGGGTCAGGACTGGCCATCAATGTTTACAAATGGGTCCTGGTACAAAAAATGTTGAGAATCACTGGTCTAGACAGTGCTAGGGAGCACTGCTGTAGTAATACACATCACTGATTTGTTCCTGCTCCATACTTGCTACATGCTGAAAAAAACTCATGCACTCTCACTCTCATAAGCATGCCTGAGGGTGATGTAACACCACCAAGCAGCTATGGGATGTTTATATGGCATTCAATAGATGAACAAATAAGTAGGGTGTTTTTTCAATATGGTGTTGAAGAATTTTAAAAGGGTGTAGACATGTCCTAAGAGTAACAATTCCCCTCCAGTCCTCTCCAGGACAGCCTGCACAACCTTGCCCTAAAGGCCAATGCTAAAATGAATGTAACTACATATTCAATCATGGTGGAATTTCAGTTTTATCACAGGGTGAGGCTCAGGGACCTGGAAGCCACATCCTTGACACCTAGACCTGCAATTTCTTTGGAGAGTAATACTCCCCACGCCCCACTCAAAGAAGTAAGTAAATGCCGTTTCTTCTCAAACTGGTATTCATGGAAACAAGAGAAACCCATTCTGATGCATAACCGTATGTTCCTTCACTATTTCTCTGTGTCTTTCTTCCAAGGCCTGAGAGAAAAGCTTCCTCTACTGTCAAACCCTTCCTGTTGTATTCTTGTTTAAAGCCCCATTATTAAAAACCCATGCAAATATTTCAGTCAACAGAATTTCCCTTTTGATCCACAACTTCCCCTCACCAAACCATGACACAATTTTGCTTTTGCTCAGCATAGAGCTGTTTGAAACTTGATTTGCAAAAAGTGGAACCATTTCCCAAGACAGTGATTCCTTTCTGCCTCTCAGCTTTGAAGGGCACTTATACACATAATGGGGTTTAATCCTCATTAAATAGGTTTATAAAATTTAAAATAGTTTATTTTAGAACATTTCATCATTGTTTGAACATAATGGCTGCATCTACGCACCATGAGAGTTGCCCTTTAAAGGTGCTGCAACTATGTGTCTGTTTGCACAAGTGGGATTTCCCGACACTTTAAAAGTCTTTTCAGCACATTAAAGTAAAACTGCTGGGACAGTTTAGTTTGCGTTGCTGCCAGTTACGTTGCCACATCTATGGATTTGTTGTGTGTAAACACAAAAGCACTCAAAGACGTGTAATGAACCTCTTGTGATGCCTTGGATACCTGGCCAGGCAATATCTGCGTGGCTGTGCATTGAGCTTTATCCAATTTTGGGATGGCTATAGCCCCTCCCCCCTCTCCCCCCCACTTTGGACCCAGACCTACTGGCAGGGCATGCAGCATGGTGCAGAGCTGCATCACAGCATGTCCAGAAATAACTCTATAAAATTGACTCCTTTATTTTCTTAATGAAAATACTCTTTTGACTGTACTTGGATATAGCATTAATATTATAATCAAATAATAAAATAGTTCCAAACCTATATTACCTATATGTATATAATATAGCTCCAAAACTATAGTCCCAAACCCTTGCCCTGCACTAGCTCAGGTTTGAAGTTAGTCCCAAACCCTTGCCCTTGCCCTTCACTAGCTCAGGTTTGAAGCAGGGGTGTGTGATGGTGTGGCAAAAATGTCTCATGATCTCACTACACAAAAGACCTCACAGCTGAGAACTGCAAATTGTTTCTTTTTCTCTTCTTTCTTCCTGCATTAGATAATCAGTAGCATAATAAGGAACAGTCTGAACAAATGTTCACTTTGCAATAAGGCTCAGATTCCCGTGGGAACACAAAGATTAGTTACTGCTTGCTTTGCACATAAATTTTGCAACCCTTGTTACTTGCCCGTTTTAGGACTACGCATGTCTTAAACTTTGCAGAAAACTGTAGCCAATCACAGATTGCCACAATGGAATCTTGTTCATGAGAACTATAAAAATGTAACTTCGGGCGTGGCTAGGGGTCGACTTAGCTTTGAGCATTGAGCTCCACTGTCGACCTGTTTGCGCAAACAATAAACTTGAGTTGGACCCAGCCTGAGTGTGTGAGACTCTCTCCTTGAGGTAAATTGGACAAGCCTCCAGGGGCATGAAACTAGCAGTTTGTGCAACAATGGACAGTGCTATGTCTCAAGAGCTATCATTAACACTTCAAGGTCTAAGGCAGGCATCAAACAATCAAGACCTCTGGCAACAAGGGTCTGTATTCAACCCCCACCCGGTTTTGTAATGGGTCTTCATTAACAGCCAGGCTACATTCTACTGTTAACTGAGTATTGCGGACTCCTGTGCCCTGCTCTCCTCCCCTAACCTGCTATTTTGATTTCTGCACCCCCTCCCCTCATCTAACCAGAAATGAATCAGTCGTTCATTGCAAGAAAAGTAACTCTAGTATGGAAGCAACAGAGCAGAAGGTATAGGCAAGTGGCATTGTTTGGACAAAACAGTAAACCTAGACATTTCTATATATTTTCTTAGTTAAACGTAATTTCAATATACAGCATGAGTGTATAACCTTGAGGTGTTCTGTACTGTAGCTGTACTCTTCTTTGCATACAGATGTTGGCTCTGGAGAGCCAAGAGACAGAAGCCCTTTGTGAAGCTTTGCAATGTCACACTTCATGAAACTTTGCAAAATGTCACATAAAAAGAAGTCCTCTGCCTTTCCTCAGATCTGGGTTCTGGGGAGTCAGTCTGATGTTAAGAACCTTTACTAACCTCAGTGACCAACTGACCAAGTCCCTGGTGCTGGTGACCCCTGCCTGACCCTTCCCCTCCACCACCATCAAGCATGCCTAGGCCTGCCCCATCCCTGGCATACCTGGTCAAAGTACATTTGCAGGGCCAGGTCAAAGGACAGGGCTCATGTTTTACCTACACACAGTTTAGGCGCCCTGAGAGAAAAGGATAGACAAAAGAAACAAAGTTTGCAGGATGGCACCAGCATGTCTGCTGTGCAAAGCTTTTACATCAAAACCGGGGGGGGGGGGGGGGGGGGGAGTGGGGGGGGTGGGGGGGGTGGTGAAATGTTCCTGATTCCTATGGTCTATGGTTACTGTGATCTTGTGAAAAAGGTCCTGTAATGAAAATTGTTATATATTGCCTGAGATTTACAAAGGTGAAGGGTACTGCTTCTTGATAATGGTTACCTTGACTAAAGTGTAACGGTTGGTTGCTTGTTTATGCAAGTTGGGCTTAATAGATCAATCCCTGTTAATTATGTGCACCCCCATGACCCTTGTAACACCCACCCATGCAGCAGGAGGTGGATGCAGAAGGTGACACAGGTGGTGAATTTGCTACTGACGGAGCATGCCCTGGTCCATTATCATGTTAGTGGTAACTTGCGCTGCTCCTTAAAATTACAATTGCCTTCCAGGCACACCATGCACAGTGGACTTGTTTTCCCAGACCCCTCCCCCGAGATATGCTGCTGCCAATCCCCAAGTGACAAGCAGCAACAGCATGGCATGGCACATGACGGGGGGAAAGGAGTTTTATGAGTGATGTGCACTGCCAGGGCCAAAGGTGCCTAGATTTGAATTAAGGCAAGCAGGATGAGGTGAGACTGTGTAATGTGACTGGCACAGCAGTGCAAGGGTCCATGCTGATTATGAGCTGGCTCCACTCAGTGCTAGGAGCAGGCAGGCACCAGTTGCTTTAAGAGCATCTCACCTGCTGCCATGAGTCTGACTTGGTGGGGAAGGGGCTGGCCTTATGCAATCATGAATGGTGTGGCAGTCAACACAAAAAGGCAGCTATGGGCTGCATGCACTCATAGCTGTGAGAAGCCGTGCACCATTTATTCGGTCTTCCGACTGAAAGTCAAATGAAAGCAGTCCATGGCACCCCCCTGTAGACATGCAAGCAGTTCATTCCTGGACTGAACCTGAGGCAGACTGTGTGTTAACGGTGCTGTTCTCATTAAGGGCTGCCGGCTGCCACGGGTCTGGCTGTTGGGTGATCTTGTGCAATCGCAAATGGTGCAGCAGCCAGCACAAGAAAAAAAAGCAGCAGCTATGGGTTACGTTCAGTCAGGGGCAGATAATGGGGTGATGTTGCCACTGTCACCCTGGCCAGGGCATGGCTGGGATATGAGTGGTGGAGGTGCGGGGGTCCGTACAGGAGAATGAACATTGATTCATGTTGGGCTGGGTAGACCACAGCATCTGGCATGTGACACCTGGCATCCAAAGAAACACAGTTAGACCCAGTTATCCAAACAGGGCAGCTAACCTTATGCATTAGTAATACCTCAAGTATTTGAGTGCATTTCTGTTTGCACATAATGAATCCATGAACGTGACACTTTAATTCATGACGACCCGAACTAAACTATGTCTGGATGCGTTTCACTTTAGTGCACAAGAAAGACTTTTAAAGCATCAGGAAAGCCCATATGTGCAAATGGTAACACCACTGGAAAGGGCAAAAATCATGAAGTGTACACGAGTCCGAAGAGGCAAAAAAGGCACTAATTCTCATAGAACATAACATTTTTGCACCATGCTCAAGGAATGAGAAAACTAAGACATTTCCTTCCAGCTCCTCTGCCCACCAAGTGTCCTCTGAAATTTGGCATCTCACTTGCTAACTTAATGATAGGCCCACAATACCTGGTTTACTTAGTGCTGTAATGGATCTGGCTTGTGTAGCATTAAGCTTGCTAAGACAAACCTGAAGAGATCAGTATTTTTAAAAGTTTTATTGTATAGAAAATAATCTCTTTACAATCTGCACTACTTTAACACTCCATTGTAAACAACAGTTAGTAGGCAACTGTCGATCCTCTGGATGATGGTGCACCTGTAACAGGTCTAGTCATATGTCTAATGAATCCATTTGTGGCTGACAAGCCTAATTTGAGAGCAACAGAACTTGTTACAAGTTTCACAGATCCATATGTAGTCCGAGTTGGGAGTCCAAGTTTACAGCATATGCTGCTTTCTTCTCTCTCATTTTGCCTCCATCCTTTGGATCAAAGTTGCTTCATGTTAAGTTGTACCTAGTGCCAGGTGTTCCCTCCAGATTGGACAGGATTCTGTGTGCTCCTCCCAGCTCGCTACATTGATGTTGAACAATTTCATATTAGTTTTGCACACACTGTAGCCCCACCATAGAGGGTGACTCCACTTTCTGGAGCTGTCTTGAACTTCACTATACAAAATATTCTTGGGGATACGGCCTCTTGTTCTCCTGATGCAGCCAATCCCTCGCAACCTCTGCTTCTTGATAGTGGTTTCTAAGTGGGCCAGTCCTGTGCGCTCCAGTACCTCTGTGTTTGGTATTCTGTCTTTCCATTTCCCAACAGTTAGCTTACCTTCGAAACATAACTTGTACTCAAAGGCACGTTAAATTCAAACCAAATAACAAATAAAATTGCCAAATATATCCTTCAGCAAAAATCCCATTGTTTTTCTCATCCTCTTAAAAAGTACATACTTTATGTAAAAAAAACAAAACAAACCACAAGTATTTTAGGTGAAGAAACATTTTAAATGCCCTTTTAAGGGGATTTCAGATGAAAGGGAAAAGTATATTGTCTATATAGAAAACACGACATATTACACACTAATACTTTTTTCATCATTCTATAGTATAGTTAATACAGAGTCACTTGAAAGATAAAGGTAATCCACTAATGCTCATTAGACACTCATGGATTCATCCTTAATACATTAAATCAAAACCCTCTTCCTTTGTAGGATCCCAGCATCTCCCACACTTGCCACAGCAAAAGAAATTAGGAGCAACTTCTATAATGGAACAAAACTGGTCTGAACATGAAGAAGGGCCTGTTGTTGACTTTAACTGGGCTTAGATTGGGATGTTCAGTCCAAACTGGTCAGTGGAATATGCCACTGCTTTTTAAAAAGTTACGCATTAAATGTAAGATAGCTAATTTATTTTAGTATCTCTCACATGAGAGAATAGGAAACGGGAGGAAAAAAGAATGAGACCTTTAAAGTGGCGTTGCAGTTGACAGTAGGAAAAAATCGAGATTAAATGTATTTATATCCTTCACCATTATGCTGGTGCTGTATGTGGGAATACAGTGTATGTGGGAATACAGTCTGAAATACTCTAGAATTCAAATAATAAGTGCTGTTGCAACCATGGAAATAAAAAGCAGCTTTTAAAAGACTGGTAAGCATAGATATGGAGTCAAGACCCAGTGGAAATGAAATATGCTCTCAGAAAAGCTGGCCTCATTGTTCAGGATTTCTTTAAAGGAGAAAAACTTCTTAAGGCATGTTGGACTAATACTGGCTTATGATGACGTTTAAATGTATGTCATATTTAAAACAGACTGCATAGTTGTAATCCTTTACTATTGGACACCCATTGTGGTCATCTGCAGCTGTGCAAATTTCATGTTAAATGCTACTATGCCAATTTGAAATCAAGCTGTACTGACTTTGAATTGGTGTAGAAATAAATGACTTACAAGATGCATGGCAGCGGGGAATTAGAACTGTTGCATACATAATCCTTTCAAACGTATCATTGAAATAAAACTGTACCAATGATTTCACTTCCTAGTATCACAGATAGAACTGTATACCTGTGGAAGATACCTTCTGAAGATATATACCTCCTCCCCGCACCAACACCACGTACAGTGCCTATGGGACTTCTGCAGATTTAATCTTTCTCCTTATATCCCCTCAGTGTCATTTCACTTTCTCCAGTTGTCAACCTTTGGCAAAATGAGAGTATAACCAAGAGTGCTGCAATGCCCAGATACAAAGTTAGATTGCAGACAAAAACATTGACAAGATATCAAACAAAATAAAAGTAAATAACAATGACAACCCCAAATAAACCCCCCCCCCCAAAGCCCTGAACATGGCAGGAATTCGAGAGACGGAGGGATGAGGGTAACTTTATGAAGGATTTTAATTTGAAGAACTAAAGCAGAGGAATGCATTCTATATAGATGCTTTGATGCTCGTGATGTTGGACCAGCCAGACTGTTTTGAGCTTTATAGGATGGGTTTTCCTACTTTGGCCTATTAGGCCTATACTAAGTACTTTTTGAGAACTGCACCCACAGATTCTTCTGTAATTTCCATCTATCAATGGCTCTCCCACATTAAAATTATCAGTGTGGCTCTGGTGGCCAGAAGTTGCAGCTTTCTTTAAACAAACTTTTTCAATTAAGGGAAATGCATAAATGCCATTCAGTTTAGAGGGGTGTAGGTTGTAACCCCTCTAAACTGGCTGGCATTTATGCATTTCCCTTTTCATTCCATCCAGGAAGAGCACACACCAACTGCTGAAACTTCCTTAGCCTGACGAAGGGTTTTTGCACCCGAAAGCTTGCTTAATAACTATTTGTGTCGGTCTAACAAAAGATATCAGATTCACCCAAAGAAACTTGTCAGCCAGTTTAGAAAGTTTTTGCAAAAAAATTATACACTCAATTTAAGCCCAAATTTAAAGCAAAGCTTCCCTCAAAAGGATGGGAATGTGTACACGAGAAAAAATAGTGGAGACAAGATTCACTAAGATGGAGCACTGACAGCACTGGAAAAAATAATTTGGAGTCCTTAGACTCCCCATGTTCTTGCAGTTTCCTGTGATATGCTTCTTTCACAAGGGCCTAGATCCAATTAATCCAACAAAACTAAATCAGAACTCAGTCATTTATAGTCTTGTACCAGAATCAAGTATCTAAAAAATGGCAATACCCACCCAAATATGCTTACGTATTTGTAACACTCATGAAATAGAAAATATTAGGCTTCTCCATTGTTATTTGCCCAATGATTTGCTTATTAAGTTTGTGTCAAGGGAGACTGATTAATGCTCTACAGCAATCTTCAATCATGTGTTTTATGTTCTCTTTTAAAAACAAAACAAAACAAAACAACTACTTGCCTGGTATACACTACTATTAATATATCTAGGTATCTAGATCTATATGCTGCTTTAGAATACTTAGCAATAAAGGCATTTTTACAATGCATTTATTGTAAAAATCACCACCAAAATATTTTACATACTTTCAAAATAGCTCTGATGCAGACTTTTTGGTGATTTCTCTAGAATATGGGCTCAAATGACCAATACAGAACAATAAATTGCTAGAAATCTGGGATGACTAGAATGGTATTTACTTCCCATTTCATCTTGACAGTGATGTATGTCATCCAGCAGATTTCACGTAAAGCAGTAATGCTCAACTTCTCTAGCCCCCACTCCTGGGCCAGATGACTGATGCAGGGCTGGACTGTGATTCCTGTGTGCAAAGTCAGTCTGCAGGCCGGATCCAGCACAGAGTCAGTGCACAGGTATAATCTGGTGTGTGGAGTCATGTCTTCCTCACCACAGGGCTCGCCAAAGGCCAGAAATTTGACAGTGGGGGAGTGGTAGCAGAATTAACTGCCACACTCTGAGAGCAATTAATGCTGCTATCGCTTTCCTGCCACCAAATTTCCAGGGAACCCTATGGACCAAATAACATGGCTCTGTGGGCTGATTCCAGGCTATGGGTCAGAACTTTAATATCACTTAAAGCTTTCACAGACAAATTGGAGACAATTAATTCATGACCTGACTGTCCAACCAAACATGCTCCAGCAAAATATCCTGGGTAAAATTTTCAAGAGTATTTGAAGGTCAATTTATATTGCATAATGAAGTGCCACACTGAGATGCCCAAGGCAGCTCTGAAAGAGCTAGCTAAAGTATCGGAAGCAGGCTAGCTGCATTCACTCAGCACTGTTTCCAGGCTACTACCCTGCTTCTCAGCCGGAGGTCTACATGGCACAATGTTATACTGTGTAGAGATATTCAAGCTAGCTCTAAACAAGTAAGCTCTCATGTTGTTAAATACCATAATGGCCGTCTGCTTCTCAGCAGAGCTAAATCTCAAGTGGCCATCATGCTATTGTGGCTAAACTGATTCCAGGACCTAAGCTACCTAACATATCTCTGCACTGCACTGCAATAGACATACTTTAAATGAATACGGAGCCTAAATACTAAATCACTTCTGAACTTGGAGCTTAAGTCACTGAGATGTAGGTGCCTGCGCCCTTTATGAAAATAAAATTTAAGAACATCTGTGATGTTCTAAAAAAATGTAACTGTTCTTTCAGCTCCCCCCTCACTCTCAGTTCTGTGTGTGCATGTGTGTACATCCAGAAATATCTGCTTAAAAATAAAAATTAAAAAAAAATCAGGAAAAAGAAAAAGGGGAGAGGAAGACAAAGGACATCAAGCCAAAGACAAGCTAAACCATAATTCCCTGCATTGCTTGATGCAGGGTCTCAAAAACTCCTTTGTATACAAGATCAAGAAAAATGGAAAATGCTTGTGGTGATGATTGTTCCCTTGAGACCCTGCACAGCAGCGGGGAAGAAGGTGTAGGTTTGTGGGCAGGCAGAGGGGAAGCAAGGCAAGGAAATCATGCTAATTTGGAAAACATATCTTAATCCTTTGAGAACAGAAAAGTATCACTATCCCCTGACAGGAGAATCAAGACATTCAGTAAGTATTATCTTAGAGAAACAGTAATTTGCACACTCATGATTCTGCATTTCCACTCATCTGTGCTGAATAGTGAGACATTGTGGTTTGGGGTTCTTTTGAAAAAGGTTGACAGTTGTGACAAGATAACTCCCATCTTTAAAATTCTTAAATTATTCCACATTTTAAAGGACATTCTGCTTAATTCTCTTTGAAGAGTATTTACCCACTTGTACATCGCCAGTGATGGAAAATACTGGGAACTATCAACTCCAGTGCTTTGTACATTAGATACAGCATAAGCAGCATCAGTGTGACTTTTACACTCTCTGGCCAATGCAGTCTTCAACCTAGGTGTATACAGAATACATTCAATGAATGCTGTCCAGTCTATGAGCTGTTGAGCTAGCCTTAAAAACAAAAGGTTGACCTCTGTGAATAGTCGTGGCATTTTCTAATATGCGAACAGCTGACCTTCACGTACTGTCATATCTATCCATTGCAGTAATAATTATCAAGTGCTGCCATTCTAAATCATTTTCAAACCCAAAATCAAGAAATCAAAGACCTGGTATCCCTTTACAGATTACCTCAGGATCTTGCAGCGCCGCGGACATCATATATAATTCTTGAGGATGATGATGTAGGAAAGGAAGATAGTAAAGAGAAATTATTTGAAAAAAATCTTATTATTAAATAAAGGGTGTGCATCATATTTACATATCCCTGATCTTTTTAGCTGAAGGTTGCAGTTTTCTTCATAATTAAATAAATTCACAGAAATCAGTTCAGTCTGGTTGTATGCCATGAGAGAGAAGAGTTACTGTCCTCAGTCTTGGTTAGGGGCCATCTGCCACTGTCACCTTTGTGAGGTTTCTGTGCTTCTTTTAAATATCTCAATAAACAGATACAGCACTTAAAAAATAAAAATACAGTACAAAAAATACAATTATTTCTTGCTGAACATAGTGATTGCTCTTCAGTTCTCTTATCAGTCTTTATGTTAGGTTGACCACAAAGTTCTTGTCTCTAAGCATTTTCAAAAACCTTTGCTCAGCACTGATGTTGTGGTATTCATTCTAAAGGGGAGGGAGGAAACAAAAACACAGATGAAAATGAAAACATTACTATAAGCAACGCAGATGCTAATTTCCAGCAATCAAATGGTTTTTTTAGAGAGTGCTATAGTCAGAAATGTGTGGAAATAACTCATTTGTTAGGCTGAGTGGAATAGTTTCCCAAACCCTACTGCTACTGACCTGAGTCTACACCCTAGACTCTATTTTAA
Organism: Alligator sinensis; assembly: GCF_000455745.1. Taxonomy (NCBI): domain Eukaryota; kingdom Metazoa; phylum Chordata; order Crocodylia; family Alligatoridae; genus Alligator; species Alligator sinensis. The sequence goes on from NW_005842379.1 coordinate 57,991, forward strand.
AGCAAATACTGCAAGAAAGAATCCCTCAGCAGCAGAGAGGTAGCCTGGATGACCATATAGATATTTTCCATGACTCACTCCCAGGATTCTAAACTATGCTGCTGAGAAAAATGAATACATACACTCTTAGAATATTTCTTTTTAAAGAGGGAATTCAGAGAGCAATTTATTTTCAAAGCCCTACTTGATTCTCTTCTCCAGCCTGGAAGACAGAGGAGGGAAAGAAGTGAACCCACTGGCAATATCTCCTATTGTAGGGCCTGGGGATAAGGAGAAGACTTTGGTGCTCCATTAAAAGAAATGGAGAACAAATTGAGCCACTAGGAATGCAGAGAGCTGAGGGGAGCAGTGAGACAGGGGCATACATGAAAAACTGGAAGAAGAAAGTCACTGAAAATGGGCAAGACCCTTCCCGCATAGCTGGAGGAGAAGCAGGTCCCCCAGTTAATCAATTATTTGCCCCCTACCTCCACAGAATCATACATAAGCATAATTATACTTCATTGCTCCTCAAATAATTGACCACATTCCTCCTCTGTCTCTTTCTGTGGCTTTTCACCTTTTGATATCTATCTCATTTCTGCCTCTCCCTCTCCCTCCCCCATTTTCTCTCTCTGCATTGAGATTCAAGAACATGTTTATGAAATTTGGCAGTTTTCCAAATTACCCAATTTTTGCCAGAAAAGCGGATTAGTGAAAATGTGAGCACTGCAGGCTTCTGCTCAGAAAACTGTCAGTTGATATGCCACGGTGACAGGAACACTGGATTCTGAGCGCAAAAACAAAGCCAACCAGTACATGTAACAGACTAAAATTAATGCAAGAACTACAGAAGATGAAGCCATAATTATCTTTCAAACATTTATAATAATAATAAGCATTTGTATATAATTTTACAACCACTAGCCAATTAGCCCTCTTAACCCCATGTGAAGTAGGCATGTATTAATATTTCTGTTTTGCAGAGAGGAAAATTAAGGAAACAATGAAGTGATTTGTTGAGGTCAACTCTTCATTCAATGGTAGCACTAGAAATGTAACTCGGGACTTTTTCACCCCAATCCAAGTACATTCCTTCAGAATACTCTGCCTCCTAACTTGTTATCAAAATATATATATTTTTTTCTTTAAACATTTCTGTAAAAAAAAAAAAGAGAACAGTACATTACCTCAATCATTAGAGACATAGTCTCATTGCCATAATAGTGCAAAGAACTGTTTCTGTCAATGAAGTCATACTTAAATCCTGCCAGGTGAACTTCATGGCAAAAGTGAAATGCCAAAGAAATGGCAATTAGTCCCGTTGTGGGATGCTTGGGTTTCTAAAAAAAGAAAAAGAGGACACACAAATTATAATTGTCATCTTGACAGACAACGAAAACCCGAAAATAAGGGTCTTAATAATAACAATTACCACTAATGACTCTGCAGTACCAACAGCTGGCAAAACTACTGGAAGTAGCTTGGAGCTTTTTTGGAGTAAAAGAATTTCAGACAGAAAAAAATTACTTCATCTGAAGAAGAGGTTAGAGGTGAAATGTTTCATTTCCTACATCAAAAAACCCAACAATAAATATCCACTTATCTTACAAGACAAGATATCACTTAATGCGAAGAGTATCCAGTGTTTAACTGTGCACAGCTACCAGAAATGAAGTTTTAAATTAAGTGTATTACCAAAGCTGTCCTATTACTATATGTCCTATCAACTACTACATGGCTAGTTCATATCCATTTCAAAGCATGCAAACACTAAAGCCGTTCCAGTCAAAGTTAAGCTATGGCATAACTGTTTTGGTGGAGCACAGCCAGAACACACAGCTCCCAAGCCTTTGGGAACAAAATTGGTCCACACGGTAGTGAACAATTCTGCACAGGCAGGGAGATAGACTGGATAATGTAACTACTTTTTCTCCTCTCCCATTTCAATGGCTCTAGAACAAGTTGGATTCAGTGAACCGAATGGTTACACCATCATGTAGCACATCACCGTGGCATATTTTGATTTCTTGAGCATTTGGTTGAGGGTGAGAATTGACCAGCCCCGCCCCTGCCCCACTTTTTCTTCTTTATAAGATCAGAACTAATGGTAATTTCTTTGAGAGGATATCACAATTATTTAATCATCTTTGGGGATTTTTACATCTTTATAAGAATCACAGTGTACCTTGTAAATAACACTGACCAACCACATCAAGAGTATTTGGCTGAAAGGCCCCACAGATTACCAAGATAGCGTTCTGCCTTTGAAAATCTAGAGCATGAGTTCAGTGGTGTGATCCTAACCCCTCCTTGCTATCTACCTCTCATATTGCCTACACCACATGACACAAGGTGGCAAAAGCTTGCAGCAAGGCAGCAGCCCTGGACTTCAGGAGGGCAGATTTCAATGAGGTAAGAAGAATAGTTGGGGAAGTACTGAGGTCCCAGAGGGGAGGGGAGTCGGGTGTCCAAAAAGAGTGGTCGTTCCTTAAGGAGACGATCCTCCAAGCCCAAAGGGAGGTAATTCCAACAAGGATCAAAGGGGGCAAGAGGGCACAAAAGCCCCCATGGCTCACCAAAAGCATACGGGTACGTCTTCTAGCTAAAAGGGAGACGTACACCTAATGGAAGGGAGGGGCCATCACCAGGAAGGACTATACCTCGGTAGCTCGGGGCTGTAGGGGGGTGGTTAGGAAGGCCAAGGCGGAGATGGAACTGGGACTAGCTACCCGGATCAAGGACAACAAGAAGTCCTTTTTCAAATACATAGGGGGCAAAAAGAAGGTACTGTGTAATGTGGGGCCTCTGCAGGACACGCTAGGAAATCTGGTTGTTGCACCAGATGACAAGGCTAACGTATTTAACGATTTCTTTGCCTCCATTTTCCTCAACAGGGACCAGATCAGCCTGTCCACCGGGACCCACTCAGGCCCCAGGGGAGGCGTACCCAGGCCTAGGGTCAGTGAGGATCTAGTCAGGGAACTTCTGGAGGGGCTGGACATATTTAAATCAGCTGGTCCTGACGATCTCCACCCAAGTGCTGAGGGAATTAGCAGAGGTCACTGCGGGACCCCTGGCACGGCTTTACAAGCACTCGTGGTACTCTGGTGTGGTGTCAGAGGACTGGAAAGGGCCAGTGTGGTTCCCATTTTCAAAAAAGGGAGGAAGAAGGACCCAGGAAAGTACAGGCCTGTTAGTCTTACCTTGATCCTGGGTAAGCTTTTTGAGAGAATTATCCTGGCACATGTCCGCGAGGGGCCAGCAGAGGAGGTTATGCTTAGGGGCGACCAGCACGGGTTCATTAGAGGCAGGTCCTGTCAGACCAACCTGGTGGCCTTCTATGACCAGGTCACCAAAACCTTAGACGCAGGGGTAGCAGTGAACGTAGTCTTTCTGGACTTCAGGAAGGCCTTCGACACTGTCTCTCACCCCATTCTCATTAAAAAACTAGGGGACTGTGGCGTCGATACCTACACAGTCAAATGAGTCGCTAACTGGCTGGAGGGCCGCACCCAGAGAGTGGTGGTGGATGGGTCATTTTTGACCTGGAGGGATGTGATTAGTGGGGTACCCCAAGGCTCGGTCCTCGGACCTGCGCTGTTCAACATCTTCATCAGTGACTTGGATGAGGGGGTAAAAAGCACCCTGTTCAAATCTGCTGATGACACTAAGATGTGGGGGGAAGTGGGCATGCTAGAAGGGAGGAATAGGCTGCAATTGGACCTAGACAGGTTACAGGGATGGGCAGATGAGAACAGGATGGGTTTCAACACGGACAAGTGCAAGGTGCTGCACCTGGGGAGGAAGAACCAGCAGCATACCTACAGGCTGGGGAACTCCCTTCTTGTTAGTGCACAGGCAGAAAAGGATCTTGGAGTCATTATTGATGCCAAAATGAACATGCGCCGACAGTGTGGAGACGCGGTCAGGAAGGCCAACCGCCCCCAAGGAGGTGATCCTCCCCCTGACACTGGTCAGGCCGCAGTTGGAGTACTGTGTCCAGTTCTGGGCGCCGCACTTCAGGAGGGATGTGGACAGCATTGAGAGGGTCCAGAGGAGGGCCACCCACATGATCAGGGGCAGCAGGGCAGGCCCTACGAGGAGAGGCTAAGGGACCTGAACCTGTTCAGCCTCCACAAGAGAAGGCTGAGGGGGGGATCTGGTGGCCATTTACAAACTAGTCAGAGGGGACCAGCAGGCATTGGGGGAGTCCCTGTTCCCCCAAGCACTACCAGGAGCGACTAGAAATAAGGGTCACAAGCTGGCAGAGGGTAGATTCAGGCTAGACATCAGGAGGCGCTACTTCACTGTCAGGGCGGCTAGGATCTGGAATCAACTTCCAAGAGAAGTGGTGCTGGCTCCTACCCTGGGGGTCTTTAAGTGGAGGTTAGATGAACACCTTGCTGGGGTTGTTTGACGCTAGTACTTTTTCCTGCCATGGCAGGGGGTTGGACTTGATGATCTGCTCAGGTCCCTTCAGACCCTACCAATTATGAAACTATGAAACTGTCACAATGTTCTGAGGAGGACCCAGACAGATATGATAGGAATGCCTCAAATCAGGACTGAGGTGACCCAAAAGGTGTCTGGCAAATATTTCACAGAATTTCACGGAGTTATGTTTGGCGCTCTTTGCTTTTGACTTTTATGGGCAGGAAATCCAACTATGATCAGCATATTTTTTTAAAGCATAAATCATATACTGTCATGCATTTAAAATGCTCTCACATCCCAGATATACATGAGGGAAATGAAGTACTGGTATGATTCAGCTGTATAAAGTGCAATCCTTCTGCAAGTAAAACTTTTCTGTGGACTTCACGTAGCTACAAATTTTGTCGGTTAAATGATGTACTGGCAAGGCTCAGAATCTGACCTCCACCATAACACTGCTCAGGAAATTCTTGAGAGATTCTAGACTTTGTTAACGAAGTCCACTGAGATCAAGACATTTAATGGGAAAAGATATGTAGCCTCTGGGTGACCTGTAATAATTCTGCTTTACTGCTGACAAGGCAGTCATGCAGAGAGAACATATATGGTTTCAAAAACGATGTTCCCAGAACTGAGCTAACATTGAGGGTGACACTGATAAACAATTTGTTGAAACGTTCAAAAAGAAAAAGAGGGAATGCAATGATGGCTTAATGGAAAATTCAAAGCTAGTTCACATGAACACCAACAAAAGAGGGACTAAAAAACTGGACATTTAGGGCCCAGATCACTCCCTGTTGCAGAGGTACGGAGGGAAGAGGGCCTGTCTGTGGGATAGAACACTCCAGGGGAAGTCACCAAAGAGTTGTCCTTGGACCATTTTGTCAGAGATGAAGGATACATATGTTTACTCTCTTACTTCCTTAGAAAGCAAGTCTGTGTTCAGACCCAATGGAACCTCTTGGGATCCATGGAAGACTAGGGCCTTTTATGCAGAAGATCTGGGTCTCCATATCACCTCCAAGATATCACCCACATTAGTTTAATTGGAGCACATGTCTTTACCAGTGCTTCAGCTATTGCTTCTTTCCCTGAGTCTTGTGGGGAGGGAAGGACACGGTAGGGGAGGGGATTTCCTATCATGGAGAGTATAAGGCTGTAACAGGGGCTGACAGGATGCCCCTGCTATGGACAGTAGAAGCTGGCCAAATTGGGAGGAAACTTACTTGAGCCCAAGGGAGTCACAAGGCCACTGGTGCACACGGAAAAATGGGTCTGGAAACAAGCCCCAGGGAGAAGACATACTTCCAGGAGCACGTGGTCATGTGCCAGGCGGAGCTCGCCCCCACTGGCTCAGAACACTGACAAGGTAGCAAAAGGGAGAGCTGTAAGATGGCCAGATATCGGTGTGGGAGGGAACCTTTGGGTGCCTGCCACTCAAAGGGCCTGAGTAGGCAGAAGAGGCAGCCTGCAGGTGGCCACACTCCCCAATCAGGAGTCGCATGGCCAGCAAGAGACTACCTGATTGGGGAAGAGGGCTCAGTTGCTAGAAATAAGAGCAGGCTTGAGCAGTAAAGCCAGCAGCAGTTGCTGCAAACAGCTGGAGGCAGAACACCACCTGTTTGGAACTGCTGCTCAGGAACACCCGGAGGACAGGGTAGGAACTATGCGGATAGCAGGAAGTTCCTGGTCCTGGGAAATGACCTAAAACTACACCCTGCTGGGGTTCGATGGTGTGGTGGGGCTGCTTCTGGCGGGGAAACTTCCAGGAAATGTCACACCTGTGCTTCCTCAGTGAAGGGCAAGTATGGGGCGCCAAAAAGCCTCAGCCCCCACTACCTTGTGGGTTACCCTGTGGAGGGGAAAACACCCTCCAACAGAAAAGCAACAGGGGCCCAGGTCCATTGCATGGGGCCTGAGGCAGGGTCCAGGTAAGTCGACAGACGCCCGACGTGCAAAGGGGCTTCAATGCCCAGAAGGGCCCAGGTACGTTGACAGATGACTGAGGCCTGAATAGCTGTAGGCTGAGTTAGGGGGGCCCAGGTAAGTCATCAGATGCCTGATGTCCAGAGGCCCTAGTGATGGGTTAGAGTTGTAGGGACCCTGCTGCTGTGTTGAGTAGGGCCTAAGACAATCCAAAGGGCTGCACAGGTGCTGACTGGGCTAGCCACACCTGACAGCGATGTAGAGTAGGACCTGAAAACGATCTGAAGGGCTGCACAGAAGCTGACTAGTGCAGCTGGAGTAAAAGCCCCAGTGAGGGGCGTGAGTTAAAGATCCAGGCACGTCCGAGGATGCCGAAGGGCTAGTTGGACCAGAGGCCACAACGGCACAGAAAGGCACCTGGGGGAGTAGTGGAAAATTTGGGTGCCCTCTGTGAGGCAAGGGACACAGTATAAGGGGAGGTTCAAAGCTGAGTAATACACCCTTGGCATTGGGCTTTAAAATGGGCAGCCTCCTGCTTTAAAAATAAACAACTTATTATTTACATCAAGGTGTTTCAGGAGTGTATAGGTGGGCAAACTGCCCAGACAGGGTGGTAGGCCAGCATGGTATTTGGCCCCGATAGTTACCCTGTTACAATCAGCCTTCTGACAGAGAGGGGAAAATACAGCAGAGCCAGGAAGCTATACGGTCTACATGGAGATGAAGGGCCCAGATGCCCAAGCAAGGGAGTGAGAAGTGAGACCAGACTCAAGGAGGATCTCAATAGAGGCAGAAGAGAGAGATACGTAAAGTGGGCTGCTGGGATAGTAAGGACAGGGCCAACAGTACCGTGGATTGGAGGAGCTGAGTGCCACATCTCGAGGCACCTGATGACTGCACTGTGATTGTAAATGCAGGGTGAAAGTACGTTACTGCATGAGAAGGGAATGAGCTCATCAGGGGATTGATCTGGGAAAGAAGGAATGAATGAATTTATGGGTATTAATCAAGAAATGAGAAGCAGATGAATTTGTAGATGTTTATGTTGAGAAATAAGTGAATTAATTTACGGACATTTTGAATGAATTTATATGACTGATTAAGCAATAAGAAGTTAATTGATTGGTGGATATTCTGGGGGAATCTGAATGATCAACTGAGAGATAAGGAGCAACTTAATTCATAGATATTTGTTTAGTGGAATAAGGAATGAGTGAGGTCGAAAGATGAATTGAGAAATCCAAAGGCGACCAAGAAGGGCTTAAAGTGGAAACACAAACATGTGACCAGTGTGAGTCATACACCACACACTTGAGAGGAAAGGGGCAGAGCGTAGGGAAAGTGAAGCTCTGTAAAAGAACAGGCAGTTCAGCAAAACAGACCTTCTCCCTGAGAGCCAAACCTCCCCAAGAGAATTAGAACAAGGCATGGTGAGTGAGCGAGGGGACAGGGCAGAGAATGGACAAGTTCCAAGACAGTGGTGGCTTGAGAATTCTTGCCTGCTCATAAAAGCCCATGGACTTTTTGTGGGGGGTTCAAGGATCTTCAGGCTCTCGTCTCTATCTGCTCCTTTTTCTCCCACTTGACCTCTTAGAACTGTTTTGTCACACACTGCAGGTCTTTCCAAAGCAGCCAGTTGGACTACCATGCTCAGACTATGATTTGACATGGGAGAAAAAGCAAGAGGAGCAGATGCACTTTTTTTTTCATGGAAGTCAAACCCGCTTTGTAAGGGCAATTAAGAAGGTCAAATTAGACAAATGTGGTGGCTGATTTACAAAGGATACCTGTGAATAATATCCAAGGAATGTCAGCTGCACTTTCACGATAAAGCACTCTGTGTAACAGCTGTGATCTCCTGGTAAATAGCCTCATTTTCTGCACCTGGCACTACATTTGCCTGGGCTGCCTATGTAGTATTTTGGCTATACAGAACAGATCTACATGTTAAAATCTACATTTCCCTCAGGGTGTTCTTTAGTAGGAAACTAACAATGTTTATATATAAAAATAACAGCTTGGTCCATATAAAACACTCTGTGTATCTATTTGCAAATAAGACATTGCCATTTTCATTAGAATGTCAAATGGCTACTGGAAAAGTAGAATTTGAAAAATTCCCTTGTGGCAGGACACCACCCCAAATTTAAAATGAGCATAATTTTATTGCATACCACATGTACCTTTCCCCAATAAATCAGCTCTCCAAAACTGAAGCGAGTGTCTCAAGTGGGGAAGCTGATTTTCTATGCTGGGACAGAGGCATGGAGATGTTATAAAATGCTTTTCCCCCTTTCAGCCTCATAGGGAGGGGGCAAAGCTCATCCTTTAGGGTCACAGCTATGTGTCAACTCTTTCACAGCTGCTGCAGAATTGGCAGTAGCTTTTGGATGAGCAGCTAACCCAGGGGTGAGCAAAATACAGCCTGTGGGCCAGATCTGGCCTGCCAACTAATTGAATCTGGCCTGTGGGTGGGCACCTGCCAACTGATTGAATCTGGCTCATGGTTGCCCCTGCAGTGCTCCATATGGGGCCAAGCCCTGTCCACTCCCACCAGGGGCAGCCTGCACCATGCTCCTGTCTGCACCTGCTGGAAGGTCCAGACCCCAGCCCCAGCCAGCATACACAGCTTCCTGGTGGGGCTTGCTCTGGTACAACTGCAGTCGCCCAGGTACTGCCTGGTTCCCTCTGCCTCCAGCAGCTCATCCCCCTTCTCCTGTTCTGCAGCACCATATCGAGCAGCAGGTAATGCAGGGAAGCCATGGGGACATGTGCCCAGCAGCAGATGCCCAGCCAAGTGAGGGGCGGGGTGGTGAGGAAGGTGCAGCCAAGGGGCTCTTGCCCAAGTGCATGGGGCTCCAGTTCCAGGCTGCCTTCCACCTACTCCACCCACCTGGCATTATGAGCAGTTACTTTTGGGCAGTCAAGTGGGTGAATGGCCACTGGGAGCTGGAGCCCTGTGCACTGAGGCAGGAGCCACCTGGCTGCAGCTCCCCCCTGTCTGGCTGGGCATATGCTGCCCAACATGCATCTCCATGGCTGCCCTATACTGCCTGCTGTCAGAGTGAACCAGCAGGGGCAGGTGGAGTAGGAGCCACTGGAGGCAGGGGAAGTAAAGCAGTGTCCAGTCAGCTACAGCTGCACTGGGAACAGCCCCACCAGAAAGCTGTCTGCGCTGGCCGGACATGCAGCCATTGGTGGGTATGGGCAGGGCTCAGTCCCATGTGGAGTGCTGTGGGGACCATCATGGGCTGGATGAGGGGGGAACAGACCATACTTGTATCTCCATAAGCTGATGGAGAATAGGTTTAGGTTGGAGATCAGAAGGCAATATTTTACAGTTAGTGTGGCTAAAATCTGGAACCAACTTCCCAGGGAAGTGGTCCTCGCCCCTACCCTGGGCATGTTCAAGAGGAGGTTGGATGATCACCTGTCTGGGGTCTTGTGAACCCAGCATTCATTCCTGCCTGTGGCAGGGGGTCAGGCTAGACGATCTGTTCAGGTCCCTCCTGACTCTAGCTACTATGAAACTATTAAACTATACTTGCCCTGGAGTGCTCTGCTGCATGCATCCCCTGTCCTCCACTCCCACCCCCAGCCAGCCCCACAAACATCCACATAACCACTCTGCCCCGACCCCTGCACCTACACCAACACCACCCCACAGCCCACCCCCCCAATATACAAAAGTAGACCTTATTTTAAACTATTATGGAATCCCCTCTACATACACTACTCAAAAAATATATAAATCAGGACAAAAATATTTTTTTATATTAAATTGAAATATGTTATAGTAGATATTTGATTTTTAGTATTTGATTTGTTTTTTTATCTCTAATTTGTTAAAATTATATCTTCTGAAATATTTTGTGTGTGCAGCCCTTGATAGCTCACCAAAACTCATTAAGTGGCCTTCTGGCCAAAATAATTGTTCATCACTGAGCTAACCGCTGCTGGCAATTCACTAGTGACTGTGAGAAGGTTATCACTTTAATTTTTGCATGAGCAGCGCAGGTCAGGATTCAGCCCTGTAGCCAGGATCCCCTGCAGTCAGAATTCAATCATGAATCCAGAAAAATCTTTTTTTCTTCACTCTGCCTTCCCAAAACAAAGTTGTGTGTCTTATTTAAGAGTTTGCAGTATGTGACAAACTACAGTACAGGTTTCCCTTGCCAACCACTGGGGTTAGGTTCCTGAAAGTTCCCGTGGTTGGCAAAACCGTGGTTGGCAAGACAAAAGACTTATGGGAAAAAATGGCAGGGGACGGGCTGATGCGTGGCCATGGAAAACCGTGGTTACTCAAAACTGTATACTGTGGTAGCCAAAATGGTATATAGAATATTAAGCATGGATACTCAAAACTGTGGTTGGCAAAACTATGGTTGGTGAGGGAAACCTGTACTCACTTTACATTACACTTAAATCATGTATCCAAATTTTGGCCTGGTTTAGCAATACTCTGCATTGCTCAGCCCGATATACAGCTCAACCCAAACAAGAGAGAAAATCTTTCTAATGCCACTGGCTATGACGAGTTCAGTCTGCATTGCAGACAACATGTATTTTAGAAAAGTTTTAAGCAATCTATGAATTTAAATACACCCTCCCCCCCCACACTTTTCATATTTCTTCTGTCAAAAAAGCTTTAGAGCCATGGAACTTACCAGGAAGAAAGGAAAAAAACCAGAGCTTTTTGCAAATTCTGCATAATTATCTAGGTAGCTTTTCCCTATCACGCATGGAAGGTGTGATATAGTATCAAGGAACATTTGGAGCTGAAGGGTATCCTATGTCCCACTGAAAAGTTAGGGTAAAGGCAATGGCATAATACTTTTTCTCTAGTCATGTGATAATATTTTGTGTTCAGTCATGAGATGAAGTATAATGCTTCCTATCTAGTCATGAGATCTTAAAACCGTCATTTATCTAGGGTAGAATATTATCTTGTTCCAGGGGCTAGTGGAGTCACCCCATAGTTATTACCAGAACATTTTTATAACCCTTCTGTACTCAAACACTTTTGTCTCTGTAGGTACATACTAAATGAATACATACATACAAACGAAGCATCTTCACTCTATGATTAAATGTATTTTCATCATGTTAGCTAATGCTGTTGGGCTCACCAGTTAAACACATGTTAAAAATACTAAAATTCTAGTGTAGACAAGGTAAATTGTATGTGCCAATTAAGATGCCTTAGCTAAACATATTAAATTAGCCGTTTTTCTCTAGTAAAGACAAAACCACACAGTACAAAGTATGGACAGTACCTACATTAAAATATCATGCAGAAGCACTTGAGAGTCAAGAGATTTAGTCTTGCTTACAGAAAATTTCAACACACCAAACCAAGATTCCTATTTAAAAAAAAAAAGATATATAATGGAAATCTAAGTGTTTCAATATAGTTAAATGCAACAAAAGGATGATGGTAACCATTTTCTATGGTCTGCAAATGAATAAAGTGTTAACATCAAAAATACCTACTTCCTTTTTGAAATATCTTGTAGGGAAATGAAGCCATTCATGTGCAGTTTTTCTGATAATACTAGGATCAAGTATCCTGATTTGGTTAGTCTTATATATCATGTTCAAGGCTGGTTTCTTCCAAAAACTTTTAGCATTCTGCAATAGTCAAATACATATTTAGAGTTAGTCAATTTTGCTTTCATAGCCTTCCTAATGCTAACTAGGAAATGAAAGCTGGGGGCACAGTGATGCAGTGGGAGTACTGTATGAAAAGCTGAAGTGGAGATGACAGGAGATGAAATGATAAGAGAGAGAGAAATGCTTCCTGGAAACCAAGATCAAAAACTAAATTGGTTTAGTTCAACCACTTGTTTTAGGTCAAGGACTGATTACCTGTGGGAAAGGAATATGAGACTGATCTGAGTTTACAGTGGGGTCAGTAAAACCGTGACCCGATTAACTAAGACAACTGTTGCTTTTCCCAGCTGGGGGAAGTAATAGAAGGTGAACAATCCCTTCTCCAGCCTTCCAGCTCTGATTTACATTTAATCAAAATGACCTAAATTCACAGACTACACGAATCTAGGACCTGCTGTTTGCTCCCACAGACTACCGGGAGGGATATGGTTATCCTTGACTAAGCATTCAAATACAGATACTGCTTACTTTGGTAAAAGTCAGGAATCATGCCAAAAAGTTCACAGAGAGTTAAATTAAGATTTTTTTTTTAATGAATAAAAGTAGTGGAACCATTGTGACCATGTAGTCCAATTTCTTATATAATTCAGTAAGTATGGAAACAGACCCACTGCCCTCCATCTATGACACCACAACTCCCTTTAAAGCAATTATCACATACCTTATTAAAAAAATCTCTCCCTGAATCTGTAGTGTACTCATTTCTTGATATAAACTATGAATCAAAAGAATTCTCATTTATTACATTTTATAGGGGGAGCAGAGAACAGATGGTGGTGAATAAGGAAATCCAAGATCACATCCATAGATTTCAAGTGATGTAAAATTGTGCAGGAAGGAACTAAAAGTGCGTGACAAGAGTATTCTAAAAATATACGTGACAGCTAGAATCATGCAAATCATACATTTTGCCTCATGCGAATTTCTGATGTCCTGTTGATTTCAGTTATGCTGATTTATACCAGCTAAGGGTCTGAATTATAACATTTTCCAAATTTTTTCTTCAGGTGTGGGCTGCTCTCCAACTATGCTGCAGAAATGCAGCAAACACTATGCTCACACCAGCAGAAAGCTCCTGTAGACCATTAGTTCTATTTCCTAAAGATATTTGTTCTACTCCTTTGATTTGTTACAGCATGTTATATCTGAGATGATTAGGAACAGCATGGTTCGCATGCTCAGCTATGACAGGCAATCAGGACAATTTGAACCAAAACACAATAAATAAATAAAACTTACTATTTTCTGACCACCCAGTAAGCTCCAGAGCCACTTTAAATCATGTGGTTTGAAAACGACAAGAACAACAGTAGTATTAGGATCATAGTGAATTGGGTCTGAAAAAACAGACTCTGGATAAAAAAGTCGGAAATCTGTCTTTCTCCCAACATCATCTTCATACCCTATTATGGGACCATTATTCATTCTGTGGAGGGTAAAAAGAGATATCAAGGGCATTGTCATAAATCCATTGTGTGCTATGGCTGTCATGTCTAGAATTCTGCAGGGCAAATGGCATAGCTGTAGAGTAAACAGCATGACTTGTATTCATACTAAATTAATGGGAGACAGACAGTTAGGTGATGGGTCCTGGGCTGACAATTTACCACAAGGACTTCAAACTTGCAAGGAAATTTTGTCAAACTGTTCAAAATAAAAGTGCAATATTGCCTAACTTGCAGCCTTATCTCCCACTGACTTTGGCCCCTAAACACATGATCAGCAGGGATCCTGGTTTTCCCTGATTAAAAAAAAAAAAAAGATCACAAATTCTCTGGTAAAAAATTGCAAATTCTCTGATAAAAAAATCCAAAATCTGTGATAAAAATTAAAGACCCCCAATGGACCCCCCCCCGGCCCTGCTAGTTCCCCTCACTCCCCCCACAACAGCCCCCCAGCCCCACACATGCAGGCACAGGGACAGGCACAGGCACACGGACATACACCCTCCCAAAAGGTAGGTATGTGTGGGGGGATGGGGGGAAAGTAAGGGGTTGGGAAGCACAGATTGAGAATGGGGGGAGGAGTGCGTCTCTGTCCCTGCTCGGGGGGGGGGGGGGGGGGGGGGGGGGGGGGGGGAGAGGAGGGGAGAGAGAGCTGCCGGTGGGCCGAGTGGTCCCCGAGCTGTGGGGGGGGGTGGTGCTTCCCTCCGCGGTATCCCCGCCCCAGGCAGCACCCACCCCAGGGCCAGGGGGGCAAGGGCAGCAGTGCCCCTCTGCAGGCCACACACTGCTGCCCAGCTGCAGGGAGGGGGAGCTTGCACCCAGCAGCCACCACCACCACTGCACTGCCACCGCTGCACCTGTGTGGGAAAGCCACACAGGAGATGGGATGCAGTGGCAGTCTCTGCTCCCTCCTGGCTGGGCGGGCATGTGCAGCTTGCAGAGGGGCACTGCTGCCCTCGCCCCCCTGGCCCTGCTCCGGGTAAGTGGCATAGGGCACGGTGGCGGCAGTGTAGTGATGCTGGCACACAGTGGCCACCATGCTGATGCTGGCGGTCATCACTGCACTGCTGCCAGCAGCTGCCCCCACACTGCACCTTTGCTCACGTGGCGGTGGCCGCCAGCACCACTACCGCTGTGCCCTGCGCCACTTGCCGAGAGCACGGGTGAGGGCAGCAGTGCCCCTCTACAGGCCTCACATGCCTGTTTGGATGGGGGGGCGGGGGTTCGCACGCGGCGGCCACCACTGTACCCCACATCCCATGCAGCTTTTCTGCTGCCAGCCGCAGGTAAGCTACATGCGAGATCCCCCTTCCCCCCAGCTGGCCAGCATACGTGTGGCCTGCAGAGGGGCACTGCTGCCCTTGCCCCCCTGGCCCTGCTCCTGGGAGTGGCCACAGAGTGAGCTGAGGTGGGGGGCTGGCAGTGCCCCTTGCCCCTCTGCCACCCCACCCTGTTCCCCCCCAACCTCCCTGCCTGCCCCGGCTGAGGGAGGGGAAAGTGTTGGGGAAAGCCCCACCAGGAGTGCCTGCCTGCTAGCAGGCACTCCATGTCTTCCCCCTGGCTCCCTCAGCCCCCAGCCAGCTTCCCCCCCAGCCCTGCCCGGCAATCCCCAAGCCCCACTTACCTCCAGGAACAAAAAAGACTGATCCTCCTCCTGCAGCAGCCTTCGGTAAGTGATTGCATTGGGTCCTGCCCTTTCCCCCTCTCCCTCTCCCTCCCCCTCCCCTTTCCCCTCCAGGCAGGACTGGGGCTTTCCTGTCCCTTTTGCAAACACCACTTGCAGGCTGGAACTCAGCCAGCCTGCAGAGTTCTTTCCAAAAGGGGGAAATCCATGAGTTTCCCTGCTAAAAGGAAAAATCTGCGTTTTCTCCAATTAAAATGGGAAATCCGGGGTTTTCTCCGTTTTTCCATGGGAAACGGAAAACCCGGATCCACAGTGATCAGCCTATTCCATACTTATGTGGCTCCTGAGACACACTGAAAGCACCCTAAGAAGGCTCAAGTTAGAGTTATATGCATCTAAATGTTGGGTGCAGTTTATGTTCTTCTGTGGCTTCCTGCTGTTAAGGTTCAGATTATGTCTGTTCACCTAGTTTTAAACCAATCTAGTTATATGCAACCTTTCCTCTCTTAGAACATGCTGAAGGACTGCTGCTTTGAGAGCCATAGTTAAAAGAAAGATGGTCAGGTGAGATATTGGGGGCTGTCTTCTGCCCTGATTAGTGTCAGCAGAAGCAGTATGAATTGCATTCTCACTTTCTGTGGTTTGTAACTGTTCTGCCTTCCTTTGGAACAATCTGGCACCCCCATCCGTAAATAACATTTCCTCTCTTCATTGAAATCCAATGTTTCCATGAAATCACTGCTTTAAAAAAAGATGATCCCCTCCCACATCATTTCATACACTCTCTGAAACTTTATCACATTTCTCAGAGTTATCTTTGTAAGTTCCTAGGTCCTAAGCTTCATCAAGTACTTTCAATTTTTTTTCTTCAAGAAACTATACAGATGGTTCCTGCATTCAAGGGAACGACTGTAGTGATACATGACCATTTATTTCTGACCCCAGAAGAACAGCAAACTGAATAAAAATGTATATGCTGCCATATCTATTATGACTTTAAATCTTTATTGATATTAAAAATCTCCCCAGGGACTTAGCTGATCACTTGGATCTGGAAACCTCGGTCCTACAGATCATTCCTTATTTTTTTTAAGGTGGGGAGGGAAAGAACAGGTTTGGGTTACTGTGGTGTTACTTCCTTTCTGCTAGTCCTCATCTCACCTCTTTTGTTTTCTGTCCGTGTTCTAGCTTTGTGCCTTTTTTTCTTGCTCTCAGTACTTAGGACACTTTCTGTCAGAGCTCTTAGAGCAGTCTTTGCCCAGCCCCACCACCTCTTCTTCAAATGCCTTGTCACAGGCTAGTTCTTCCAGGAATTCTGTAGCCCTCCTTCCCACCTGGGGCCTCTTT
>NW_005842379.1:74431-81308 GCF_000455745.1 Alligator sinensis
TGTGTCTGATTTGTGCTTCCCAGGGTCCAATCCTCAACATTTGTTCCCAATCTAATTATCCCTACTACAGTAGGTCCAATTTCTTCTGAAGGGATTCACTATTTATAGTAACAAGTAGTGGACCTTATTTGAAATTGAGAGCCTCTGTTAAGGCCTGAATTTATCAAAACCTGAATCTTTTTAATCATCTAAATAAAAACAATATCCTATTATCAATATCAGCAAGAAATCTAGAGCAAGATAATGAATTGAACCTGAAATTCATAGTAGAGGGAAGCAGTGCTCATCTGATACTACCTTTGCCAAAGACTTAGCCACTGTGCTGTATATTGCAACAGTGCTGGGCAAATAGGAACATGAACTATGTTCATTTGCCCTACAAAGCTCACAATCTAATGTATTTAGTTTGCAAATATTTGCTACAAGTTAATTCTTGAAAAGAAAGCACTGTGTAAGTTAAACTAAAAGAATAATTAAAACATCATTTTTATCCACTCTTGATTTCAGACATTGTGGAAAAACTGTTCACTCTTACACTGGTGAAGTATGAAATGGGCTTTGCATATTATATGTTGACAATATTTTGTCTATGTGTGAATAAAATATCCTCCTGTGGTATCATTCACTGCTGCCCTTGGCTGTCACAGGGACTCAGTCTCTCTCATAAGAGCTTCCTATACTTGTCTCCATCCTCCCAGGGTTGGTTCTTTTAGTGCCTTTTACCTGGTTTACTCTGGCAAGCTGATGAACTTCATGAGCTTACCATCGAGGGTAGGGTTGCCAGCAGAACACTGAGCACTGTTCAATTTAGACTTTTCCCAAAGACAAATGTTTTTTTTTCATCCTTACAGATGGCTGCGGTGGCCAAAAGAAAGTAACATTTTGGCACTTGCTAGTTGCTCAGACATTTTGAGACTAGTTGTCACACACTGGAAAGTTACAAGCTTCAGCCACATACTCTATTTTAGCAGAGTTGGGGGACCCAGAAGGAGGGGGAAGCACAGCAGCAGCATGTGCCCTACTGCTGTGCAACTGTTGGTGATGGTGTCCAACTTGCAGAAGAGGGCATGACATATTCTGATAAGTGGATGATGATGCTGGCTCCTCTAGAGAGACTGCCTGTCAGCATTAAATCATCATTTGCACTCTCAAAGACAGCCTTGATGATAAGCTCAGCAATATAAAAACAGAAGGGCTTAATGAATGGACTACATGAGCCAGACCAGTTGATCTGTTTGTGAAAGGGAGGATGAAGTCACTTTAAGGGCATACATTGTGAACAACTGTCTAGGTGACATGCAGATGAGAGGGAATGCTAGAAGCACTTCCTTTTGCTTCTTATTTCCATCCTATCAAAACATTTTGTGGAGTGACTTGGGTCCTATGTAATCCTAGATTTCACTCAATGCTAATACAATTTATGTTTAGAGAAAGGTAGTTATCTGTGTTAGTCTGAAGTCAGGCAGAAAGCAGCACAGGGTGCCATCTTATAGATAATTCAGAGAAGCACAAGCTTCTGTAAGCAACAACATACTTCATCAGATTTTATAAAAGCTTATGTATCCCTGAATTAGCCTATAAGGTGCCCCGTCATCCTGCCTTCTACAATTTATGTTCATTAATCACACAATAAAATATCATACAACTTACTGTTTGAAATCAGGAGTATCCAAGCAACCCTGTTGTTAAATCAAAAGGTTTGATCTATTTTCATTTATAACCACTGAACTATTCAGGGGGAACTTTGGCATAAATGAGAAGAGAATACAGCTTACCTTATTACCACATGATAAGAGTTAATTTTTTCCCCTAGTGTCTTGTTTCGAAGAACTCCTCCATTACCAACAACAATGCACTTTTTACAGGGCTCACTGTTGAACAGATATTAAAGATTTATACATTTCAAAACATGATGAGTTTATGATGTTTCATTTAAGTTTGTTCCTGTTTCATGAATGCTTAGTTTCAGAACAACAGAATGTGTCCTGGGGTGGGATTTACTGTTCAGATCTCACTGTTTGGTTCAGTAGGTAGCCATTAGCATCCAAAGCTATATTAGACATTCCATATCATACTATAAACATTCCTAACCCTAGCTGACAGTTCTTTTTTTTTTTTTTTTAATAGAATACTGCACTTACAGAGATCGTATTTCACCTGCAAATTGCAAAGAACTTTGCAAAGATGGTCCTTGGAGTTGGTGTTGTGCAATCCCAAGGCACTCCCTTACCCACAAAGGATGAATGAACATCTTCCATACCACTCACAAACTATTGCCTTCATGAGTAGTAGGAAACCCTAAGATGAGTCAGGATTCCCGCAGGTTGCAGCACAGAGCTAACACTGGTCTGCAACCCCACCCTGGCAAGATTTGGATTCAAAAAGTTTTATTCTAGGCATTTCTAATAGAAACATGCAAACCTGAACTGTAGCTTTTCTGTTGAAAAACAAGGTAGTGGTGGGAACCATTGAGGCATGTCTATACTACACCCCTGGTATGTCTCTGGAAGGAAGCTCCTAAACATGCTCCACCCACCTGCTTCAGCTCAAGCATGCCAAAACCAGAAATGTGGCAGTGAAGTCACACCACCACATTTCAGGGCAGTGCTTGGGATTCTCTCGCCCTGGACAGGCAGAGGATGCAGTGTAAACATGTCCTAAGCAAAAGCAAATTTCTGATGCTAATTCCTGACAGATAAAATTGAGTCATTTTTGAAAGGCATAACCTCTCCAAGCACTACACATCAGCAGTTAGTCTATCATTAGAAAGCTCTAAGCCTAGAATATAAGATTCCTTTAAAAATAATAAATGATAATCATAATACTATAAGACAAAGTGTTTACTGAGACTCTCACCTTAGACCAGACTGTGGTATCTTACTCATGTTGAATATCAGCTTTCTCTTCAAACTGACCTATTCATTTAATTGAAACCTATCACAGCATATGAACATGAGCTAAGATAGCAGAATCCAGCCCACTGAATAGTGTATCAAGCAGTCCCCTATATGACAATGAGAGTATTAACATAGTAAAAGTAGCACTCAATATGAGCACAAACCATATAATCATGCTTAAAGACAATATAGGTTTCCCTTGCTTTATGGGGGTTCTGTATGTGCAAAATTGCTCTTATGAGATGCCCCTTTTTATATAAAAAATTTGTTATATGTGAGGTAAATTCACTCTTAAGTGATTGCTATGGTAGAAGCCCGCAGTCAGCTGCTTTGTGCAGTGCACTGTGGGAGTGATGTGCACCAAAATACAGTCTCCTGTGTGGATCTGTGCTCCTTGCTCATTGTCTGTGACACATGTTTCTGTAGCTGCCATCCCCATTATGATAGTGCCCTGTGCTTGTGTGTACCATCTGCTGTTGGTGAGTCCCAAAACTGTCTTGTAAAAGTGGTAGAAATGGGTCTGGGCGTCAGTACAGTTGAGGTCTTGGAAGGTATCCCTATTTGTTACATTGTAAAGTGGGTTCCCTTTATGCAAATTTAAGTTATGCACCATTTTCCAGGAATTAATGTACAGCATAAAGCGAGGGAAACCTGTACTAAATCAGGAAAGGTGAAACAAAAATCAGTGCTATGACCTTCAGGCCTTACTCAAGAGGTCATTATGGTCACATTTCAAAATAAATTCTGGCCTGCAGGCTTCTCAGCAATAGCTCTGTGGTCACATCTGTACTAAAACACACCCTTTCTTTACCAACAGATTCTTGCTTAGCCTGTTGAAGGGCTAAAATATCATTACACAGGTGCCTAACAAAATTAAACTGGAAGTAAGAAGGAAAGGGCTAGAATACCACTCCAGCACTTATCAGGTGGACCCAAGAGTTTTTCTTACAGAGCCTAAACTCTTATTAAAGAAAAAAACAGAGTTTTCACTCATGATGGTTTTAAGGGGAAATTTCCTGAGTGTGAACTGATTCATGATCACTTCAATCATGTTTACACTTCCGTAAAGGGTGGGACTGCCGGCGGGCACTTCCGGGAAGACCGGAGTGCCTGATTGGCTGTTGGGCCAGCAGCGGGAATTTCAAACCGTGGCCTTTAAAAGCCATGGTCTGACGTAGCCCCCAGCACTCGGGAGCCAGGAGCAGGGAGGAGAGGAGGGAGCTGGGCACACGTGCATCCCGCACACACGTGTGCCCTCTCACCAGACCCGAGGTGGAGGCGGATGCAGCAGCAGCAGAGCCAGCAGCGGGGGCAGCAACAGCTGATCCCCCAAAGGTAAGTGGGACAGAAGGAGCTGGCACAGCTGAGCCAGATCTGGAGGGGAAGCCCCGCGGATCCCTTTTAGCTGAGCCGGTAGGAAGCTGCGCTCCCGAGCCACGGTGCGTGAACAGAGCGTGCCAGCACGGGCAGGAAGGGCCAGGAGGGAGACTCCTGCAAGGGTAGGGCAAAGGCACCACACAAAACTCTAAATAAACAGCAACTTATATAATGGTGTCAATGCGGAGTGCTGCTAGGGCCCCTGCCTGGGGGGCGCCACCTACCTGGGGCTTGTCTGAGGCCTCCACCCAGACAGAGCCCATGGGGGAGCTGGCATCCCCCTGCCCCCCGGCCTGCAGGGGGCAGGGATTGGGGGCCCCCCACACCTGTCCTGCAGGCGCCTGTCTTAGGGCCTTGGAGGCACAGGTAAGGAAGCTCCAGGAGGAGGTTAGCAAGCTGAGGGGAATCAGGGAGGCGGAGGATGAAATTGATGGTTATTTCCTTTCCCTGCAGGGCCACGCACCCAAGGAAAAAGCACCTTGGGAGGTGCCCTCCACTGCAGAGTAGCAGACGGTCACCTCCAGAACCAGGGCTGCTCGCAGCAAAGCAGTACCAGTTACTCCAGTCCGGCTGGAGAACAGGTACGAGGCCCTGGTGACACTGCAGGAGAAGGAAGAAGAGGAGGAAACCTCTGGAGAGGAGGCAAGTCCACACTCTTCACGCTCCGAACAGGCCGAAGGAGCTAAGCAGACCTAGAGGAGGAAACGTCGAGTGATCGTCATAGGCAACTCCATCCTGAGAGTTACAGAGGGTCCCATCTGTCACCAGGACCCCTCAACACATGAGGTCTACTGCCTGCCCGGAGCAAAGGTTCAGGACGTGACGGGGATGATCCAGGCTGTGATCCAGCCCACCAATTACTACCCCATGGTCCTAATCCATGTGGGTATCAATGATGCGGCCAAGAGAAGCCCTGATCACCTGACGACGGACTACCGTGCTCTGGGGGGGGGGACGGACACGTGCTGAGGGAGACAGGGGCACAGGTGGTATTCTCCTCTGTCCTACCAGTGAGCGGACGTGGAAGATGACACAAGACCTGCATCAGTGACACCAACTGGCAGCTTCGGGAATGGTGTCTCAAGGCGGGCTTCGGCTTCCTAGACAACGACCCGCACATCACGACGAGAGACACACTCGGGTGGGATGGGCTTAACCTTTCCCCCAAAGGTAAGCATGTGTTCTCTTCTAGGTTGGCAGATGTCCTCCAGCGGGCTTTAAACTAGGCTCATCGGGGGAAGGGGAAGATGAGGGCGGAGGACGCCTTGAACCACTAAACCAAGCAACACCCACAAGAACAGCCCAGCCTAGATCGACAACGAGCAGAACAAATACCCAGGTAAGCAACAGGGGCCAGGGCAGTACTGAGAGTAGGGGGTCAGTGCACACATCTTCAGGAGGCCTCAAATGCCTCTACACAAACGCTCGTAGTATAGGGAACAAACAGGAGGATCTTACCCTCCTGCTAGCTGACACCAACCCAGACATAGTGGGCTCACAGAAACATGGTAGGACCCAACACACAACTCGGCGGTGAATATCAAGGGCTATAGGCTGTAAAGGAGGGACAGGACAGGGAGAAAAGGAGGGGGTGTGGTGTTCTACATCAAGGAGGAACACACATCCTCATCAAGTAGCACAAGGTCAGATGAGGGGCACTGAAGTGCTCTGGGTTAGAATACAAGGAAGTCGAGGGGAAAGGGACTTAATGGTAGGGGTCTACTACAGACCACACAACCAAGGGGAAAAGCTAGACCAGGAATTCTTAAGTCAGCTCACGGAGGTAGTTAGGTCAAAGGACATGGTCATCTTGGGTGACCTGAACTTTCCAGACATCTGGTGGGAAGAGCAGTCAGCCAGCTCTGACCGCTCACGTAGGTTCCTATAAAAGATACAGGACCTCCGTCTAACCCAGGAGGTGCATAGCCCCAACCAGGGGAGATGCCTTGTTGGACCTGGTGCTGGCCATAGGCGATGACCTCGTGAGGGGGCTGCGGGTGCTCGACCACCTGGGTGATAGCGATCATCGCCTGCTGGAATTCATCATCCAGCGCAAGGTGGCAAAAGCTTGCAGCAAGGCAGCAGCCCTGGACTTCAGGAGGGCAGACTTCAATGAGGTGAGGAGAAGAGTTGGGGAGGCACTGAGGTCCCGGAGGGGAGGGGAGGCAGGTGTCCAAGAAGAGTGGTCGTTCCTTAAAGAGACAATCCTCCAAGCCCAAAGGGAGGTAATCCCAACAAGGATCAAAGGGGGCAAGAGGGCGCAAAAGCCCCCATGGCTCACCAAAAGCATACGGGTATGTCTTCTAGCTAAAAGGGAGGCATACACCCAATGGAAGGGAGGGGCCATCACCAGGGAGGACTATACCTCGGTAGCTCGGGGCTGCAGGGGGGCGGTCAGGAAGGCCAAGGCGGAGATGGAACTGGGACTAGCTACCTGGATCAAGGACAACAAGAAGTCCTTTTTCAAATACATAGCGGGCTAAAAGAAGGTACCGGGTAACGTAGGGCCTCTGCAACACACGCTAGGAAATCTGGTCGTCACACCAGATGACAAGGCTAACCTATTTAACAATTTCTTTGCCTCCATTTTTCTGAGCAGGGAC
>NW_005842379.1:82731-94760 GCF_000455745.1 Alligator sinensis
CGGACTTGAAGATCTGCTCAGGTCCCTTCCGACCCTACCAACTATAAAAAAAAAAAAACCCCAAGCAGTTTGCAGAAAGATATTATGAGTTTTAAGTGGTGGGCAGCCTCATCCATTTTAATTGGAATGGGATGAGAAGGCTAATACTTACTTTCAAATATTCACAATATTACATTACCTCTCACAGCTGAGCCTTTCAAGCAGGAACATCCATTTTTGGAGCGTAGATGGATCTCACAAAAGTTAAAAGTGGAATAGACCTGTTTAGCTATTTTACTTATCTCCTCCAAGTCTACTTCAGGATTGCTCTCCAGGCTAATTTTTCTATCATTTTTCTAATCTAGTGTTTTGAAGCAAGAGAGTGTAATCTGAATTTTCTTCGATTCTTCTGGATTTCTTTACATACTCTTCTAGACTCCTTTGAACATGCCAGTCTTCTCTCTTTTACTTTCTCAGATGCCTCCACTACCTTCACCTCAATACTTACATCAGAGGATCAGTGAAGTTAGTGGAGGCATCTGAGAAAGTACGAGAGAAGACTGGCATGTTATAGGTGTGTTCAAAGGAGTCTGGAAGAAAATGTAGGAAAAGAAGTTACCAGAATGGCACTAACAGGGATAAGGAGAATAGGAAGACTGGAGATGCGATGGAGAGATATAGTGGGGAGGCACATGAGATGGGAGCTGAAAGAAGAGGATATGTATGACCAAAGTCAGTGGAGAGCCCTGATCTTCAACAACAACCCCATTTAGATGGGACAAGCAAAGAAGAAGAGTGCAAGCTGAGTCTGACAGATTGATAGAAACTTTGAGAACGGAAAATGAGGCCGCAGCTGGAGTACTGCATTCAGTTCTGGGCTCCACAATTTAAAAAGGATGTGGATAAGCTTGAGGGAGTCCAGAGGAGAGCCATGCACATGATTAAAGGGCAGAAGAACAGGCCCTATGATGAGAGGCTGAGAGCCATGGGACTCTTCAGCCTGGAAAAGCGCAGGCTCAGGGGTGACTTAGTGGCTGCCTATAAGGGGTGTACATCAGGATCAGGGGGAACGCCTGTTTACCTGAGCGCCCCAAAGGATGACAAGGTCAAATGGTCACAAACTTCTCCAAGACTATTTTAGGCTGGACATAAAGAAAAACGTCTTTACTGTCAGAGCCCCCCAAGGCCAGGAATAGACTCCCTCCAGAGGTGGTGCAGGCACCTACTCTGGACTCTTTTAAGAAACGCTTGGACGCCTATCTTGCTGGAATCCCTTGACCATAACTGACCTCCTGCCCCTTGGGTAGGAGGCTGGACTCGATGATCTTCGAAGGTCCCTTCCAGCCCTAATGTCTATGAAATCTATTAAAATGAATTCCTTTTTCTCTGCCCCACTGCTCCTCATTAGGGGTTCAAAGTGAGAATCTAGGTGGTGAGGGAACAGTAACCAAGGGGGAAGGTGAAAGGAAACAGAAATGCAGGCCTTGAGAGCACAAAAGGAAGGGAAAAAATATCCAAAAAGGGAGCAGGTTGAAGAGGAAGGTGAAAAGGAAGGAGAAAAGGAAGGGGCACAGCAAGGGAAGTGTATGTAGATTTCCACTTATCGTTCTTCCCTTTAACTGCAAGCAGCACTAGCCACACACAAACAGTTTTAAAACAATCCAGCAAATAATCCATTCTTCAGTCATGTTTTTTCAACAGTCAACTGCAGCCAGGTGTCTGCCAGAAACAACTACCACTACCATGACACAAGTGGGTGAATGTTACGAGAAACATGGACAGCAGCATGTGCATGAAGATAAGAGCTACTTTTCCCATTGCTGTGTTTTGCCATGCTGGTTTTGCAAACTTATCACCACTCAGAATCCTGACTTGTACAATTCTGGCCACTCCCCACCCGATCACTTAGCCACTGATCATCTTTTGACCACACTAGTAGGTTTCTGTGTCTTTAAGTTTCATGGCTTTACCCTTTATTTTCTTGGGTTGTTTGATGTGAAGATGTAAGAATTAGAGACCTCTGTCTCTGTCCTGTTAGTTGCTTTGTACTGCTCTAATGGGAAGAGGAGCCCTGGACCACACTTAATCTGCCTGCAGCCAATCAATTCTTCTCACGTAAATTCTCTAATGATCTCGACCCACCTAATGATTTCTAGTCTACCCACTTTCCAGTGTTTGAGGGGTTATGGCCAGGACACTTTTTCACCCTAGTCATCCCTGATTGCTGAAATTATGTTAAATGGGCTGGTGTGAAATTAAAACAGCTCTTAGGGCTGCTCTTCTTTACACTATGAAACTGTGTTGGTGGCTGGGTACTGTCAGACTTGCAGGGATGGGAAGCTGACTTTGCAGTTTGGCTACAGCTCAGGAAGCAAACTGATGTGGCTAGACAGTCTGAAAGATTATTACATACTCCTTCACATCACCAGCATTCCAAGAGCTTCTCAAATTCTAAACTAGGAAAGTTTGATTTTAGTTCACATACTTTATTTATTATAAACAGCTCCTTTAAACTGTCCTGTTTGCAAATACATATATTAAAATAAAAGTTAGGACTTTAAATGCCTTATGAGAAGGTCCTTTCCTCAGCAAGGGATTCAAAACAAAGGGAGGACATTCCTTTCTTAAGAAAAAAAATTCTCTGAACAGGACATTGTTGAGAAAATTATATGATTTTCTTTGATGCTATATTCTTTTACCAGGAAACAGTGGAGAAGAAACTTTCTGTTTATCCATTACTGCATATTGCATTTACTGCAGTTACTTGTAATACCTAGTGTAAGTCAAAATTTGATGAGAGATTTCCAAAAACATCATGAGCTTTACTGAAGAAACGGAATATTTGCTAGGATGTGCAACGAATCATTCCAGTGCTAGGGCCCAGTTTTGTGAATCTCTCTCTTGTAGATAATTTAATTGATTCTGATGGAAACACTCACTTGAGAAAGTTTCCAAAATTGAGCCTTTACACTATATGCACCCTACGTTGGACCGAGTCTGAAAATTGTATCACTAATAACCCCCCAACCCAAATTTCCATTGGTTTACCCTATGTAGTTTTACTGGCATCCCATATAATGTGGCTATTTTATGCCATTTAGAGGTTTGCACATCTTAATGGTCCTGAAAACTTTAAGCGTACCTAGGTCTCAACTAGAATGGGAAAGGTTATAGAAAAATATACCCTTTGTTCCCTACACAGTTATCATTGACTGGAGACTAGCAAAACTAAGTAACTTAATGGATGTACAATACAGGGTTTTTATAATAATTCTTTCAGACAGCACTTACTACTGTAAAACACATCTTGATAGTGTATTTTTATATGTTTACCCAAACACACAGTTTCTAGGTATTCTAGTGACTCATACTCTATAAATCCCACCCATAAATAAATAAGTGCCACACAAATCAAACCAAACTATCACAATTCAAGCCTTTTAAACTATTGCTTGTAATTTAACAATACTACTCACTTCTTTCACACTACCAAATATACATTTCTGCTGCAAAAATCTGGCACAGTTATCAGAACAATGTAAAAAAATATATATGTATGTACAACACCCATTATATTTTGAGTGGAGCACCTGCATTCAAAGGATGAACAGTTATCTCATTCTTGGTCTACAGGAAGAACTGTTAAATCTAAAAACTTCCTGCGCTTCATTACAAGTTTCTGCCCTGATACCAATATCATTAAAATGCTAATCTGCAGCAGACAGAATTAATTACAATAATTCTCTGAAACAACATCTTCTGCCTGACATCAGATTAACACTGTTAACCACAGCATCTGTAGGTCTACCAACTACAAACCTCCAATCTGCAGTAGCATAGTCTTTCAGAGTGCTCAGAGAATACTATCACTGAATAGCTAGGACGCTTCTATAATTCAGACAGATCAACTGGTCTCTATTTTCTCATCTCCTCCTCCATGACCCAAGATCTCTGGTTGCTGGCAAGAACAGGGGATGGATTATTTTTTTAATTGAGAGTTCCATTGAACTTTCCAGAGGTGAAAAGTGTAGGGAGAGAGAGAAAAAACAGGTACCTTGGCCCAACATACGAAAACTGACCACTCAGAAAATTATAGGAAAACAACAGGTCCTAGAACAAGCTAAAGCTTGGTTTTAAACTCTAATTTCTTCAGTAGGGAGTCCATGATCAATAAATAAATAAATAAATGCAGTTTGTTAAAGATAAGGCCAAGCACAATAATTTCTATTTGGATTTCCTCAAGGATAAGGGATGGCATAGTTAGATTTAGTATCCTGTGTGGCAAATTTTACAAGGCAATTTGCATGTGAGCTATGCTATGCATACCATTTATCTGTGTTTGTGTAGCAGGCACATTTTTTTTAATTGTACTTGGTAATTTGGTACTATTGCTAAATTGTAAAACATGCTACCCAACAAAGAAACTGAAGGCCAAGGAACAGTAGCTTCTACCTGGAAAACTGGTGCCTACACTTTCTAGCCCTGTGAACTGGATGAATGATGCAGAACCGGTCCACAGGTCAGACCCAAGTTCACAGGCTTGATTCAGTACAGAATCAGCATGCAAGGTTGGTCTGCAGGTGCAACCCTGTGCACTTGTTCAACCCTGCATATCAGATCTAGCTGTGGAGTGACTGTTTGCCAACATGACCTGGTGCACAGGGCTATGTCATCTGGATCATAGGACTCCCCATGGGTCTGGAAATCCAGTGCCAAGGGAACCATGGCAGCGTTAACGGCCACAGCTCTGGGAGCAATTAATGCTACTTTTCCTCTGCCCCCAAATTTCTGGACCCATGAAGAGCCTGACAGGCCAGATGAAATGTCTCTGTAGGCTGGATCTGGCCTGCAGGCTGGAGGATGAGCACCACTGATCTAGAAGATACCAAAGGACTACACCTAACATACCACAATCAGGCAGGGTACACTCCACATACCCTGTAAACTATAAGTTTATCAAGGATAATATTTTATAGCTTAACCGCCAAACTGGATTAGAGGAAAATTCCAGTCACATAAACATGAAATTGGATCTACATTACGGGATTTTTGCTTTTTTGTAAAATATTCCAAGCATAGAAAAGGACACCAAACAGATGAACGCTCCTCTCAACCACATCTTCTGAAACAGGATTACAATCAATTTAGCCTGATTTACACTAATGTTGGTTGTCAAAAGGGTTTTGGGAGTATCCACAGTTTATTAAGGTTCTCAGGACTTTACTGGGGAAAGGGGCTGGACTTGTAAAGCATTCAGCCTTCTTCAGGAAAAAAAACAAGCCTCTAAATTCATCTACAGGATGATGATTGAACTGGGATCCTACATATATTTAACACTGGGATAAATTATACTTTGGGATCACTTGCATAGTTCTTTTTGACAGACTGGGTCAGATTCTCACTTTGGTTGTGTTTATGCAAATGCAAGATAATTCTGAATATCTTATTTTCTGAATATTTAAATTAATTTTAAAACAGTAATTACATTTTAAAGCATGACAACTGTAATACAAACAAGCAAACAACCTCACCCATCATCTTTATGGAAGAGTTCACAGCTTTCCAGTCTTGAAAGGGCTAGGTGAAAATTGCTCTCTGAAAAGCAAGGAGCAAGAGGAGGATTTGAAATGAAAATATTTAGTGTTTCATGGTACAAAAATAGAAGTGCCACTTTGAATATAGCATTTTTAGCAACAACAAAAAAAGCTTTTATCCATTTACATTTTCTTCCTAGAAAACAAGTTATAGCCATGTTGAGATTTCAGAACCATATGTTAGTCAGCAATCAAACCAAATCAGTCTTATTATAGCTTCTTGAAAATAACCAGCTGCCCTATCCCTCCCACACATGCCTTGGTCTGAGATCAGAACAAGTCATGTTCAGACATTATTGGTCTGAGACATGCACAGCTACAGTAATACAATAAACCACTGTTGTATCAAATGGAGCTAGCATTAGTTATTTTATCTGTCCACCTTAGGCACTTATAATTACTCCCTATTACTATAATACCTGGATGCCTTGGTCTACTCTTTAAGACTCCGATCCACTGAGATAACAGCATTTCCCCATCTCACAAATGGGGAGTGAGGGGCTAAAAGAAACTAAAACCAAGATTATAAACTTAGTGCCATGCAGGACAACACCTAAAAGGCCAAAGGACCCTAAGGAACCTAAGGAAATGTCTATACAAAGCCTTGTCTTCAAAAGGTCATTTAGGCACTTAGGAACCTAAGACTGTCTGGACTAGGAGTGTAGTCCTGGTATAGTAGCAGCATGATACTATCCTGCAAACTGCTTCTTATGTAGATGCAGGTATACAGACAAAACTGTGCTAATTCTTCATCTTCTTCTCATTGAAACAAGTGGTAACCGGCCAAACTGCGATTCTTCTGGTATAAGCTGTGCCTGTGCTGGGAGTTTTTGTCAAAAGAGCTTAACTGGTCACAGACTGCCCGTTTTCACCCCAGACCTGACACAACAGTGCAAACATTGATATAGCTTTAGTTCCAATAATGGTGCAGACAAAAATGCAGCTCCCTGCTGTAATTGAGAATGCTTTGCAGGAAGTGCACCGAGTGACAACAATGCTCTGAAACAAACAGAAGTTCAATGTTAGCTGCAGCCTGCAGCTGGTTTCCCCTAGCAAGGGCCCCTGCAACCTACAAGGCTGCAAAGTTTTCAGAATGGGAGCATGTCTCCTCTCTATTAATAACAGATTAAAACCAGGTAGTATTCCTGAGTAAAAAAAGGGAAAGATACATGTAGTAATTGACCATAAGAAGTAGTTTTCATTTAAAATCTGACACATCCCTAATACTGACCTGCTCTCTTTATACCATATGGTAATTCAAATTTATCACTTCCATGGAATGCTGCCACTTTTAAGAAGTCATCAGAGCACAGGAATGGATATATTTTATCAGCACTGAGGGGAGAAAACAAAGTTGACGGTTAATATTTTAAAAACCCCTGCAACTATGGCACATTTGAATCATGCAACAATTCCTGAAATGCCTTTTAACTTTTTAATCTTACTTGAAATAATAGGCAGCATCAGTTTTGAAATGAACATGTGGGAATAGTACAGCCCAAGAAAAGCATTTTGCAATATAATTATATCAAGTGTTCAGAAAAAGGAACAAATTCCCTGCTGGTGTAAGCTGACAGTGTTCATTAAAACTAACAAGAATTAGATAGTTTATTGCAGCATGGAATTTGACCCAACCTTTGAAAGATTTTTTAAGATTGTGAGACAACCACAACTGCTGGCTTGAAAAGTAATTATTAATCACATTGCTCCCCCTCCCCACCCACAGGAGATGTGGGCTGGGTCCGCCAAAAAAAAAAAAAAAAAAAAAAAAAAAAAAAAAAGAGACAGGCCAGGTTCTAAAAGAGGAACTGGATGCTCTGGTTTGACAGACAAGCTGTCCTTGAATTCATTTTAATACATGCGAAAGATGCCCAGATTACAGGGTGAGAGACAGCATATGAATCCAGATTGAGGAAACATATTAACCACAACAATATTAACCATATTAACTATAATCTATATTATAGGCTAAAGGGTTTTTTTGGCTGGTGTAGCCCATAATGTTCATCAATAAATATAATTAATTATGCCTTCTGACTGGGGTCCCTGGACCCTGCGTGCATGTGTGTGACCGTATGCATGTACGTGGCCAGGTACACAGCTGGGCAGCCAGGAGAGCAGCTCCCTGCAGGTAAGTCTGTGTAGGGGAAGGGGCATGGGGGGAAGGGGGCATGGGAGGGGCAGCTCCCCGCTGCTGCATGCACCCCCTAAAAGACATGAGGGGGGGGGCACGTGTCCCCCCAGATTTGTGTGCAGAATGGATGTAGGCTGCTTGCTGTGTGCTCGGGGTTTTCTGCCATGCTGTCTTTCCTTTGGGAGCCCCACACTGGCTGTGTGCCCTCTGCCCACCTGGCAGCACTGGGGGTGGCAAGTTGTGCCTCCTGCTGCCTGGTGGGCAGGGGATGCATGGGCAGCACAGTGCTCCCGGGGCAAAGGCAGCAGAGCGGGAAGCCCCAAGCCTATCATGGGCAGCCTGCATCCGCCCTCGCCCCATTAGGTTCTGCTCCGGTTAAAAGCATCCCTGTGCTTAAAAATGGTGGCAGTAGTGCTTGAACTAAAGCTCATTTGGCGAGCGCCAGGACACTGATCTCCTCCCACGCTCCCTGGATGAGCCACCCATGGCTCCATCCCACTCCTCACCCCAGCCTCAGGTCCCAATTCAACACCCTGGCTGGGCAGTACCCCCAAGCCCCTGCCCCTGCCTCACTCCCTCCCTTACCGTGGGGGCCTCAATCTGCACCCCCGTCATACCCTTTCCCCTCCACAGACTTACCTGCAGAGAACTGCTCTCCATGCTGCCTGTCTGTGATCCTGTAAATCAGTTATTGGATCGGCATCAACCAATACGACTAGTTAATAATCAGCTATCGGTACTGGCCAAGAAAATCTTTATTGGTGTACCCCTAATAACTTCAAATGAGAATTAGTCTCCCTATGGAAGGGGACTCTCTGAAAAAATCTGCCATGTCCAGTCAGATGAACACACTGCAAATTTAAGTCTGTAATATCCACTGACTCCCAAGCACTTGATTTCACTTCAAGGACTAGTTTGACTTCAGTAAGAATTGAGGATACTCAGCACCTTACACAGAACAGATTGAATGTGTTAAAGTACTAATGTGGAAATGATTTATGAAATCATTATACTTGGGTTTAAGTGCATTCATGGGAACATTGTTTTAATTCTAGTCAATAAAATGACTGAAAAGCAAATATTTCACCTTTCACAGCATCCTGAGTCAACACTGCTACCTCCGGAAACAAATACCTCACACACTAAATTAAATATGTACT
The DNA here is from genome assembly GCF_000455745.1 of Alligator sinensis. Lineage (NCBI taxonomy): Eukaryota > Metazoa > Chordata > Crocodylia > Alligatoridae > Alligator > Alligator sinensis. The sequence continues at coordinate 91,599 of NW_005842379.1, forward strand.
CAACAGATTATACTAACAATACATGGAAAACTGGTTAATTCTAATAAGCCACCAAATATGAAAATCAATATTAATAAACTGCTTTAGTAACCTTCCCTGGTGTCAGAGTCAGATGATAACCTTAACTAAGATAAGCACTTTACTTTCAGCTTGGTGCACCCCTGCACCGAGCACAGCACATGCTCAGAAAAGGAATCATCACATCAATATGCCCTGGCTCACCCAGTGTCTATATAGCTCACATGCTTCAATGGGGATTTTGGCACTTTATCTAATAGCTGATTGAATCAGCTATTAGATAAAAGTGCCAAAAAGCCCGGCTGAATTGTGCAAGCTATAGAGATGCTACAGAGTAGATCCAACTGACATGATTCCTTTTCCGGTAAAGCACTGTTTTATTTTTTCCCCCGTGTTTGTCATGGGAAAAAAACTAATAATGCACCCATTATTTTTAAGGATATCCATGACTGCTTCCTGCCTAGCGCGCCCCCACCCCCATGCCACTCTGCCTCCCCTCTGGCCAGCCGGGGAAGCAGGAACTACCCATGGGGAAATGGGGTGAGTGATGCCAGAAAAACAGGTAGCTGGTGCTCTGCTGGGCAAGAAATCAGGAGGAGGGCTGAGCTGGAGGCTCCTGCTGAGTTGGGAGAAAGTTGAGTAGATTTGAGACTTACAGTCATTTATTGGCAGTAAGTTTTCCAGGATAGCTAATGCAAATCAGCTAAAGATGTGAATTTAAGGGGCATAAGTTAAAGTACATGAAGCACCCAGATGGTTGCTCTCATTCAGATGCAAGGTTAATCTTCAGCCAGTAGCCTATTTTCTATAATACGGGCAGTATCCACAGACAGGTAAAACAAGTTTGGGGAAATTCTGAATAACAATTTACCCAGCAAATTGCATTTGTTTTTATTTGTAACTCTCTGGGTTGATCACAGACAGCCCTCTCCCAGGACTCACTATCTATCCCAGGGGCAGGCAATTATTTTGGGCAAAGGGCTATTTACTGAGTTTTGGCAAGCTATCGAGGGCCGCATGACAGGCAGCCAGGGGCAGATAAATACTAATTTTCTCAATTTTTTAGGCGCCTCACGGGCCGGATAGAATGGCCTGGTAGGCTGCATCTTTCCCCCGGGCCGCATTTTGCCCAGCCCTGATCTACCCATTTCCTAAAGGGTGAGCTGTGCACAAGGCAGTTATGACTACCCATCAAGTTTATTTCTGTTTCCTAATTGGATAAGCATATTTGTGATGTTTAAAATAGACAAAATTACATGGAATAGCAGGAATTTAAAAAAAAAAAAGTTATACTGTCTCACAGTATTAGGCTTCTACAAACTGAAGTAATGTCAACCCATTGAACTCAACAGCAATATTCCCACTGACTTCAGGCCCAGAATGCATCAGATTGCCCTGGCTTACTGTATATATAACAGCACAGATCAAATTCTGCCCTCAGATATACCTGTGAAATCTCACTTCAGTGAGGGTAGAATTGCTGGAGAAATGTCAATTTTAGTATATAGGAGCTTGATTTTCAGAGATTCTGAGGTCTGCAGAAGCACTAAATCAGTGAAAATAGGATTCTTTTGAGTCCCTGAATGAAAAAGTTTTAGACATGCACTATATAAAGCCTCAATTTCCTGTACAAACATGAAAAATGGTATGTGCAGCCTCCCTTGAAGATAAATTCATTATTACTTAATAATATACAATTACAATAGCTACGTATAAAATATACATATCCTCATTTACTCACTACAGATACATATGGGAGCTCCTGCTGCTTTGTATTGCCCTGATGGCAAGCAGCCAGAAAGCTGCTTTTTACTGTCAGAGCAGTGTGAAGCAGCTGGAATGTATCAAAGAAGCTGAACCCAAGCATGAGATCTGTTCTACTGGAGAAGAAAAAGGAGAAATAACCCACAAATGGTCTAAAACCCAACTCCGACTCCACCTTGGGTGGGTAATAAGCACTTACACAACTAGCTTTAGCTGCATTTGAGACTGCTTCCATGGATTTTAACTCCTACTCCTCACTGTATAACTTACATTGTCCTTCTAAGCAAGTTCAGAAGGGATCCACTCCAGCCATTTATGCTCTCTTGCACTCCCATTCTACTCATAAAGGCATGCAACTTCACTTAAGTCCCTGAAATACCGCTTTTCTGAGACCTGATGATGCCAGAGGAGGAGGCATTACCCCACAACTATTTCATGGAAAAAACAAAAACACTACTGGGGCCAGTGGCATGAAGCAGGGTTGAAAACCCAACACAATCCCCTTTCCAGGCATTGTTACTCAGTCAGAGAGCCTAGTTCACTCTCGCTTGCTCTCTCTTTACATTCACATAGCTTCCCTCGATTGTCTAGTGGTCAGTTCTACTTCTCTGACTGAAGTGGAGTAGACTTTGGGCCTAAATGTGTAGATAACTAAGAACTCTCCTATAATTAACACATCCCCCACAGCCTCAACACAGACCTTGGACTTACTTCAATAGTGATGCAAAGGCTGGCTTCCGCAAACAAGTGTTTAGTACATTTTTTCTTTCCATCGTCCTATATGACAGCCTGAAAGAAGAGAATTTTAAAGAATCAGTAAGTGAATGGGGCATCTAAAAGAGGTGGCACCAACCCTGTTGCTACAGAAATATTTTGACATAAACTATTAAGTTCTAATAGCCTGTCAATAGATCCTGCGAGTGAATGAAGTAACCCTTCATTACTGCTTACATGTGCATGACAATTAGAACCCCTACTTGCTCTTGTGTTCATTTTGCTATGCATTGCTGGCAGCACATTTATTATGCAGCGCAGCTCCAAGATATCCCTCGCTATCACCTGCTAGCTATTAAAGCATCTATAACTAAAAATCCTGCACTAGACCTCTCTCCGAGAAAGCAAAACATCTCTCTGCTGCCAATTGGAAGCTTGCTTAGGTAGATCTTTTTAGGTCTATCCAAAGGCCAACACTGAGTCCTTCTCAGAGAAAAGAGTAAATGAGATCTTATGTAGAAATCACCCTCCAGAATTAAGCTTAAGAGCTAAGGCTTCTACTCATAAGCTCATTCCCAGCTCTGGAGTTTATTCATGTGCAGCACAATGAGCTGGGTCAGAGCAGCCCTAACTGGCCAGGAGTCCCGGGGTGGGGGGGGGGGGGGG
>NW_005842379.1:94770-125357 GCF_000455745.1 Alligator sinensis
GGCCGCGGTCAGCCTCCCAACCTGGGGTTGCTCCTCCCAGTTCAACATGCTACAGAGAGCTGGCTGGGGCATGAGGGTGCTTCAGTGCAGGGCTAGCCAGCAGGCAGCCCCCACGCTGAAGCAACCTTATGTCCCAGTCAGCCGGGGAAGTGTCTTCATATGCACTGCTGCGGAGTTTTTCATTCTGCAGCAGGATAGTACTCGTGTTTACAAGTACTATCCTGCTGCAAAGTAAATTAGTTTACTCCAGCCTAATAGGGGTGTACCTGTAGAGGCACAACATTTACTACACATTAAATGTCTCATGTAGATGCAGCTAGTAGGTAGTGGGTCAGAGAGATGTCATAACCTTAATGATCCAGGGAACATACATGAAGCAAGGTATGTGTGGGCCAACAGAGACCAGAGATTACTCTTACCAGTAGTCATTTGTCTTCCACACATTTGTGTGAAGCACAGCATACATAAGAACAGCTACCAGGATAATCACCAGCAGGAACCGTTTCATGACTGGCAGACAAGAAATGCAAAAAGAAAACAACAACAACAATAAAATTAGCTTTCAATTCCAGACTTACTTCCACAAACTTATCCCAAGATGGACAGGGAAGTGCTTATTATCATCACTTGTCACCCCTCACAGCTTGATTGCAATGGTTGCTCTAGCCTTAATATCCCCAAAGAAGGTACCCCAGTCTCTTTCAGCGAGTCATTCAAGATGTCAGTGACAACAACTGAACACTATGCTGCTTTGCATCTATAAATACACACATTTGGTTGTGTCAACTTTATATGTAACCCTGGGCGTGATGCTTCCCATGCCTTCACATGAATAATGGGATCCTGGGGTACCCCATAGCCAGTGGCTCCGCCCAGCTCCCTGGGTAGCTGCTGCAGGGCCCCTGAGCAGAGAGCCTCCCCTTACAGTCAAACAACCTTGCAGACCGTTATAAAACTATTTACAGGATTTAGTTATTTACAAGGTAACATATAACCAGTGCAATAGAACAAATGTTATACCACATGACCTGGTGATGGTGGCTTAAAGGTTAATGCTTCTTGGACACACATTACACAAGGGGGAAGGTATACAAATTACCCACAATAAATAAAGCACCAATACATAAATACATTGATACTCCAACTAATAAACCGTTAAGAACTTATTTACACAGTCTGTAACTTGTACACAGGTTACTGAGGACCCTGTCTGCAGTGCCTCTGGCTGGCTGTCTCAGGGAGCAGAACTGAGTCTGCGTCCCTAGCACAGGATCTGTGGGCGGTCCTTGGTGCTGGCATCCCTTGCACGAGTTCCAGGGGTCTCTGTGCAGCAGGTGGTGGCTCCTCCCCTGCAGTCCCCACAAGAGAGCCAATTCCTGCCCAGACCCCTTCCTTGGCTCCGCAGGGAGCAGTGTCTGGGCTGCAGGTTGTAACCGTTTCCCCTGCCCAGCACAGCCTCACAGCACCTGGCAAAATGCAGCCTCCCTGGGCCCTGCCTGCCCCAGGGCTTCTGGTGGCTGGAGCAGTCCCTGCCCCTCTAGCCCAGGGGCACCCTTCAGCACCTGAGCCTGCCCCTTAGGGCTGTGCAAAATTTCACCAGGTGTTTCGTTTTGAAGCTGCTTCAATGCATTTCGAGCTCAAAACAATGAAATTGAAATGAAGCAAAAGGCTTCGAAACAGCTTCAAAATGGAACAAGGGCACTCGAAACATTTTGAAAGCTTCAAAACGTTTCAAGTTTCAAAGTTGGGCTTACTTGGCTTCAGCACTGGTCTCAGGTGGCAGTGGCAGCCTCCTGTCATCCAACGCACAGATCTGGGGGCTTGCAACCCTGAGAGGAGTCTAGCACAGCCCCACAGCCCTCCTGGGGGTGCAAGCCCCCGGATGTGCGCACTGGATGACAGGAAGCTGCCGCTGCCAGCAAGTGTTAGGACTTTTGGCTTGATCACTTTGAGGTGCAGTTTCCCAGAAATCTCTATACCTATCTCCTTGAAACCTGGCAGGCTTCAAGCTACCATCCTTGCAATTTTCATCCAAATCAGGCAAGAAATGACAATGTTTTAGGCACTGTCCTGATTCCCCATTATAGCCTCTGGGCAAAACGGCAAACCTCGTCAAAACAGCGAAAGTTTCCACGAAACAAAATGGGACAGTGCTTTGAAATGAAATGAAATGAAATAATGAAACAAAACACTGTTCCTTTGAAACGTTGAAATGGACGTCAAAATGAAATGATGGCGTTTCGCACAGCCCTACTGCCCTTCCCCAGTGCCTTCTCACACAGAGGAAAAACCAAGGCAGTCTCAAGCAGTCTCCGCATGGCCCTGCATCCCCCTCCCTTCCTGCACTCTCCCAGCCACACAGGGGCTTGCAGAAGGGTCTTCCCAGGCTTGGAGTCTCTTCACAGGCAGCTCCTCTCTTGTCTTGCCCCAGCAGGGCTAGGGGAAGGGAGGGATAACGGACACAGTGTGGCCTCTCGCAGCGTAGCACTCTTGGTGCACCCTCTGCTGCTACTTCTGCAAGGCTCTGCCAGGGGCTCTCAGGGGAGACAGCCATGGAGAAATCCCTTCTGTGGTCTCTAGCCTGTCTCTCACCTCCTCTCTCTCTCCGTTGTTCTCCCCACCAGGAAAACTGCTCCCCTCTTTTAACCAAGCCTCTCAGCCAATCCCAGGCCAGGACTCTTTCCGGGCTTTTGCTAATGTGTCTCATTCAAACCCTGCTGGGGTTACATCACCCCTCCCACTTCCAACAGAGCTACCTCCAAAACAGCTTCATTCACCCTCAGGGCAAACAGTGCCTCTCCTGGGAAAAACTTTGTCTCTTCGCACTCTGTCCCTCTGCAGGGCAGCCCTTCCTATTCCTTCAGGTGGGTCCATGTTTAATGCTGCTACATGTATTTATGTAGCTAAACAAACAAGTTATTTTTCTGGAAAATACATACTGGTTGATAGGATCTCTTGTTTCCTCACTTTTAATCAACAGTCTTTCACCATCCTTTTTCACTGTTATATGTTGCTAAAGTCGGACTCTGAACAATGGAGGGTTCTAAAGTACATTATATCTGACTATGTATTCCTTTTTGAAGGCATGTCACACTGATGCTCTACTTCCCAAGAGTATATGGAACAAATAGTTGAACAAAACAAAAATATATGCTAACAAGCAATTGTGTCAGGAGAAAAGAAGTGCTGGAGGAAGAAAATGATAGTTTCAAATTACCCCCTCTCCAGCACACCAAGCTGCCTTTTCCATAGTTATAAATTAACTGCCAGTTGCTACACCCTATGAAAGTTTAAAATACTTCTTCCTGCCATAAACTGCCAGGGAAATTTGAGAGGAAGTTATATACCCTTTCATTAATTTTACTCATCTCTCCACTATGCAAAATACTTCCTTGCAGGCGGATATGCTGCATATCCTCCCTACCACTGTTTAAATATATCTTTTTCAAAAGAAAATTTAACTTTACTGGCCACAGGGTGAGAGAGGTGGATCACACCAAACCAAAAACACTAGTATATATCCCCATGTAATTGAAAGCAATTGCCTTTGGCTGTTATTTTGTGCCAACTGTTGACTAAATACAGTGTGTTATGGTTTATTTGCGGGGGATGTTTTTAAGCAGCCTTACTCTTAAACCACTGAGCAAAAAGCCCAAGACATCTGAAGTTAGCTCTCATGCCCCGCCACAAACGTAAGACAGGTGACTTTACAACACTAAGGCATATACTACCACACCTCATTGCCATGTCCAGATTAACAGTGAAGCAGCTTTATGTTGTTTCATCGCATGTTAAATTTAAATCACAGTCTTACCATCTGATCCTCAATGACTGACCCATGTACCTGCTTAGAGCCCTATTGATTTCAAGGTACTTCTGCGTGGATCTAATTTCAGGAAATTAAAATCAGCATATGCAAAACAAGGTACAATCCACAAACGACAAATTAACACTATAAACATTATACAGCACTATAAATATTATGTAGCACTAGAACGGTACTTTCAATGTTACCTTGTTCTGTTACAAGACAGCTATAGCACTGTAAAGTTACTGTAAAGTCATTGCATCCTTCCATTCCAACCTCAGCCTCTCTCACTTTCTCTTCCCCCTAATGTGTTCCTCACCAATTTAGCTTGATTGACACTGCACACTTTTTTGCATGTCCCATTGGGGCAGACAGTGAAACTTAGCAGATCTGCACAACCCCTTCCTTAAGACCTCAGAAAAGCTACCACCAACATAGTCTGTTTGTCAACAATGCTTGATCTTGACAAAAGAATGTCAGGTATGGGACCTCTTTGCAAGTAAGTGGACACCTAGTCAAAACAGAGGCTCTCCATACCCATGCATTGCAGAAGACAATGGCACGTGGACTTAAGAGTATATAAATGAAAAGTTGAAATCTTCCCAGTTTGACCACTCCCAAGCAGGAGTGAAGATGATAAGGAACATCATCAAACAGAATAATTGCCTAAATTGATTTTACTTATTTCAGTGGAGCTCTGCCAGGTTACATCATCTGAGAATCTGGTTCAATAATCACCACCACATAAAAGCAGTGCAACTAGAAGGCAAATCAGACCCCTCAATACTTCAGTCCAAGCAGCCAGTGTTTTCTTAAACTGAGAATTAACTTTGGTATGTTTAAAGAACACAAACTGGGGCTAAATTATACATTTTCTGTTGCTTAAAATGTAAACACAGTTCTTGCCTAGCTACTCATTATCTCCTTGCCCTTGCAAAGAAATTCACCCTTACAAAAGAACGTAACTCATTTCATTTTTCAAGTCAAAGACCATGGTTATGATACTTTTGTTGTTACTAACTGTTAGTATTTTAATCCATGTAAAATTCTCTATTTAAAAAAAATTAAGCTTGCATGTGAAAGTTAGGAAATGTCAGAAGTAAAGGCTGCTCATGTAACTGTAACCTTGTTCTGTATGTATTTTGATACTATCTTTAATGACATGTCTACATTTTCCCTCCTCCTCTGGTTCCTGACCTCACTCAGTGAATCTCACAGGCAGTTAACAAGGGAGGTCTGTGCAGTGAATAATGCTGTCCCCTGGAGGAGTATTACCTCATTTTCTGGAGAAATTGAGAGGAGTATTTTTAACACTGATGGCATTTGCGGATTTCCGTCCCCTCCCCTCCACCCTCTTCCATCTAACCTTCTTGACAGCCTCAAGGGGGCCTGAAAAGACCCAGGATAAAGCAGGCCCCAGGACCATTCAGTCAGTTTTGTTCATCCTGCCTGAAGATTGAAATGTTGTGACCTATTAGCTGAGTAAATGGAGGGCATTGATAATAAAATCCAAAGTTTACAAGCATTTAAAAAGATCCCTAAAGCCTGAAACAAAATGTAATAAACCAAGGTCTGACATTTTTTGAATTAATTGGTTACAGTCCTTTGTCAAGTGTGGTTCAGCCATGAAGAGAGAATCATGAAAGCACAGAGGCAGAACGGGATCTTGGAGTCATTATTGACTCCAAGATGAACATGAGCCGCCAATGCCAGACTGCAGCCAGCAAGGCCAGCCATACCTTGTCATGCATCCAAAGGTGCATCTCAAGCCGGTCCAGAGAGGTGATACTCCCCCTCTATGCGACTTTGGTCAGGCTGCAGTTGGAGTACTGCGTCCAGGTCTGGGCGCCGCACTTCAAGAGGGACATGGCCAGCCTGGAGAGGGTTCAGAGCAGCACCTCCTGCTTGGTGAGAGGGCAGCAGGACAGGCCCTATGAGGAGAGACTGAAGGACCGGAACCTGTTCAGCCTCAGCAAGAGGAGGCTGAGTGGGGACCTGGTGGCTGCCTACAAACTCATCACGGGAGATCAACAGCAAATAGGTAGAGCCCTTTTCTCACCAGCACCACCTGGGGTGACAAGGAACAATGGTAACAAGCTGATGGAGAATAGGTTTAGGTTAGAGATCAGAAGGCAATATTTTACAGTTAGGATGGCCAAAATCTGGAACCAACTTTCCAGGGAAGCAGTCTTCTTCCCTACTTTGAGCAAATTCAAGAGGAGGCTGGATGATGACCTGTCTGGGGCCTTGTGAACCCAGCATTCATTCCTGCCTGTGGCAGGGGGTCAGGCTAGATGATCTGTTCAGGTCCCTCCTGACCCTAGCTACTATGAAACTATGAGAACTTTTTAATAGGAGATTAACCAATCCTTTGAAGATGAATTTAACATCCTATCTAAGTTTATTTGAACTAATCTAACAGATGCTGTTACAGTATTAGGATATCTTTCCACGTCTCCAAGAACATTGTAGGTCAGCTCCCACCAGTTTCAATCTCAGATACATTCAGGGTGTATCATATACTATACTTTGTAAGGAGGCAGGGCTGTCCCTGGGGGGGATAGGGGGGCCAAATCAGGGCAACTTCCCCACACCCTGTACCCTGGGCCCCATACCCTGCTCAGGTCATCTCTGTAAGGAAGAATCTTGTATGTCTTTTGGCTATCCTTTCTCCTTGACAGAGTGGACCAATATCTCTGCTGGAGTCACATCTTAGCCTTGGCTTTGCTGCTTCACTAAATACAGCACCAGAAGCGCGCAGCTATTTTATGACAACTATGCAACCATTCATGCATCCTGACGCTAATTTACATATACAGTGGTGATAATCCTTTGTACAACAAGGATGCAGAAACAGCTATATTAGCAAAACTGAATAAGAGCATGATTCGGTGGCAACCATCCTGTTCCTTCCTCAACCCTTTTCCCCTTACACACATTTATTACCCTTATTCATCTCATTATATCTCTACTTAGGTGGCAACATGCACATGGGGTAGAAATCTTTCGCCTTCTATCCTATTTGTTCTGTAAAGTACCTTTGTGTGCTATTAAAGAATAATACCAGCGGTACCAACTCTCTTGATACTATCATGGTTTTTGTGATGTTTGTGTTCCTTCAGACTCCGCAATTAAGAGACTGTCTGAACCATATCAGACAAATCTCTTCTTGAAAAAGTAAAGCCCTTGGGATGGATCCCACTTACCAGATTAGGTACCTAAGTGGACTTGGTGGGCTTATACTACGCTGATCAAGTCCCCGGGGGGAAAAACCCCAAAAGGTGGGTAGGTTTACTGCTTTTTTGTGGATTAGTTTTAAAGCGAAGGGGACAGCATGTTACAAAAGTAGGCAATTCACAGTTTTTCAAGGACTTGCTCAGGCTGGAACAGGATCACACAGGCAGCTAATAGGTGGAAAGGGATTAGGTAGTTTGTGGGTTTGGAGATTCATCTTGAAAATATGAAAGGAGCTACCCTAAAAAAATACCGATAATACTGCTTTAAAATATTTTTGAGAGGCCTGACTCATGACTGTTTTTAAAAGTGTGGGGTTGGCAACACTTTGACACAAAACTATGTATTGTTTCTGTATGGTCAGAACTTCAGTAAATTTCCAATTGGCCTATTGAATGTTAAGGTAGCAAATCCTGGAAGCACTAATACTAGGATTTATTGACATTCAAAATAAAACCCCAAACACTTCCTCTTATAGGAGATTTAAAAGGATATTTATACCGCCTTATCAATGCACTGTGTTATTGCTAACATTCTTTTGATAACTGCTGCAAACTGTCTTTGACCAGTTTGGTATTTTCTCTCTGTTCCAAGAAGAAAACACCATGTTGAGCACAGCAAAATAGAACTGTGCCAGACTTAACTTGCTAATTTTGGGTGTACACAGAAATGCTCCATGCACATTTTATAGTGCTGTAATTTATAGCACTTTATATAGCACTATAAAGTTACAGCATCCTTAAACATGACAGAAGTGCAGTGTTTCACGTGGGTAAGGGGCGGGGGGGGCTCTGAGAATCCATGCACTTTCTAGGCTAGGAGGCAGGAGGCGCTCCACAGAGAAGCAGCTCTGGGCAGGCTTCAGTGTACAGAACTTATTTAAAGTGCTACAGGTTGCTAAAGTGCTATAAACTATAGCACTTCAAATTTAATACCTCATTTAACAAGGGTTAATTTAAAGTGCTGTACCCATTTTTAAATGTGCTGTAAAGCTGTGCACTTCTGTTAAGTCATGGCAATACAGCACTTTAAATGGCGAAAAAAGCAACGACTGTACACACACTTTACATTTAGCCTTGTCCTGTATTCTTTCCTCTTTTTTGCTTTCAGTGCCATTTTCAAAGTTGATTTAGCAAGAGACAGAAGGCTTTTTTTAAAGTTTATATTCAAATGAAGCTGGCAGATGAATTGGATATTAACAGTGTGAACAGAAGAGAAAAAGCCCGCTTGAACTCGAGGCATCCAGAGACTCACCTGCTGTGCCAGAACGAGTGACACTGAAAGAACAAAGGACACCACGGAAACCTCAGACCACCCCGCAGCTGTGCAAATATTTCAAGCCCACTGCCAAGAATGCCGGAGGAGCGAAACTGGCTGCAGGAGGAAGATGAGTGGCAGCAGCATGAAGCCGTTGGAGAAGAGGCTCCAGGGGTCAGGGAGCAGGCTGTGTGCCTGTGTGGAAGCTCAAAGGAGCTCCAGTGAGCTGGGAGACACTGGTACTGAGCCCACCACAGGAAAAGCATTGGGAGCTGGCAGGTAGCTTCGTCGGGAGACGAGCCAGCCATTGGAGAAGTGGCTGCGCTCAGTTAGGATTCTGGGTTTTCTTTTTTTTTTAATTTTTTTTTCTTCTTCATGGGGGTTGCTACTCAGGGGACAGCTAGCTAAGCTGGACCCTGACCCCTGGAACTAAAAAGGGGAAAGGACAGGCTGCAAGCCACAGGAAAAATTAAAGACACTGACTGGACGCCAGGCACGAGTGTGTGCACGCCTATAACCTGGCAAGGCCAGAAAAAGACCCACGTACCAGGGGCTCAGACCCAGCTAGGAGACATCAGTCCAGCACAGAAGCTCCAGGGCTGAAGGGATCCTCTGCGTGCTGGCAAGACAAAGCAAGCCCAGCCTGGATTCTTTCTTTATCCACAGAGGATGGGCCCTGGGAGGAGAGGGGAGATGTCTGCACCCTCTGAGCCTGAGAGAACAGTGGTAGATAAACTCTACTGGTAAGCTGCAGGGTCCCAAAGTTTAAAGAAACTTACCTGAGTTCAAAGTAAAGATCCTGAGTTCTTTATTTCTTCTGACCACTACCCTTTGCCAGTGGTCCATCTTAACAAGGGAAATGGGACTGAAATGACCATGAGCCTATAAGGCCAAAGAAAAAAGAAAGACGTAGCCTGTCAAGAACCAAGGACGAGACCAACGCTGCATCATCTGGGTGGCACACGGTTGGGGTATAGGTGAGGTTGAAGCCCTAGAAGAAGGATCTAGCCTGTTGTTTCCTTGGCCAGCCATGGCTAAACTAAACACCTCCTGATCAAAAACATCACCTGACATCAAGACATGGTAGGTGAGAGTTAGGTAGCTCCACATCAAAGCTAAGGCAATTGTATTTGTGCCCCACAGCCCAGTCCGGTCAGGCACAGGACTGCCAGGGCCTGCAGTCCTATCCTATACTGTGCACACATATAGTACGGCGTATAGGTTGAGCCTGATTTTCTGATGCGAAAAGTTAAGGTTTTCATAGGCACAGTATTATATAAGTCAGAGCTGGGCTCAGCACTTGGCTGGTGCGGCCCCATCCCCTGCAAGTGGCAATGTCTGGGCCGTGCCAGCCAAATGCCAAGCCTGGTGCCCCTCACAGGGCACAATGATACAGTGTATAAGTTGAGGTTGAAGTTTAAGACCTAAAAATTGGGCTTCAAACCATAACTTATACACTGTGAAGTGTGGTAAATGTTTCTGAATTAAAATTGCATTTTGTGAATCAGGGGCACAGAAAGACAAAGTTTTCTTGCTCCCCAACTGTGCAGGTCTTATTTTGACTAACTTACAAAATATTTCTAAAACAAACACAATATCCTAGAACTCTTTACCCTTGGTGTTCTATAACAAGCCAAGACCACTGGAAGGGGCAGTTTGCTTTGTAAAAATGTTTTTGTCTGCTTGTTTGCTAAATATTCCCCTAATTGATTGTTCCCCAAACATCCAGTTTTCACCAAAGAAAGCACATGTTCTCTCTGGAGAGGGTTTTTTGCAAGGGAATTTCTCCTAGGGACATATCTGTTTAGTCATTTATTTTGCAGAAATGGAGTGCAGTGCTTGGGAAGATTTCTTAAGCATGAGGTGCTACCCATGGGTACTTTCCTCTCCTTCCCCACAACCAGCAGTGGGATGCAGGTCTACAAGAAAATTGCCAGCTGTGGGGCAGACAATTTCCTTCTTACATTTCATTTGCTTTCATCATCAGTAGCTTAACTGCTTCCTGTTTAGCTGCTCAGTGTATTTGGAACACTCCAGAAAGGACAGCAGAGCACAGGTCTAACCTCGTGCTGCCCTGCCCGGCGCGGCAAGTGGGGGAGCTGCAGCCGCTGCCCCCACATAGCAGCCCGGATGGGCAAGCCCAGAGGCGATGCGGGGCCCAGGCTGGCTGCAGGGGCGGGTTACAAGCTGGTGCTGAGCACGGGAAAAGTGGCCCCTTGCCCACCTGGTGGCTGGTGCCACATGGGGCTGCCTGTGCCTGCTCAGGACAGCCACATGCAGGCTGCGAGCAGCTGCAGCAGAGAGGGGAAGGGAGGGGCCACTTTTCCCCCACGCTCAGCACCAGCTCATTCCCTGCCGGGGTGTAGAGCGTCGGGGCTGCACGTTGCCCCCCAGCCTATACCGCGGGGCTGGGGGGACACTAGGAGTAAGTGGGTGCATGGGGCCCACACCAGTGTCTCAGAGCCAGCACTGGCAGGGCCCAAATCAGGGCAGCAGGGGTACAAAGGTCCCGGCCAGCAGCGGCTCTATGAAGCCAGGCCAGCTCCCCTCTCTCCCTACTGGTGCAGCCCAACCCAGCTCCATAGACCCCTGCCAACCTGCGCCTCGCTCTGGGCCCCACCAGTGCTGGCCCTGAGACATTGGTCCTAAGTTGGTAACCAGGGAGCGGGGCACCTGTCAAGGGACAGGGCTACCCATGTGGCCCAACAGCTTGCCAAAACTGGGTAAGCAGCCCTCTCTACCCGAAATAACTGCCAGCCCCTGCTCTAAATTTTCAGTTTCAACTAGCTTGAACTAGGGTAAGACTTAAAAAATGCTCATATTCTAGGTTTCAGAAGAATGTGATATAAAAAAAATACAAAGACTTAAAGGATATAAATCCATATAAGTATGGATCTGCCTCCCCCAATATGTCAGGACTAATTTTCTCCCCCTCCAGCCTGCCTCCTTCTTCTTTAGCCACTATTCCCCCAAAGCCTTGGAGAATTAACAAGCTTTGCCACATGCTCTGGAGGTCAGGGATCAAAGCAGTTCAACATTTTTTCATAATCTGGCATGCAACAAGAAAGCAAGCCCCAGTCCATTTCAGAAGGTTTTGTCTCTGAATCAATTGGCATTTTTTAAGAGAAAAAATAGGATACAACAGAATAAGTGCAAGTCCCAGAAGCGGATCATTTATTCACACATATTTATGATAAAAAGCTGTTCTGTAGAGCAATTGGCACTTTGGAAGAAGGAAAATGTTCTTAATAAAAGGGCAGAGTTGAACCTCCAGTTCAAACAAGCACACTTCTGCTGTTCCGGGGTAGGCGCTAAAGGGGAAAACTAAACTGAACCCAGCTGGCCCCGTTTGGGGTCATAAACCATACAAATGCTCTACACTTCCACCAGAAACCACAAATCTACTGGAGTTCGCTCAGAAAGTTCTGGACCCAGGTACTTCTGCCTGATTCCCGTGTGGATGTTGCTAGGGCTGTGGGAAAGAAAGAGACAAACTGATTTGAAAGAGGACTGTAAAGTTTCTCTTTAACTGTATCTATAGCTGGAAATGTTTTTAAGAGGGCCAAGGGATTTAGAGACAGAGCTCCCACTGATTTTAATGGGAGCTGGGCATCTAGCTTCAGCTCTCCTTAAAAGGAATCTGAAAGATGTGGCTCAATCTCCAACTCAACTTCAAATCTCAATTAGAAATTGTATTTGAAAATAAAAAAAGAGTGGTGTTAATTTACTTGCCTCTCACTAGCAGGCAAGAAGGTCAACATTGCTCAGCAGCATCAGTAAATCAGAGATAATCCCTTTCTCAGGTATAACAATCCAAGATAACTGCATTAGCTTCAGTGGAGTTATCCAAAGCTACACTGGTACAATTAAGAATTTAGCCCAAAATATAGGTTCTGATCCTTTCTGCAGTAGTACCTGGAGGCTTCAGTCTCGGTCAGGGTCCTAAAACAATAGTGCATGCTCCAAATACATATGACGCCAGGTCCTCTTTCGCAGGGAATGCATAGTCCAAGTTTAAATAGGGACATGTTATGCTTTGTTAATTCTGATGGGATAAACTGGCTCTAAGTCAGATGTACTAACATAACCCTATTTCTGTACAATATTAACCTTTTAAATGGGGTTAACAGGCCTTCACTCAGAGACCTTGGCTGTTGCCATTCCACAACAAACAAACGGGGACATTCATGCAAGGTTAAGCCATACATTTTTTAAACAAGAGAAAAAGAATCAAATAAAAAACAAAGGATTTTGCAGTTGAAATTGCAAGGTTATGCAACATAAAGCACAAGACCTATTTGATTTCCTTTGATAGAGAAAGGGTGTTGAAAGGGTTAGTTCTGGCACTGATTTTTGAGCATATTGCTGTAAGCAAGATAATCATTTTTTGCCTGCTTTTGATAAAACAAGAAGCAGCAAAAAGGGAGGAAAAACAGTGTAATAAAAGGTGAGGGACAGTATGGCTTTACGTTGGTATGTTGCTCTGACCCTAGCTCACTTTTCTGGTCTGAAACATTACCTGGCAGAAACTCCCTATTTTTCACTAGTTATTTTCAAGCTCAGCAGACCGGATAACCTATTGTTAGGAGTAGCTGGAAAGACAAAGGGGGATTGTGGGGAAGGAGGGGGGTGCAGGCGGGCAAGGGTGAGAGAAACAGATATAAAAAAAATGTAGGAAATCCAGAACTCCTGTTGAGATCCCTGCTGGTGATAATCAGGCATCTTCACTGGTATGCTGGTCTAGACTGGAGCTTACCGAAGGAGAGAATCCTTTACCTGGAGCAGAGATCTACCAGCCTTTTCCCTGGTCCCTCTTTTTAAAGCTCTGACAGGGATGGCAATCACAAGGGACCATGCCCTCCTTCAACGAGGCCTAATTTTGCAGTCCAATAATTTTGGTCCATTTGTCCATTTTACAAGTTTCCCTCGCTTTATGCAGGTTCTGTACATGCACATTTTTTCTTATGCAATGATTCTTTTTATACCAAAAATTCATTATATGCGAGGTAAATTCACTCTTATGTGACTGATGTGGTGGAAGCCCGCAGTCAGCTGCTTTGTGCGGTGCACTGTGGGAGCGACATGCGCCAAAACATAGTCTTTTGTAGAGGTGCATTGATACATCGGTCCAATATCAGATCACTACTGATATCAAGAAAAATGTCTATATCGGATATTGGCCCGATGGGGCTGATAAATGCCTGTGCTGCACACAGTTGCAACCCAGCACGGAGCAGCGATGGCAGCATGGAGAGCTGCCTCCAGCTGGTAAATCAGAAGGGGAGGGGGGAGGGAAGAGGTGTGGGGGAGCAGATTAATGCCCCCTGGGATGAGAGAGGGGGCAGGGGCAGGTGCTGCCCGGCAGGACAGTGGGGAGGGGAAGGCGTGCAGGACAGAGGTGCAGCTCATGGGGTGGGGGCAGCTCCCACTGCTGCTTGCGCCCCGGGAAGGCGGTGCCCCCAGATCTGTGTGGTGCAGCTTGGGCTGCAGCTGTGGGGTGGAGCTGGAGCCAGCACTGCACAGCTCTTCTTGGTAGGTGCTGGGCTCAGAGCAGGCTCTGGCAGCACTGGGAAGAGGCTGTAGCCACCCCAAATTTCACTGCAGCTCTCCTCCCAGGCCCATGCCGCCACCTGGCACAGCCCCAGCTTTTCCCAGCATTTGGCTGGAGACAGGGTGTTCAGCTGGGGCTGTGCTGGGCGGCGGCGCAGATCTGGTAGCGGAAAAATGTGGAGTGGCTGCAGCTTCCTCCCAGCACCACTGGCGTCCGCTAGGAGCCCAGCCCCCAGCAAGAAGAGCCCTGCACAGCACCAACTCCACCCCGCAGCTGCAACCCACCCTGCACCGCACAGATCTGGGGGCACATGCCCCCCCATCCCCACCCTCCCGGGGTGCAAAACAGTGGTGGGAGTCACCCCCACCCTCAGAGCCAAGCCTCCGTCCTGTGCCCCCAGCTGGGCAGTGCCTGCCCCGCCCCCTCTCTCAACGCAGGGGGCATTGATTTTCCCCCCATTCTCCTTCCCTCCCCACTCCCGAATTACCACCTGATGGCAGCTGTATCAGATATCAGATTGGTATCAGCCAATATGCCTCCTTAAATACTGGCTATCAGTCTCGGCCCCCAAAATATCTACTGGTGCACCCCTAGTCTCCTGTGTGGATCTGTGCTCCTCGCTCGTTGTCTGCAACATGTTTCTGTAGTTGCCATCCCCATTAGGGTAGCACCAGCCAACTGCCCATCAAGAATGGTGGGGGGAGTAGGCGGGGATGGAGCCCCATGTCCCCCCACCATCCAACAAGCCCGCATAGGGCCCAGGCTCCACTCCTCCCTTCCTGCCCCCCCCCGCCATATCAGCCCATGTTGGTGATGGAAGGGGGAGGGGAGGGGCAGGCCGAAACCAGCACCGGTGGCCTTGCCCGTCCCCACCTTGCAGCATCCTGAACCCACTCCCCCGCATGCTGCCACCACCACCTCCAAAAAGTAATGGGGGGGGGGGGGCAAGGCCAACTCCAGTGGCCTCACTCCCCCACTCCACTCTATTGTCACCACTTGCAGGGAGCAGGGCAGGGGGGATGAAGCAAATAAAGCATTAAGGGCAGACAGACTAAGCCTTTTATAATATTAGAATTCATCACCACCCTGTGCTTGTATATACTGTCTGCTGTTGATAAGTACCAAAATTGTCTTGTAAACGTGCTAAAAATGGGTCTGGGGGTCAGTACAGTCAAGGTCTTGGAATGAATCCCTATTTGTTACATTGTAAAGTGGGTTCCCTTTATGCAAAATCGAGCTATGTGCCATTTTCCAGGAACACATGTACAGCATAAAGCAAGGGAAACCTGTACTCTCTTCTCATTTATTAGACAGGATTTTAACAGAGTCCTGGGGCTGTACAAGTAGACATAAGCACTAGCAAAAAACCCACAATTTTTCTGGTCTTTATTTGCCTCTTCTGTCCGCATTCATTGTTACAGGTCATTGTAATATCTTTTGATCTCTCCTCTACTTCCAACAGCTGAGCTCACAGTTATGGTAGATTTATAGACCTCAACTATTATAACAATATCCCTTTTTTGTCAGCCAATTCTAATTAGCATCAAGTTCTCTGGAGCAGGTTGAAGTAGAAGTGTTTTAGAAGAAACACTACAAGGAGACCATAAATTTGGCACCTAGGGAAGGCTGGCACACACATTCTTTTAAATATGCACTGCTGTGACACAAGAAAAGAAGTCTCTCAAACATGCCTGTTTTAGAGGTTATGGAGTGCCAGCAAGTTTACAATTTAAAAACTCTGTGAAAGACAACAACAGATAGTGTCAAGATGGCCACAGCCATACCCCCGCAAACAGATTCCTTTTTCACAGGTTTGGGTTATTTGATCAGCTTAACCTAACAAATCATAGCCACTTGTTGCCAGGCTTTTAAATGGACAAATCAAGCTTGTTAAATCTGGAGGGATAACAGAAACCATTCTTGCGTGCATTTAGTGAGCCAATCCCACTGAGCAGCAATAGGCAACCACCAGCTACAGTGGTGGAAGATAAGGTACTTATATTCTTATCCAGTATGGGAGAGGAGTTGCCACAGGATGTTATGGAAGCTGATAGTACAATTGAGTTAAAAAAAGAGATTAGACAAATTTATAGAGAAAAGGTCTATCAGGGGCTATTAAACACAACAGTTACGGATTTAACCTATTGCTGGTTACAGGACACTGGAGTAGATGGACGTATGGTCTAACCCAGTAATGCTTATGTTCTGTGAATAGAGGACAGTCCAAAGACACTGGAGAGAATAAAAACCCACCAATCCTTTCCCATGTGATGACAAAACAGGAGTGAACAGAAGAGGAATTCTACTCCAAGTGTAGCAGGTAACTGAACTCCTATCCACATCAGTGGGGCACAGAACCTTTTGGAGTTCCCTTGTCAACAGACTTGCATTCAGCTTTGCTATGATGGTATACAGCAGGCTGTTCTTCACCAAAGGTAGCCAACCTGCAGCACAGGTGCCACAAATGGCATGGGCAGCCACTCTGTGTGGCGCATGGCAAATTGGGGAACATAGTGGCAGACAGGACAGGGAACATCAGATCAGGCAGGGTCACACAGGGAAGGAAGCAGAAAAGAGCAACAAATCAGGTAAGGGAAAGCAATTGGAGTGGCACTCAGGGGGGGTCCAGGGCTAACTTGTGGCATGTCTGCCAAAAAGACTAGTCCCTACTGTCAGAGTTTGGCACTAGAAAGGTTAGCAACTGTACAGATTATATTTTGCCTTGTAAGCATAAAAGGTACCTATACATGAGCAGGGAGGCTGCTCCAATGCACTGTAATTCCAGCGTGTCAGAACAGACTCGATTAATTGAGTCGGCTGGAGTGGGGCGATTACTGTGCTCCAGCAGCCTCCTGTGTCTCATGAATCAGCGTCCCCACACTTCAAAATAGTGGCAGGGGCACTTTATTTAAAGCTCTGATTAAAGTCCACCCCCCCTCCCACACACACACTCTCCTGGAGCACATGTATGAACACCTGAAGTGAGGTTTCTAAGATTCAGTCATATACAGGCAAAGGGTAGGAAACACGCTGGCGTATCTGCTGTCACATCTTAACAAAAAGGCAAATAGCAGCAATGACTTCTTTATATACCCTCAATCTTGAAACTAGCTCCCTTGCTCCAGCTGCCAAAATTCCAATTCAAATGTACATTCTTCATTAACTAGCTCAAACCTGAGAAGCTGCCGCAGATCCGAAGACTGGAGGAGGAGCAGAAGAGACACTGGCAGTGTCTAGGGCTAAAGGAAAAACCTGTTATTGGATTTGTGACACAAGAGATACCCATACCTATGGCCCTTTCATTGATACCTAACATACACAAACTTCTGGCTACAAAACAGAAGAAAAGTCTCCATCAAACTGAGCAACCCAAGCCTCTCCTTCTCTAGGATCCATGCTCCTTTAATAAGAACAATACCAAAACATCTAGAGACGTTCCCATGTCACACCCAGCAGAAACCCATTGCAGCAGCTGCCCTCTCATTTGCAACTGTTGATACCCTGGCATTTCTGATCTTGCAAAACCATGGAAGAAATAACTGGGAGCTCAAAACCAATACAAATTTTAAATATGGCAAAAATGACTGCCTTAGTACTCAGAGGCAAAATTTCAACCTAGAAATACACCGTATGAACTAATGTCTGACAGTGGTTGGGAGGAGAGAGGGCAGGTAATCAAGACTATAGCACAATTAGTTGGTGAAAAAAACCACAATTTTAAGATGGGGCCGGGGGGGGCAGAAGGAGTTGAAGGGGGGAAAAAACTGTCACCAACATTCTTTACCTTGCTAATTAGTCTTAGAAGCTAATCTATTTTCTTCCCTAATCTATTCTCTATCCTAGCAGTGGTCCCTCCAGAACAGGAGAAAGATAAAAGTTGCAGAACACTATAATAGAAACTTGCATTGAAAGCTTGAATACATTTGGAAAAAAAATATGCTCCAGTACTAACCGCTCAAGATGTTTCTGACAGTAGATTCTCACTAAACCCAATTTTGGAAAATGAACAGCATCACCATTTTAACTACTAGCCAGCCTAAGCAAGTTAAATCAAAACCCAAAACAAAGGTAATACCAACCTTGCAAGACCTAAATATGTTGTATTTTAAAAGGTGCACACATTTTCCAAATGCACATGTGGTTTCACTTTCCTCCATGCCAATCTGTGTAAGGACTCCTTTCTCTAAGGCAAAAGATAGGCACCAATGAGCCATTCAATGATAGACAAGCTGGTGTGTATGCAAGGAAAATTTTCAAGCTATAAAAGAACTGTTACATACAACAGTAAGAATGATGTTAGAAGTATAACATCATCCCTTGAATGCTGTAGGCCAGTGCTTCCCAAACTTTTCCTCAGCATGACCCCATTTTCTCAGCATGGCCCCTCACTCCCAACCCACAGCCCCCCCACCCCCACTCACTGATATTGTGACCCCATTTGGGGTCACAACGCACAGTTTGGGAACTGCTTTAGGCTATTTTTACAGCATGTATTACTTGCAGAAAAATGAACATGTTAAAACAGTGCTGAAGATTTCAGGAACTGGAGGATACACAGCAAGGCTACAAATCTGGTTCTAAACAAGAAAAATAATGCAAGCCTTACATATTCAGCCTTCTTAAATTGGCAGTCTTAGAACCTAGAGGGAAGGCACTGATCAGCTTATACCTGTGACTGATCAGCATTAAATCCTTTCCTTCCTTACTGTATATTTTATTTTCACTGTAGGACAGAAAAAGATCCAAAACCAACTTTCAACTCAGATTAATGGGACCATAACATTCGTTTTTAATTAGAAGATGTTGACAAGTCTGTTGCAAAGAAGGACTAAGTATTAAGAGTGCAGCTGTGTTCACTTTGATTAAAAAAACTTGACCCTGCACTAAAACTATAACCTTTTACATTTTCTAGCTTACATTTTGCCATAATCTAAACTTTTTCTCACTATTGCATCAGTCGCAAAGGAATGTGCTACTATCTTATTTTCTCCAGAAAAAAAATCTTATACATGCAATTGAATGTTTCTATCATATGATCCTACAGCTTGAACCTAAGGATCCAGATACAGCAAAGGACATCTCAGGCACCACCTCAGGTAAAATTCTGTCTTTTAGATCCATCTACAATGCATGTAGGTAGAAGGGAGATAAGGGGAGGAGGGAGAGTTAGGTGTCTGAAAGAGAGACTCAGGTAAGTCAAGGCAATGGGTGGGGGCTACCTGAGTCAATCAACAGACTCTTATCCAGCATTTCCTTAAATACTGTGGCTCCTGGAGGATTTTGTGCCTACATAGAAATTCCTCCCTACAAGCTTAGCAGGGGTCACTACTTTCTTTGAAGAAGCAGCAATGGAGCTGCCTCCTGCCATTAGCCAACAGTTCAGGAATTAGAGCACTTGCCTTGGATATGGGAGACTTAGATCCTGAGGGGATTTGAACCCACATGCACTGGCCCAAGAGCATGACCCAAGTAGCAAGCCATGGGCTAGACTGCAGTGAGATCATTCTCAACCCCGTTTTGTTGAAGCTTTTGCACTTTGTACAGAATACTTGAAAATTCACTGGAGCAAGCACAACTCTCTAGCCTAGGGGTAAAAGAACCCACGTGGGAAGAGAGCAGACCTACAGTCAGTCCACTCCCTACTCTGCAGTGCTCCCAGGCAGCCTTTTCTTTTGGACAGCTTTTCTTTAAACAGCCTTTGGAAGTCTGCCCTCATCTCACACTGCTGTTGGATGGGTACACACACAGAGTACTGAGGGAAACGGTGAGAGCATCTACATGTGCAACTAATGCAAAGCAATAAAAACTCTGGAGTTTATTGTTCCTGAGTGCACCATTTGAACGTGCACCCAGGACCACAGCACGTAGAGCTGGGTTGAAGCAGCCTGGGATAGCAGGGGGCCTGCGGGAGTCAACCTGCCAGCTTGGGGCTGTGCTCCCCCTTGGCTCAGCATGCTGCAGAGGGGCTGGCTGGGGCACAAGGGTGCTCCAGTGTGGGGCTAGCCAGCAGGCACCCCCACACTGAAGCATCGTCATGCCCCAGCCAGCTGCATCAGCATTAACACTTGCGCTGCTGGGCAGTAAAAAAACTCCACAGCAGGATAGTACTTGTATTTACAGGCACCATCCTGTTGCAGAGTTTATTAGTTTACTTCAGCCTAATTGCCCTGCCCATGTAGATGCCAGGATGTTTAGTGCTGAGCTAATTAGTCAACTTTGCAATAAACATCTCATGTAGACATGCCCAGTAGCTCCAACTGGAGGCAACAGAGCATAGTGCACAAACCCCAAGGCAAACTGCAACCTATAATCCAGCCACCCAAAATAGGACACAGGTTTCCCTTGCTTTATGTGGGTGGGTTCTGTATGTGTAAATTCGTTCTTATGCGATGACCCTTTTTATATTAAAAAAAAATTGTTATATATGAGGTAAAAATCACGCTTATGTGACAGGTGTGGTGGAAGTCTGCAGTCAGTTGCTTTGTGCAGTGCATTGTGGGAATGACGCACACTAAAATATAGTCTCCTGTGTGGGTCTGTGCTCCTCGCTCATTATCTGCAACACGTGTTTCTGTAGTTGCCATCCCCACTATGGTAACATTCACCACCACCCTGTGCTTGTGTGTACTGTCTGCTGTTGGCGAGTACCAAAATTGTCTTGTAAAAGTGGTAGAAATGGGTCTGGGAGTCAGTACAGTCGAGGTCTTGGAACGTATCCTTATTTGTTACATTGTAAATTGGGTTCCCTTTATGCAAATGTGAATTATGCACCATTTTCCAGGAACATGTGTACAGCATAAAGCGAGGGAAACCTGTAGTTAGAATCTTTTGAAACGCAAACCCAATTTTCCTCAGAACAGTCTCTTTGTTAGCCAAGGATCAGTCTGACCTGGCAAATAATGTAGGACTTGAATTCCACTTCATCTTAAAAATGGATTCTTACTTTAGCAAAATTCACTATAAGCAGGTTTTACTCTATCAGCCATAAATGTCTGCCCATTTCTCCATCAACCAGAAGCCTCTGTATCCAACACCACAACTATTCCAGTTCCAGCTCTGATAGAAGTTTCCCCACCCCACCATCCTGTTGATACCACAGACCTCCATTAGTGTAGAAAACCTATACGTGGCCATGAAATTGGTTTTTGTTGTGCAGTGGTGTGGGGCTTGTCAATGTTTGCCTTAAATATTATTTTAGGGCATAGAGCAAACCTTTAAACTTTGAAAAGCTATTGTAATACTGACCAGACAGAGCATCACATTAGGACAAGAATCTGCAAGCTTAAAGTGATATTTTGTAATACAACCAGGCTTTACAAAGTTTGCAGGACTGCGTTATCTACACAGAAATGTATTTACATATATGAATGCTTGAAGTCAGATATCTAAATACTATTTTTAAGGCATTAACTGATTAAGGCATCAGATATTATTCAAGTTTGAAAAATAAGGCCCTGAATGATAATCTTACAGACTATTTACTGTGTAATGGGTTTGTGAAGTCTGAAAAATTAGTTTCTTTAAACAGGCCATTCAGGCTACATTTCAAATATAAAAATTAAGTTTTATATTGGTGTAGAAGTTTTCTTGACCTCTCTAAACTGCCAAACAGTAAGCACAAAAATGTAAACACTCACTTCCAGTATCTAGAATCCAAAGGTTTCAGCAACTCATTAGAGCAGAAACAAGAAATAAAGCTGACTATTCTATTTCATTGCCCAAGCTAAAACATAATACAAAGATTTTTTTTAAAAGCACAAATGATGACAAGTACTATTTTTTTCAGAGGAGTTCTTAATAATAGTTCCATGACTCAAAAACTTTACAAGATAACCTACTTAACAAAGTACCCAATATGAAATATGATTTTGGGTCAAAAGGAATGGTAAAAATCCACCCGTGATGTATGATGATGAGTGGTCATTATGCTGGGGAGGAAGCCATTGCCCAGGTGTTTGTTAGGAAAGATGTACAGCCTAACAAAGTTTTATTAGTTTACAGGCTATAATGTTAAGCTATAAGGGTACCTATACACATCAGAGCAGACTCTATTAATAAAGTCTACTGGACTGTTCCAATTAGAATGCTCTGGAGTGCTACAGCATCTTGTATGTTGTGTCCCGTGTTTCACAATGGCCAAGGGGGCACTTTAACTAAAGATCACCCAACAAGCTTTAGTTAAAGTGCCCCTGTGACCATTGTGAAACACAGGACACTAAATACAAAAGATGCTGCAGCATTTTAATTAAAGAGGCTCCAGAAAGCTGCTCTAATTAAAACGCCCCTCCCCCACCCTGGAGCACATGTACAGGCAACCTAAGAGATTTAATTAAACAGTGCTACCGTGGCCCCTTCCCTATGGAAGTCATGGTTTTTAGAATGTGATAACAGACAGGTCCTGAAGACGACAATCACCTCTCTGGTGCACTCATACTTGAGAAACTATAGTGCAGCAGGGTTTACATACATTAGCTGAGTGGCTGCTCACTCGGTGTGTAGGAGGGCTGTGGTCTGTCAAATGACATTAAGCAAAGTCATATAGACCATAACTAAATGGGCACGGCAGAGGAAGGATTCACTAGAAATAACAGCTTTGCCTCAGCTGCTCTGGTAAAAATACACCTGGCAGAACTTGATCATATGAAAGGTTCAGGTATCCTCTGAACTTCTCAAGGAGCATCTGGTGATGTTGGTGATGTTGGCAAGGTGCTAAAAACTGAGATTTAAACTTAGCACCAGTTTCTCGGCTGGTGCAAATCACTACAGCCCCCTGGAAGGGAATGTTGTGGAATACTTATGAAGCCAGGTGAAGCTGGAGCTTTAACTTAGCATAATGTGAATCCTCAGCTTCTCCCAAGTGAAATAGAAGGCAATAACCAGTTGTCTCCACTAGGAAAGTTTTTCTGGACTTGCTACCACATTAGTAGCAATGAAGACTAGGGGGGAAATAACTGGAGCAATGCAGAATCCCTGAGGAAGAGGTATGAGAAAGCATGACCTGATGACCAGCCCTGCCCCTAGATTGGATGCCTGATCATCATTACTTGGTGTCTTAACTGCTAACTATTGTATCTTAAAGGTGATACTCCATTATCTTAAACTTCCAATAAATAAAGCTACTTCAATTAAGTATGCTTTAACTTACGCCTGAATTGTGAGGTTCACCTAATTCCACCCCCTAGGCTTTTTCTTTTTTTCTTTCCTGTTAAATTATCTTACTTCAGAAATACTTTTTGACCACTCTCTCTATTAGCAGAACAAAGTTGAGGGGATTTCCCCAGTGCTAGCCACATGATTTAAAGAAACTGCAATAAAAGAGACCAAAGTCTTTCTACAACTGAACTGAAAAAAGGACAGGTTATAGATTCATAATGAAACAAATGAGTCTTTTAAAGGTCTGCCATGGCTTATCTAATGAAAGTTTCCTTTATGCTCACAAGGGCTAGAACTGTGGTTACAGTAAGTTAAACCTCTGCAGAAAGCTAAGGCCTCTAGCCCCTCTTACGCCAAAGAAAGCTTTTTGCTGGCTAACAGCAAAAAAAACAAGCCAAATTTTCCAGCTGAGAACATTTGCTTTTTAATAATCTGATTTTGTATCAACATGTTCCTTTTAAATGAGAGCTTCATTGTTATCATCTCCTTGCCATTGCTTCTCCTATTCTGGACCCATATAGAGCCCTCCCTTTTCCAGTGAGTCTAAGTTAGTGCTAGTTTGACTTATGCTGGGCTTTCCCAAGGCTCCTTTGAGTCCTGAGAAGCTGGGGATAACACTAATATGCTGTGTTCCAGCTTCAACCCTATGCCAGGGGCTGAGAGCAGAGACAGCATACAGCCTTTATTTATACCAGCTGTACACAAGCAAGCCAGCCTCTCTACAGAAGGGATATTCTCAAGAGGATGCACTTTAATGGTCTTTTTTGTGGCCAGCGGGATGTAAAGGAGGAGCCTTAGTGTAAATGAGACAGGCCTGCAATGTTGCTCAGGAAACCTTATTTTTATTTTTTAAATTAAAATATCAACTGGTTCCCTTACTCATAAGAGCTCTCCTAATAAGATGCACTTTAAAGGAATTTAAAAGGTGTCCTTGTTTTAAGATAGTAGATAGCAGGAATCATGGGTTTGAAATACTTTTTGAATGCTTGAAAACACACTGAGTTGAGAGGTGGCAGCATGGCTTCTCCAACTGCCTGTGCAGTGATCCCATTAAATCAAATACCCCACTAACCTTACACTACCCTATGTTTCTCCAGAACACTACAACTGTTTCCACATAAAGTTACAAGTGTTTGCCCTGAAGACACCCGGGTGTATGCTGTACTGTGTGAGGAACAAACACTGAGCTAGGAGCTAAGAGAGTGAGACTTAAAAAAGCAACTTGCAAATAAAACCCGTTGAATTCATGCCTTGTTTTTTCCTTATTTTTCCACACAAAAGGGCAGGCTGCATGGTTGTGCGTGTGTGTGCATTTTTTAAGCATTTGAAATTCTACCCCACTTTCCTATGAATAACTAGAAAAATAGTAGTTGTACTGTATGCCACTGCAGATACCCCTTGAACTGAAAAGGTTAGATTTTTTTTAGAACTTTTTACATATGTAACTCAAACATACAAGGGCTGGGAGGAAAGCTTTGAAAGCTCTTTTGTTATAAATCAGTTACTCCTCAAATTAGGAGTTTCCAATCCACATTTTAGGTCATCTTTGTGACATCTCTAACAAAGAAGTAAAAGGCCACAGGCACAAGAGCTGGACAAGTTTAATTCATGGCATGGATTTAAATTAATCTAATTAAACCAGTGCTAACCCATTCACGGAAAATTTCTGTGCAACAGTGGTTTGTTTCAAGTACAGTCAAGTCCCACTTAGCACTCTTAATGCTCGGTTTTTCAAGAACCAATTAAGTGAAATGAGCGTTAAGTGAAACCGAAAGTATTTGACAACCCAAGATGGTGACCCCAATTGTTTTTAATGACCCAAGATGGTGACTGTGAGTGTTATAACAAAACTCGCTGAGCGCTAAGTGAAATCAGGTATCAATTTCAAATGAGCGCTATATCGAAATAACGCTAAGTGAAACAGAGTTAAGCAGGACTTGCCTGTAAGCTCAAGCAATTTAAAGAGATTTGTAGCTGTGATAGTCCAGGAAATGTGTGAGAGGCAAGAGTTTTTTATGGGTGTTATCTTTATTGGATCAACTGAATTGTCTGGGATGGATTTAGACACACAAACTCTTGCCAATTAAGCTTAAACTCCTTCCTACCAGGCTGAAGCCAGTTCCCAATTTTTTTTGGACCAATGGGCCATGGCCAACCATCAACATTTCACAGACCAACTCATACCTTCAGCCTCAAGGTTTTCAGAGTACACTAATAGGTGTTTAGGGTCCAATGTGATCTGTGGAGCAGGGATAGATCACTTATTGTACCCTGGTAGGTCACAATTTGGGAATCACTAGTTTATGCTAAACTTGAGTTTGGGATTCACCTTCATGAGCTTTTATTTAAATTAAATCTCCCATACTTTCCTTGCAAAGACAGCTTTGCAAAATATTAAATAGACTAAAAGGCCTGGGCTAAAAGGAACAAGGTGCTAGACTAGAGGCAATCCTCCACATAGTCCTTTATCTCAAGGAACTCCGTAAGGATATGGATGTTCAAACAATATCCTGTGGGGATAAAAGGGACAGGGATTTGCTACAGATCAGCTGATCCTTGCTTACTGTCCAAATGCATGCTTCTAACCCACAGAAAGCAAAAGCAAAGCTGTAATAACTTATTCCTCTTCAATAAATGCTAAGTGGAAGATTAACCAAAGTAGGTTAGCTCTCAAGAATAGCATAGATAGATTAACGAACAGACCAGTGGGGCCTGGGCCCAGGAGCCCTGCTTGCGGCTCGCTTCTCAGTGGCAGGGAAGCGAAGGTCGCAGTTTTAAACTTGACGTTGGTTTTGTCTCTGTACTGGTCGGCAGCAAGTGGCAGAGCCACCGGGGCCACTCAGCTGTGGAGACAAAAATGGCGCCAAGGTTAAAACTGCGGCTTTTACTTCCCTGCTAATGAGGGCTGAGCCACAAGCATGGCCTCTCCACCAATCAGCAATGGGGCAGAGGCCAGGGGAAACCTGCAAGATTAAAGGTGCTGCTGCACACATGGGCAGGAGCTCAGCCGGGTAGCCTAGCCAGCTCCCTGCAGGTAAGTCTAATGGGGGAAGGGGCATGGGGCAGGCAGACTATGGCTCTCACAGTGAGGGAGCGAGTGGGGCAGGGGCAGAGAGAGGGAAAGCTGCCCAGCCAGGGCAATTAATAGGACCCAGGGCTGAGGCGGGGAGCGAGACAGAGCTGCAGGCGGCTCATCCAAGGGGCGTGAGGCAAGGTGGCTCCCCACTGCTGAGTGCACCCCCCAGAGGAGACATGGGGGATATATGTCCTCCCAGATTTGTGTGCAGGGTGGATGCAGGCTGATTGCTGTGGGCTTGGGGCTCTCCACCCTGCTGCCTCTCCCTCGGGAGCCCTGTGCTAGCTGTGTGGTCTCTGCCCAGCTGGCAGCAGTGGGGGTAGCGAGTTGTGTCTCCCATTGCCGGGCAGGCAGGGGACACATGGCCGGCACAGGGCTCCTGGGGCAACGGCAGCAGAGCAGGGAGCCCCAAGCCCACAGTAGGCAGCCTACATCCACACTTGCAGCACTCGGTTTCACTCTAGTTAAAAGCATCCGTACGCTTAAAAATGGTAGCAGCAGCACTTTAACTAAAGCTCATTCAACAAGCTTCAGTTTAAGTGCCTGGATGCTATCAATATTAGCCAGGAAAGTCTTTATTGGTGCACCCTTAATAACTTCAAATGAGAATTAGTCTCCATATGGGAAGGGACTCTGAAAAAGCTGCCAAGTCCAGTCAAATGAACACATTGCAAATCCAAGTCTGTAATTTCCACTGACTCCCAAGCACTTGATTTCACTTCAAGGACTAGTTTGACTTCAGTAAGAATTGAGGATACTCAGCACCTTACACAGAACTGATTGAACTTTGAAGGTTTAGGTCTGACATCAACATGTTAAAGTACTAATGGGGAAATGATTTATGAAATCATTATACTTGGGTTTAAGTGCATTCATGGGAACATTGTTTTAATTGTATTTACTACAATGACTGAAAAACAAATATTTTACCTTTCAGAGCATCCTGAATCAACACTGCTATCTCTGGAAACTAATGCTGCAAATACTAAATGTACTCAAAGGATTATACTAACAATACATGAAAAACTGGTTAATTCTGTCTGGAGGACACGGGGTTGGGGGGGGCTCCCTGCTGCTGCGCACGCCCCCAAGGGAGGCATGGGGACATATGCCCTCCCAGATTTGTGCCCAGGGTGAGGGTGAACTGCCTGCTGTGGGCTCGGGGCCAGGGGCCACGCCAGCCTCTTCCCAGCAGGGGGGGGGCCGGGTCAGGCCAGGGCTGGGTGTGGGGTAGACGGTGATGGCACTGGGAACGGTGGCTACATGAGGGCTGGCTAGGGATAATTTTGGGGTGGCCATAGCCCCCCAAGCCTCTCCCCAGCCCGTGCTTGGGGCACTGTACTTTGCTGCCTTTCCCTAAGGAGCCCTGAGCCAGCCATACATCCCTTGCCTGCCCCACTAGGGGGAGCTCCCAAGGGAAAGGCAGCAGAGCAGTGCCCTGAGCAGGGGCAGTGCTGGAAGAGAGGGGCTTGGGGAGCTGTTGCCACTCCAATATTCCCTGTAGACCCCCACCCCGAGCCACCGCTCCCAGCCCTGGCCCAGCCCTACCCCCCGGCTGGGAAGAGGCCAGCACAGCCCGTGGCCCCAAGCCCATAGCAGGCAGCCCACCCTCACCCCGCACACAAATCCGGGAAGGCACATGTTCCCATGCCTTCCTTGGGGGTGTGCACAGCAGCAGGGAGCCACCCGCCTTCCCTGCACCCCCCAGACAAGCTGCCCGCAGCTGCATCCTGCCCCAGGGTCACATTCATTGCCTCGGGTGGGCAGTGCCTGCCCCTACCCCACTCTCTCCCTCCCTGTGGGGGCCTCGATCCGCACCCCCCTATGCCCCTTTCCCCCCACAGATTTACGGGCAGAGCATTGCTCTCCCAGCTGCCCAACTGTATTCCCAGCTGCATGTATGGTGGCTGTGCGCATGCACACAGCATTTATTGGTGATACTATTGGCTATCTTGGCCAAAAAAAGCCAACAGCCAATAATGTTAATTTCCCTTTTATTGGTGTCAATCCAATATGCCTCCAATATATTGGTGCACCTCTAGAGGGGGCCTCCAATTTTGTGTTTGCCCAGGGCCTCAATAACTCTTAATCTGCCTCTGATTAGGATAGGTTATTGTAGTTTCATTTTCATGAGGTAAGAAGTATGCTGAGGCAATTATCACCAAGCAGCTGAGCAGTGATGTCCCAGCCTTTTTACTGCTGTTTTTATGTCCATACCCTGAGACTCTGGAATGATATTCTCCAGGAATTAAAAATTCCTGCAAGCCTTGCCACCTTCCTTCCAAAGTGCAGGGAGTCACCCTCTGACCTTGGTTTCTTAGAACAGAAACGTGGCAGTGTATTAAGAAAAAGAAAAACCAGGACCATAAACTAACAAAAACAAAACAATGTATCAGGTACCTTCTAGCTCTCTGGAGAAGAGGACAAGAGAGGGCAAACCACTTGTAATGAGATATTAGTTACATAAGCTAACGCACAGCGGCATGCACTTATACAGTAAACACTATAAAAAAACTGAACAGAACAGGCATTACCAGAATTGACAGGACCCTCATTTTTTCCTGCAGTAGTTGAGGAACAAGTAGTTTCATAAGCCCATCCAGAAACCCCAAATGTGCTACACACAACTCTGTTTGCTGATGTTAAGCCGTGTGTGACCGAGGCAGCTGCATGCTGTTACCCTTAGTGTCAGCTGTTACCAAGTGCACTTCCTGTGTCCAGCGTCCCCCAAAAACATACAATGGCTTCCTGAGCCTATTTCCCCAGCAGGCAGTTGGTGATAACAGGAAAATTATCTTCCTCTAACTGGAAGTTGCACAGAAGTTTTAAAAAATCCACTTATACTATTGTTTGGCCCACTAGGTGTGAGAGATACCAAAGGATAAAGAGCATAGCTTCTTTGGATGCTCCTGTTAAGAGGCATCACTCAAGAGTAGCCATCTGTTTGAAAAGGGTTAACTGGTACTCAGGTTGGATGACTCACTTTGAGGAGAGACTTTTCTTCAGGTTTGTTGACTGACTGACTGCCTTTGACAGAGCCACAGGCAGTGAATTTAAGTTTCTTTGTTGGCGTGGGATTCTCCACACACAAGCAAGAAAGAAAAATAGGTTAAATGTTAGGAAGAAGCATAAAAAAGGGTGCAAGTAGGTCCAGTGACCCACCTAATCTACCATACCTTTTGTAAACACACTAGCTCCCCAGCAAGGGGACACCATCTGTTCCCAAAAACCTTTTGAATTCTACTTGTTTGGGGGTGGAGGGTAAAAAAAAACCCAAAACACACATTTCCCTTGCAAATAGAGTCATGAAGTCAGGATGGAAGGGATCTCCAGAGGTCATCTAGTCCAACCCCTCACCTGAAGCAGGACCATCCCCATCCAAACCATCCCATACAACCACAATCTAAACTCTGCATAAGACTACCTGCAACCCCAGACACAAAGTACATCGGAGTGACTGTGCCCTGTGTTTTGTGAAAGAAGACTTTAAGATACACAACCTTCACCTCAGAAATATGGTTCACACTATTAAGTACTCTTGTGATATGATCTTATAACTTCTGCCAAGTTATCCTACATACGGATAGCTCGTTTAGGTGAACCAGTCCTGAACTGCTGGCTCGTGTACAACTGGCATTCTATTTGAGCAACACGAATTGCTTTCAGCAAGATAAAGTATTATATGGACACCTACTATGCATTGCACACAACAGATGGCATTAAAAAAAAAGTCATGCATGACAACAAAGTGCATTTCCAACAACAGTCAAAGCCCCATCAAGTAAATGAATATGAAAACAGTATAAAAGTATGGATCCACCCATCCAGTTCCAGTCTGGGGAGCTAAGTCCTGAGGAACCGCATTTGATGGCATGGGGAAATTGCTGGTGGATGGGGAGGGGCAGGTGGGTTGCATCTACAGCAGGGCTTCTCAGTCTATCTGAGACTGGAAGCATCAGTCCTTCAACGCCAGACACCCCTCCCCAGCTGTCACTCGGTTTGGGGGGGGGGGCGCACACACTACAGCAATCCTTCTGTTGCAAAGGGCCCACAGCAGCTCCCAACGTTTGGAGAGCTGTGGGTGCCTGCCTAGAAGCTCCCGTGTAGAAGGGCTTGTGAATCCTCAAGTTGCAGCTAGGGAAATTAGGTTAGATGTGAGGAAAACCTCTCCCGGAGCACTGGAGCAGGCTGCCCAGCGGGGCGGTGGGACCACCACCCTTAGAAGTATGTAAGACCCGGGCGGACAAAGCCTTGGAGGGGCCGATGCAGCTGGAGCCAGTCCTGCTCTGAGCCTGCCGAGGGCCCTCCAACCCCTCTGTCTCTGGTGGCGCTGGCGGCCCCCCCGCCCGGGTCTCCCGGCCGGCGGGGCCTGGCTGGGACGCAGCCAGCCTGCCCCGCGCCCGGATCCCATTTCGTCGCAGGCCCTGGCAGGGGGGTTCCGTGCAGGCGGAGGAGCCGCATGCCTGCACTGCAGCCGGGAGGGTCCCCGGCCCGCGGGGGCTCTCTCC
>NW_005842379.1:125594-129342 GCF_000455745.1 Alligator sinensis
CCTCCCACCTGCAAGCCGTGGGCCTTGGGGTTCACATGCCCCCAGCCTCGTTGGCCTCTTCTGCTTTCAAAAGCAGCGCCTGCTCTGACACTCAGCCCCGCTGCCGCCTCGGGCGCTCCTTTTAACCTCCTCCACCCCGCTTTTTGGTTGGTAAGAGCAGTTCAAAGTACTACCTATGCTGGTGCAAAAGGCTCTGCCTCACCAAGGCGGAGGCTGATCTCCCACTTTAGCAGCTGATAGACAGTGTCCCAGCAGATAGGTCACAAAGGCCATTTGTTTACATAGGATGTGCCTTGTGTTGTGTCTGGGTCGCCTGTCTAGCTTCAGTAATAGCTCAGACAAAGGATTTGTGTGGGGTGGTTTGCACAGGGATAAAACCCTTCCTCAGACAGGCGTCTGGACTAGTTGATGGTTTGTACGGGATGTTTTAAATAGGTCCAGTTTAAATCTAGTCCAGGCAGGCAGCTGGACTAGATCAGTGGTTCTCAACCTTTCTTGTACCAGGACCCATTTGTAAACGCTGATGGCCAGTCCCGACCCACTGCTCCTCACTCCCAACCTGCTGCCCCCCGCCCCGCATGTGTGGGGCAGGGGGTGAATGTGTGCAGCAGGGGAGGCCCCAAATAGCCCCTTGGAGGCTGGAGCTCTGCCAGCCCACAAGGGAAAAGCCACAGTTTCCCACGTTTTTCTCCTTTAAAAGAGAAACTATTTTTAAAGTTTGTTCCTGACCCTGTTGCCCCTAGGATTCCTTTTACCAGAGACCCCAAGGATTGACATGGCCCCTTGTCCAATTTGGTATCAAGTGAACTTTTAATAGTAACCCCTAGGCTCATTACAAGTATTCTTCCTTGCAATAGGACCTGGCAAGCAGGTCCTTCAGGCATTACTGCAGTGACCTTTGGTGATACTGGCCTCAGATCCTCTGCTGGGTATGCAGGATGTTAGTTTCTGGATTCCTTGTTGTTCAAACAAGAAGTCCAAGGCTGCTCCTGTCTCCCCAGGGGGGCAACACAGAACACACACGCGTTCCTTTGTTTGTCCATCACTTTTGTAACTTCTCTCATCCCAAATTGTCCAATCCTCTGGCTCTGTGCCAAGCATTCTCTATATGGTGCACCAATTCCCTGGCACTGTGCTAGCCACATTCCTAATAGGGAATGGGCCCCCAATTCCCTGGCCTTGTGTTAGCCACATTCCTTATAGGGACATGGCTGCCCCTTGCTTGCCCAGTGCCCAATCACAGCACTCACATCTCCCAGTGCCCAGAAGGCACTCTGTCCAATTTTGTTGCTTAGTTCTGGGAAGGCCTGGACTATGGCTAAAAGCCTTAGCATAACTCAGTTTGCCTGCTACACACCCT
Organism: Alligator sinensis; assembly: GCF_000455745.1. NCBI lineage: Eukaryota > Metazoa > Chordata > Crocodylia > Alligatoridae > Alligator > Alligator sinensis. The sequence continues at coordinate 126,955 of NW_005842379.1, forward strand.
TCCTTGTTGCCCTGAAATACGGTGGCATCACGCAGACATTAGTTGACCTCTTGCATGTGACTCAAGGCATGCGGATCGCTGCTGCAGCTGAGACATGGATCTTCTCACAAGCAGGCCACCGTGTCTTGTGTGAACTTACTTTATGCCAGTTTCAGATGAGAGCCTTCATTTCTTCCTTCCCTGCTCTATCTTCCAACCTGGCCAAGAGCTTTTGTGTCTGGCAAATGAGCACACACTGGATGGTTGATAGTAGGATTCCCAGAGCTAAAACCACCACAAGGGGGTGGAAAGCCAAATTAAGGATGTGGGTTGCAATAGGCGAGCAGCCCAACAAAGTTTCCATGTTTCGGGGATTCTATTTTTTTGCATACTGATCTTGACTACACAGTAGTACCTTGTCCCAGCACATTTTAAAAATAATGCAGCAATTGCCTTGACACTCTTCTGTAAAATCATCAAATCTAAAAACATATAAACAACTATTTTTTGCTAATAACACTAACATATTCTTAAAATGCCATTTTATACTCTAAAAGCTATTCTATACTCTATTTCATTTACAAAAACATACATAAAGGAAAATAAATGCTAAATCAATTAAATAACACCAACAAAAAACAGAATATTGTTTAGGATGGAGCTGTCAGAGATTTTGAGTGGTGCCTTGATCAGAAGGACCTGGCCCCCCCCACAAGAGCAGCACCGGAGAGTGGGTCTTCTGCATGCCACATATTGCGTGCCCCACCGCAGGATGGGGATTCAGTGCTGGGCTGCATCTGAAAAACAAAACTAAGAGGAGCTCTGCTCCAATTACTTATTGCCCTTCCACTCCTTCATTTGTGAGGAGTGGTACCACTTGCATATTTTTGTCTTATCATTATGGATGCCCACTTGATTTACAGTAGGGCTGACTTTGTTAATTATATATACCAGGCCTTTCCACACAGGAGAGAAAGCATCCTTAGCATCCTGGGCTCGACACATTACTTGATCTCCCACCTGCCACTCTAGGTTTTAACAGAGGGCCCAATTGTTTGTCCATCTTAGCATAATTTCTTTTCAAAGTGGCTGCAACCTGACGGTGAGTTCCAGAAATGGTTGCTAACAAGTTGCCCATTCAAGTGTCATTTAGAACATGAGGTTGTAAAGAATCTGGAATGGCATCTCCCAACCACCATTGTTCAGGAAGGAGCAGAAGGCATCCTGTCATGAGCAGAAGGCATCCTGTCATAGCGTCATGTGGGGAAAATCCGTGGGCTGCTTGAGTTCCTCTAATAGCCATTCAGACCAGAGGTAACTTTTCATCCCAGTCTTTGCCTTGTTGCTCAGTAACCTTTTTCAAGGCCAGTTTCAAGGTGCGTTTAGTTCTTTCAACTTGGCCCGAGGATTGAGGGTGCCCTGCGGTATGAAATCGCTGTTTTATACCCAGGGCCTCACAAAGTTCCTGCATTACTTTCCCCACAAAGTGAGGACCTCGATCAGAGACAATTTCATCAGGGAGCCCAAATAGAGCAAAAATGTCCGTCATTAGGACTTTGGCAGTGGTAAGCACATCATTTTTATGAGTGGGAATTGCTTCTACCCACTTAGTGAAGGCATCCACTATTACCAGACAGTACTTAAATCCTTTTCTGCTCTGGGGTAACTCAATATAGTCTAGTCTAGTATAGTATAGGAGGTGGTTCCATGGTCCTAAAATGGGGTGGTGACCTAAAGGTCCCTTTACAATTTGTGAGTCTGGGTTATTTGCTGCACAAGGGATGCAACTGTAGATGTAATATTCTATGTCTTCCCTCATGTTTGGCCACCAGCCAGCATTTGATAACCTTTCAAGGGTTTTATTTACCCCAAACTGGCCATCTTTGTGGGCTAGCCCCACCATTTCCCTTCTTACTCCCTGTGGAACTACAGGTCGAGTTCAGGCTGATTGGATCCTGTTTGAGCTGCTGCTACGGGGGTAATCTTATCAGGCAGTGTCCACAAAGGACCTTTTTGGGCTCCTTCCTTAGCTGCGACATCTGCTTGATTATTTAAATCAGCAGCCCGAGACCTTTTTTGGTGTGCCTTTACTTTCCCTATGCTAATAGGCACCTTGAGTTGTTCTGCTAAATTTCACACATACTGCAGTAGCTGGGCTGGGTAATTTGTTTTCCATCTGAAGAGACCCACCTGTGACAGCCAGAACCAGAGGGATTAATAAGCAATAATGTGTGCTTCTTGGAGGCATTTGGTGTTTTGCCTAAATAGGTAATATTAGTTAATATAAGCTTGTAAGTTTGCAAATGTAACTTGTCTGTCATAAGTTTAACCAAACTGATAAATTAACTGTTCATGGAACTGACTGGGCCCCAGAGGCAAAGCTGTAGCTGTGAGATTAGCTGGCCTAAC
>NW_005842379.1:130540-131082 GCF_000455745.1 Alligator sinensis
GACTAGAGATACTAGAGCATCGGGAGGGAAAGATACTAGTCACACGAGCGATCACCTCCCTTGAGAAGAAGGTGCAAGTGGCACGATCAGTCGAACCTTCCCTTGAAAAGTTTCGGCAATGTCTTTATGGCAAAATTCCAATAACTGAGCTGTTTGATGACCCAGAGAGCGAGGATTTGTATGGTGAAATTGCAGTAACTAAGCCAGGAGATGAAGAGTATGTGAGGCTTACAGAAGAAGCCTGCGAGATCCCACCTCCTTATGCTCCACCGGCCCGAGAGAATTTGAGAGGAGAGTTAGCCCAAACCTTCCCAGTAGCGGTGACCCATGCAGGGCCACAAGGGGGCAATCTCCGGACAGAGACACGGTCCTTTACTCGCACAGAAAACCAAGAGTTACAAAAATAACATAAGGCTAAACCGGGGGAGCAAATAATAGACTGGTTAGTTCAAATGTATGGTGAAGGGGCCTCGGCAGTATCTGAGTCGCACCGAGGCAGCACAATTGGTTCTCCGCCCCGAGATCCAGTTGGGTCAGTGGGT
>NW_005842379.1:134244-136710 GCF_000455745.1 Alligator sinensis
GCGATGGAAAGGTAATATGGCAAGTTTGGCAATGTGACTTTATAGGCCCTCTTCCCCGCACTCCCAGAAAACGACAGTATGTGTTCGTAGCCATAGAAATGGTCACTGGAATAATGTTTGCCCGGGCCTCCGCCAAGGCCACTGCGCAGGACACCTGTACAGCACTAGGAGACCTGCTAGCCATCTCCCCATCTCCAGTAGAACTGCAAAGTGACAACGGTTCACATTTTCGTAAACATCTTGTCTATGAATGGGCCGCAAGACATCATGTGCTGTGGACCTATCACATTCCCTATCACCCGCAATCTAATGGGCTAGTAGAACGGGCCAATGGTATCCTAAAGTGCAACCTGCAAATGTCCGCTGGCCCGGCCCTCAGGGACTGGGACTTGCACCTGAGTCGCTTAATCAACTGGGCCAACAATCGGCCCCGCCCTGGAGGAAGCCCCATGCAGCAAGCCTTCAGTCAGGGTGGACCCCGTGAGCCGGCAGTGAAATGGCCAAGGGGTGGTTGCGGGAAACTCCAGGCGGGGGACCAGGTAGTAATTAAGCATCCGCAGGGGGACAAATGGGAAGGGGTGCTAATGGCACGGGACATACATAACTCATGGTGGGTGTCAAGGTCGGAGCAGGGCCCACCCCACGGTGCCAGGCCCAGGGCCCAGATTGGGTCCATCCGCGGGCACAGCCATAGCAGCCCCGAGGCAGCCTGAAATCATCACCCTGTTCCAGAGTGACGCCACCACCCTCACCTAAAAATGAAAGGGTGGAATGCCATTATGATGGGACTGCTGATCGTTTGCTACTGTTTGATTACTGTGGGACATTCACGTGCTCCTGCACCCTGGATCGCACCCACTGCCAAAGCCTCAGACACGCGGGGATACTGGGAACGCCCAGCCATGATCGAAGAAGTGCGAAACTGGCCTTACAGTCGCCGACAATGGATTGTGCACTGGCAAGGGGGAACCTGTCAATGTTACTGTGGGACAGGGTGGTTGCTTGGTTTCCTCCCATATGCCAGGATCGGAAAAAATGAGTGTGGGACAGGGGGAGATTGTTGTGGTTTCTTCCAATGGCCCTGGTGCTGTTATATTTTGCCTGCAGGTGTGCTGCCCACCCTGGGTCCCGATGTGACCACTGCTGCAATCCCACCTGCAGCTCGAAATCCTACAACCGCCTGGAGCCCAAGGAGGCGACCAAAACCTCCAACCCCACCCTCATGGGAGACGATAGCTCCAGCAATCGTATATTATTGCTGGAGCAATATTACGCATCAGGCAGGGGAATGGGAATATTCCCATTCCCCTGCCTGATGACACTTTGGCACAATGGTGTACAGCTCACCAAATACACCGGTCCTCCAGATAGAGCAAAGTACTGTGGTGGTTTAAAAATGGCTCTTATGCTGTCAAGTAGTAGTCCACGGAATGGGAGGCCAACACGTCCCATGTTCTGGGTATTTTCTGGTTCTGCCATATAGATGAAGGGGGGATCGCTCACGGAATTGAATACACAATAACTGCATATCGCCAATCAGTCTGGGAAAATCTGCAGGACACAGCCCTGATCAACCCAGAACAACTGGCCAAACCCATGGGGGGCACTGTGCCAGAATTATTTCTGCAAGAAACCAAAGCCATAGTCGTACCTGGGCAGTGTGCATTTAAGTATACAGATAGTGGCACACCCGAGCGAATGCGCTCCTTTGACCAACCTGATTGGGAGGTTTACCAATCCCAAGAGGAAGAAGGAAGATGGTTAAACACCCAAACAGGAGAACCCCTAGCCGTTTTCTGCATTAAGCAGGGATGTACATTGTTAATCCAAAAGGAGCTACCACAGGTGTATCCGCTACCTCGCTTATCTAACGTCACTCCCTGGTGGAGGTCCCAAACCAGGGCTCCGGTCCTCCTTAATGCTTCCTTGTTCAATGCCCGTATCACATTTAATCCCAAGCAATGGTTTATCAGAACGGCATTTCCTAACTGCTCTGCTGGCGCTCAGTTGGCGGAAAATATGCTGCGCTGGGCCTGGCCAACTGTCTTCCAACCCGCAGCCTGGCCTCTAATCGCACGGAAGAAGAGAGATACCCTGGACCATGTGTGGAATGGGCTCAATTCAGCCATGGGAGTTTGGAACATAGATAAATCCCAGAAAAATACCCAAGGAATCATGGATATACGGCGAGCCATAGGTTTTCTCACTAAGGGAGGTATGATTGATAACATGGCTTTAGAATACACTGATGAGTTAGTGGCAACCATTGGCCGAAAAGCAGCGCAAATAAGTCACCTTTTGATGCATGCAGCCTTCCAAGCTGATGCTAATCAAACCTGGAGCACTGGTTGTGCCCAAGTGCAGCTTTCACTTAACCTTCATTTTTCCCAGGTAATGAGTGATCTCAGACACAAAGAATGGCCTGCTGGCTTAGAGCACCATGGACTACCCCCAGCTTTAGCCCAA
>NW_005842379.1:137205-137968 GCF_000455745.1 Alligator sinensis
AGCTACCCTATATGTCCATGACCAGGAAACCACCTTAATGTGGCCAAAAACGCAATTAGAAAGTGTCACCCTTAACCTAAGTCTTCCAAAATCCTGGGTTAAAGATATAGACATGCCCCAGCTAAAGGGATGGGGTGAAGTAGCAACCTACATTAAAGGTTTGTTTGAAGATGCCCGAAAAGGAAAACAACTTGCCCTCATAGCTCGAGGGAGGGAGAATTATTAAATGTGCTACTAATATTCCCCCGCTGTGTAAATGGTATGAAGTGGTCTGTACTGTGCAAATGTATACCTTTAATAAAGGTGCTCCTTTTCCTTGGTTTGTAGTAGTAATAAGTTTAGTCATAGGAATCATATTATTCAATATAATCTTTAAATGTTGTTGTTATAAAATTAAGTCTAAAACCTATGCCAAGGTGAATGTTGTTGCTTCTGCCAACCATGTGTACACCATCTGGCAGAAATCATATTTGTAGACTTTACCAAATGCTCCAAAGAAGCAAGGGGTGGATTGTGACAGCCAGAACCAGAGGGATTAATAAGCAATAATGTGTGCTTCTTGGAGGCATTTGGTGTTTTGCCTAAATAGGTAATATTAGTTAATATAAGCTTGTAAGTTTGCAAATGTAACTTGTCTGTCATAAGTTTAACCAAACTGATAAATTAACTGTTCATGGAACTGACTGGGCCCCAGAGGCAAAGCTGTAGCTGTGAGATTAGCTGGCCTAATGGTTTTTTGCTCAGGGTTCAGCCTTAGCGATAA
>NW_005842379.1:138109-140214 GCF_000455745.1 Alligator sinensis
GTCATTTCTGTCCCACGCCTGGACCCCGGACTCCCGGTGTGAGTGAGGATCGTATCCTGAGCAAGGGCTCTTCCCCGGTAAGCCCTCTGACAGCGTTGATCTTCAGGGATGCCTGACTTCGCTGGAACCACTTGGCGCGCACCTGGCATTGAGGGACTATCGATAAGTTGCCAACCCATGTCTGTCTATTTGTTGTTTTGAACACCCCAGTGTGGCTAATACCCTCACAGTGCCCAGTTGGCCTGTGACAGATTGATCTATCTATCTATCTGTTATTATTATCTGTTGTTATTATTTTACTATTAGCTCTTTTGTATTGCCTTATCTGCTTATCGCATTTATCTTTCTGTTAACTGTTGTGTGTGTGTAAGCTATAATAAATTTGCCTTTATTCCACTCCCAACTTTGCCTCCTCGATCCAAAATTGATACACTCACAGTGCCCAGCTGGCCTGTGACACCCACCCCTCAATTCCCATAAGGGTAACCAGTCTAGCAGTGCATGCACTACCCAATCTGAATCAGAGAAAGTGCAAACCCAATCAGTGGTGCCTCTGGACTTTTCCAGTGCCACTGCAACAGCCACCACTTCTGTGGTTTGAGCAGAATGGGGTTCACAGGATCCTTTATAAACCATTAGGTGCTGACTGTCCAGGCTTGTGCTGGAATTTGTTTTCAGCCACTTTAATTGCTGCAAACCCAGTATGGGGCTTCCCTTCCTGATAGTAACTAGACCCATCAATAAACCACACTAAAATACCCTCCACACTTTCTAGAGCTGAATCATAAGTTCAAAAAGCAAATGGGCTTAGTTTTTCTGGTGTAATTTGTAGTAGTGGTCACTCATGAGTGGCTCCATTAGGTGTCTCCCCTCCTTCCACCGGCTGCGCTGCTAGGGCATATGGGACAAGGCATGGGTGGGGGACCTTTTGTAAAGTCACATTTCAGTTTAATAGAGCCAAGGTCCACTTGACCTGTCGAGGATTAGAAACCTTGGCTTCATTGATTTTACCTGACAAAACATATTTGACGGGAGTGTGGCTTGTTTGCAAGACCACTGGGCTGTTGCCAATTGAGTGTTCCCAGTGCTGTGATGCCCAAACTAGAGCAAGGACTTCTTTTTCACAGGGGGCGAATGCTTGTTCAACTTGGCTCAGTATTCATGACGCATAGGCTATAGGCCTTAGCCCAGTGCCATGGTCCTGTAAAAGCACAGCGCCTAAGCTGTCTTCTGAACCACCTAAATGTAACTCAAAAGGTAACTCTGGTCTAGGATAGGCCAATGCTGGGGCTTGCATCAGGGCATGCCACAATTTATTAAAAGCACTTTGCTGAGCAGGGTCCTACCCACCCTTTTTTAGTAGCTAATATAGCGGAGCAGCTTTTTCAGGGTAAAACTCAATAAATTAATGTGAAAACCCTGTCAGGCCCAAGAATGAACAGAAGGTTGTTAAGTCAGTAGGAGCTGGAAGTTTGCACAGAAGTTTAATTCTTTGCTTATCAGGGGTATGGCCTCTGTTCCTAATTCAGTGCCTAGATACTTAACTTGTTGCACCAGCTGTGCCTTCTGTGGGGTGATCTTACATCCAAAGTCACATATAATGGCCAGAACTGTTTGAGTGCGTTCCAGACACTGTTCTCTGGTGGCAGCAGTAATCAAAATATCATCTACATACAAGATAACATGATCTCAGTCAGCAACCGGAAGCAGGTCCCACATTTTAATTACATGTGAGTGGCAAATGGCTGGTGCATTATAAAACCCTTGAGGGACTTGGGTAAATGTGTACTGCTGACCCTTAAAGGTGAAGGCAAACTTATACCACGAGTCGGGGTGCAAAGGGATAGCAAAAAAGGCATTTGACAAATCCAGAACAGAAAACCATTTAGCATGCCCCGCTATGGAGGCTATAACCTCTGGATACTTAGCAACCACAGCAGCTTGTGGAGGGGTACATCGATTAAGCTCACAATAGTCAATAGTGAGTTGCCAGGTTTTTCCATCTGCCTTTAAGACTGGCTAAATTGGACTATGATTGGTACTGGGTTGTTCAACTAGGACTTTGTGTTGCATGAGGCCCTGAATGATTTGATAAATACCAGGTT
>NW_005842379.1:140224-143919 GCF_000455745.1 Alligator sinensis
CCTGTATTGTTTTTGTGGGAATGGATCAGGACCCTCTACCTTTTCAGTGGCGTCTAGCCTGCCACATTCCTACTTATTGCATGCCCAGGCTGTAGGAACTCTGATAACAATGGCCTGGACATCTGCAGGCCACTGTGGCTGTACCAAGTTTTCCTCAGCCTTTAAAGCAACATAGCAGTGTGCAGCTGAAATGACTTGCACATCTGGATCAGTGACTGGCCAGTCATATTCTGACTGAACTAAAATGACATTGTTGGCCAAATCCACCACTGCATGGAGCTGGTGCAGGGCATCTGCCCCTAAGATGCCTTGCCCTCCTAGTGGTGTGAGAGCAAAGGCACACTGGGCCTTAGGCAGGCAGGCATATTTTCCCACCCAAAATCACAGGGGGTTGGTTAAAGGTGCCACAGTAACCTTGCCATTAAATCCTTCTAGAGTTTGTGTCTTGGGCCTTGTAGCTGGGAAGTGTGGAGGCCCTCACAACTAATGATGGAGATGGAAGCACCTGTGTCTATCTAATAGCAATGTTTGCTGCCTCAGCGTCCCCTGAGGTGTTGGTTCTTCCCAGAACACCTTAACCTCTTGTCTACCCCACCAGTCAAAAGATGCAGGTGCCAAGTCATTCAGGAGTCGTACCGAGGACACCGGGCAGTCCTAATATGACTGGTCACTATGGTTATGTGCTTCCCTCTCATGAGACCTGTGGCCCTTCTCTTTCTCTTCCTGATGGTGTGCCAGCTAATTAAGCAGCTCTGATGTGGAAAGTCCATCATTGCCTCCCAGGGCTCACACACAAACAACTGCCTCCACACCTCTGATCACCATAGCGACAGACAGATGGGCCTCTCACCCCCGCCCCACGGGGGTCTGTATCCTTGGCCTCTGCCTCTGGGCGCTCCAGCATAAGCTGCAATCCTTTCCTTTCTGGGTGGGGCTGAGAACAAAACATTAGTAGCCATAAACACATCCCTGTTCAATCCTAGCCAATGGGGTAGTCTCAGTTAAATCTCCTGCAGCTACCTTCATTTCACTATTAAGGGACTGCAACAATGGAACTTTGAAATCTGGGCCATCCCAGTTTGCATATCCCTGCTGTGGGATTGGCACCACTCCAGATAGCATGGCCCAAACTTTCTTTTTTGCCACAAATGCATTTGGGTGCTCTCCTGGTTTTTGTTCTACTGAGTAAAACAAACCTAACAAATTCTCTCCAGGGAATGTAAAATGCATTGCAATGTCTCCCTCTGGCCTCCTGCATATCCATGCTTAAGGTCAGGTGGGAGAACTAAAATAATTGGAGGGCTGCATGCTGCAAAAGCATAGGGGTGTTTAGCTAACAGTGAAATGCAGGCAGGTTATGGACTCCACTAACCCAATCTAGGGCTGTCTCTTTGTTAAGATGTACCAGAGTTTTTACAATAGCCTCAGCCTGAGTGGGTGAAAGGGGTGCGTGCGCTCTCAGTTCTTGTGTCAGTGCCAGTTAACCCTCCCTGGGCATTCATCCTTTGGGTAGACTGCACAGTCACCGGTGCCATAGGGACAGTAGGTTCCAGAGCTGCCATGCCTTTCCCCTCCTGGAACAGCTGGGTACAAAGCAGCTACCTTGCTTTTCCCTGAGATTTCTATGTTTATACAACAGTTATCCTCATATGGGGGTGGGTATAGATGAGAATCATCCTCAGCAAAGCTAGCGACCTGAGGGTGAATAGCAGCTACAATCCCAGGGCTGGCCTTTAGCTGAGCCTGCAGGAGGGCAATTTCCTGCTGGTACCCTGAGTGATCTGACTGACCCTTTACATCCTGCTTTGATTGTTCTAAAAGGGCAGGAACCCCACCCTGGGCATCCTGTTTTACTTTTCCATTCTTTTTCTCCTGAATGGCTGCAACCAGCTCTCTTTCTGCTCTCTCCCTCCTTTCCTTTTCCTCCTGAGAAGGAAGAACTAAGCAAACTTAAATTCTGGGTGGTAACAACTTATGTATTGGTCTTCCGATTCTCTACCTCCTTTACTAAGGTTGCAGAGTTAGATTTCTCCTCCTCCTGCCACTTTTTCTCTTTCTTAGACAGTTTTGGTTTCATTGCCATGGCTAACAACTCCCAAGACTTGCAAAAGTTTAACCATGCATCAGGGCCAGAAAATTTCAGTTTGCCAAGGGTCCTTCTTATCAATTTTCAGCTCCTTCACAAAATGCTGCAATGCTTCTGGAATCAGCTGTGTAGGAGCAGAAACAGAATCGGGCATAATGCTTACTTTTGTCAACTTGCCCAGAACTAATCTGATCAAGAATTAGCTCTCTCTAGCACTCTTGTGTGGATAGCTAAAAGGGAAATTAGGGATTCAGGTTGCCGTCCTCGATCCCCAACCCCTAAAGATTACCTTTGCCCACCGGCTATAGTTCCCAACTTGATACTATTAATCCATCTCTGGCTCCTGCTTGGCTCACCAATTGTTGCCCCTAGGTTTCCTTTTACCAGAGACCCCAAGGATTGATATGGCCCTTCATCCAATTTGGTATCAAGTGAACTTTTAATAGTAACCCCTAGGCTCATTACAAGTATTCTTCTTTGCAATACGACCTGGCAAGCTGGTCCTTCAGGCATTACTGCAGTGACCTTTGGTGATACTGGCCTCAGATCCTCTGCTGGGTATGCAGGATGTTAGTTTCTGGATTCCTTGTTGTTCAAACAAGAAGTCCAAGGCTGCTCCTGTCTCCCCAGGGGGGCAACACAGAACACACACGCGTTCCTTTGTTTGTCCATCACTTTTGTAACTTCTCTCATCCCAAATTGTCCAATCCTCTGGCTCTGTGCCAAGCATTCTCTATATGGTGCACCAATTCCCTGGCACTGTGCTAGCCACATTCCTAATAGGGAAATGGCTGCCCCTTGCTTGCCCAGTGCCCAATCACAGCACTCACATCTCCCAGTGCCCAGAAGGCACTCTGTCCAATTTTGTTGCTTAGTTCTGGGAAGGCCTGGACTATGGCTAAAAGCCTTAGCATAACTCAGTTTGCCTGCTACACACCCTTTCATATATTCTTACAACCCACTTTTAGGTCACGACCCACGGGTTGACAAACACTGGACTAGATGACCTCTGGAGGTCCCTGCCAGCCCCTCTCCTCTATGATTCTAGACATCTAAATATTACTAGTGATCATCATTGCCATTTCAGCACTCGCTGGAGGTCTGAGTCACGGAGGCAGGGGTGCAGCCCTGAGAACTGCTGCAAACCTCATCAGAGTATGCAAAGATATCTTCATTCATAGGAAGGGGAGGAGGACCACCCAGTAAGTGACTGGCCAAGTCAACTCACCGCTGGCAACTTTGTGGACCGTTTAACATTTTGCTTGTAGGCACATGGGCTGCAGCAGTGTTTGATCCCCGTGCAACTCCTGGGGTCCCTGGTGCCATGGGTCTGCCTTGGAATAAGCAGTAGTACCTGCTGCATGGGGATGACACTCTCATTTTGGAGCTTGATCTTAAATTGCACAGAGCTCCTCTTTCGAAACCCCGCTCTCAGAGTGCGGCACATGCAAGTCTCAAGGCAGAGAGCGAGCCTCAGTTAGGATACAGACAGTGACGAAGTGTAGGGGGTGCATTTGTACCACCTGAGAGTGCTGGTGTACCCCCCTGACAGGCTGTGATCCCTGCTTAGGCAACGGGTAGGGGGGACCAGCAGGGCTACCAGGCTTTT
>NW_005842379.1:143950-158707 GCF_000455745.1 Alligator sinensis
CGAGCACCAACTGGGAAGTAGGAGTGCCGGATGAAGCACCATGGCCACTTCCCAGGGGCGCTGCAGCCAGCCTGCTTCCTGGTTGACACAATCAGCTACAGGGGGACCTCCCCTGGTCAGTGAGATCAACTGTAGGGGGACCTGCCCCCAGTTGTTGACTGGTTGCTGGGAGGGGCATGTGCTCCCCCCGACTAAGGTGGCACCAGTCGCCCATGGATACAGAGGAGGGCTGTGGTCCAGACTGCAGCCTCCTCTAGCATCACCCACCAGATCCCCCAAACTTCCCTATTCCTGAACCCTCCTTCCCCAGCCCATCCACAGCGAAGCTTCCCTCCTTGCCTGTTATCCATGTCATTATAAGACCACTGGCTGCTTCATGCAGCTTATCTCAGGGTTGTTTTTTAGTGAGTGAAGGGGAAAGACAGGGGGCTTGGGTTTTTTATTTTTTTTCTTTTAACATTTCTTAGCAAACTTGATCTGGTTACGTTTAAAAACCAGGGATCTGTACATGTAGACTCAGTCTGATGCTTCTGGGCAAAATCTGTGCCCCCCTCCCCATCACCTCCCTTCCACATGACATAAAAGCCTTCCATCAGCACAGCAGCCAGGTGCATGGCTGAATGCTCTGAGGACTGGCTTCCTTCTTGTCAACTGTGTGCAGGCAGGACTGCTAGCTCCAATTGTTTCTTTTCCTCTTCAGGACTGTCAGTTTGCTACCAGTGCCTTTTGTCTGGCAGCTACTGCACTTGGAACTTCTAACACAGATACTTGGAAAGGAGGTGCAAAACTCTAAAACTCTTGGTTCAGATATGATACCTTTTATTAGACCAACTAAGAAATTGAAAAATTTCTTTGCAAGCTTTCAGGCACATGCACCCTTCTTCAGGTTGAGGACAAATCCAAGATTGTAAAAATCTTCTTACATATAAAATAAACTTCATTTTGCACAAGGGAATTTTGAGGCTGGATGTCTGTTCCCCTGGGTCCATGAGAGTCCTTTGTGTGAGTTGGTTCTTGATGTGCAGATAGGGCTGTTCTCATCCATGGAGGTGTCAGATGTCAGGAAAGCAAGGAGTCTCAAAAAACTTCCCTTCTTGTTCAGCAATGAAGTTTATATTTCCAAAATCAGCTAAAATATGGCATCTTCCATGTTTCAGGGATGTATTTGGTAGCCATGTTGGTCCGAGACAAAAAGAAATGCAAAACTCTAAAACTCTTGGTTCAGAGATGATACCTTTTATTGGACCAACTAGGAAATCACAAAAAATATATATTTGCAAGCTTTTGGGCACATGTACCCTTCTTCAGGCTGTGGACAAATCCAAGATTGTAAAAATCCTCTTAGGTAGGAAAGGAGGTGGCCACTCACCAACCCCCTACCTGCTTCCTGCCCTGGTGACAGGCTGACAATGACTCCGACTCCACTCATCAGCCCAAAATTATAGGAAGGAACAGCTGAAAAGCACAACTGCCAGTCCCAGGAGAAGGAACACAAACAGCTCCATGTGTCCCCCACCTTGCAGGGTTTCTGCTCCCCAAAGATCTGCCACTTCCTTTTTGGGTGTGGAGTCATTTGAAAGCCCAGTGGGTAAGCACAGGCCATTGCAAGGGGAGCACACTCCCTTTCGGAAGGTGATGTTCTTCGCCCACCCTATCCCCAGGGGAAGGCAATCATCAATTTCCTGTTCAGTATCCTCTAATCCCAGAGGCAGCCAAAGGCAATAGATTGCCAATGTCAGAAGAGAATATTTTCATTGAAAAAAATAATGAATAGAATATTCCACAGGTAATGGGAGGGGATGTTGAAAGAGCCATTTGATTAAAATCATGCAACAGGGTTAATTTAATACCTGACCTATAGGCTAGGTCCTGTGTGGGACAGTCAGAATAACTGAAGAGGCCTTTCATTGTTTCTCATTTAGGAACTGAAGTCGAGATCTCTCTTCCTCCTACATGCTTCCCTTATTGCTTTCAGCCTTTGGCACCACCAGTTGTGCTACCATGGGAAAAGTGCAGCTCTTTTGATTGCTGGTTTCTATGAATACACAGAGCAATGGCCGGTAAGCACCATTCTGAGAACCAGTTTTGTCATATATATATATATATATATATATTGTATTTTTAAAGGTAGTGAAGTCACAGGTAAGTCAGGATCAGTTTTGTGAAAGGTAACACCCCCTTCAAAGCCAGCTAGAATGGGTTTGGTATGATCGGGGTTGAGAACAACTCTTGACTATTGTCTAGGCGGGGCTGATAAACACCAGTTTCATAGTTTCCTAAGATTCTCCATACTCCTTCCTCCAGACTTCCTGGCCTTAAAAAAATCACCATTCAGGCCACTGCAATTAAGACACCCATCTTCTGAAATTAAGGATGCATTTGCGTAGTAAACTTGTTCCTAGCAGTGGCTGTGGTGCTCTGGGCAGCCTCACTCCTAAACTGGAAGCAATGTAGGCAGGACTGCATAATACCAAAGATGTGTTAATGAGCATGGGGGTGGGCAAATTGGCTAATTAGCCAGGGACTCTCTGTCTGAATCATTGTTATGAACAGGGATCCTGGTTTTCTCTGATAAAAAAAAAAAAAAAAAAAAAAAAAAAAAACACAAAATTTTTTGCAACACCCCCCAAAACACCCAATACTGCTGGTGACCCTTACTGCCCCCACAACAGCCCCCACATCCTACTCATGCCACTTGCTCCCCCCACATCCCTTGCCCCTCAGGCCTGCCGGGGGGCCCCCAGCTGCCAGGGCTATGGGGCCAGGGACCCCAGTCTGCAGCTCCCTACCCCCCACAGCAGGCAGCTGCAGCAGAAGCTGCATGGAGTCGGCTCCCCCACTGCTGCCACCTGTCACTGGTAGGTGTTGTAAGGCTTTGGGGACTTTTGTCAGTGCCTTGCCCCACAGCAACTGGTGAAACCCAGTTTCAGTGCCACCTAGATGGTCTGGGCACTGCTTCTCTCTCTCCTGCCACATCTTTGATGTTATTGTTGGGGAGGCAGTTCCCTGTCAGTGGCCCAGAGGGGTCTCAACCCTGGGGTGTCTTCATGGGACTCCAAACCTCCCCTTTACCCAACCCTTACCATGTCCATGGCTTGGGTAGATGCTGCTCCCAGCAGGTCTTCCCCACACTGCTTGCCTTGAAAGGGCTGGGTCTTCCTGGCCATTAACCTTCAGGGGTCTGCCCCTTGTCTTCGGGCTGGCTTCCCCTCTTCTAAGAAATTAACTTGCCCTGTCCAGGGTCAACTGCAATTTAACTGTAAATGCCAGCTCCTGCTGGTGGAGCTCCTGAGATTGTCTCCCTCTCTCTCTCAGGGCCCCTTTATCCCCTCAGGGAACTCATACGTCCCCTGTCCTCTAGTAGGCATGGGTACTGGGGACCGCCCTGTGCTCCATTTCTACCAGTTCTTCTGACGTCCCCACCCTGGGGCCTGGCTGACCTGAGGTCCAGTTGTCCTGGTCCTTCCAGCTGGTGTCACCTCTCTTCCCCTTCTTGGGGCTCGTGGTCCTCCGTGCTCTGCCCACTCTGGGGCTGTCTGAGGATGGCTGCGGGCTTGAAGGTCCATCCTCAGCTACGGTGCCTGAGCTCCTGGTTGGAGCCCTGCCACTCCCAGCAGCGTCCCTCCTAGTTGCTGTCCCTCAGCAGGGCTCCCTTGCCCTTGTTGGCCCCCAAGGATGCCTTCTGCCTCACTGGTCAGTGTCCTCTGGTGGATAGCTGGCTCCTTCTCTGGGCAGCTGGAGCTGGAGCCTCCCAGCTCCAGAGTCGGCGTCTCCCAGCCGGTGTTCTGCTCCTCTCTTCCCAGTGCCACCCCAGCTGGTTCCCCAGCAGCCCGCACTGCTTGGAAGCCATGCCCCAGTCCTCGCTGATATGCAGGCTCAGGCAGCTGTGGAACTGCCAAGCCCATGCCTGTGTCTGCATCTCTTCCCAGCTGCCGCTCATCTCAGCACCTAAGGTAAGTGCTGGGGCACGTTGATCAGGGGTCCAGACCACGCTGGGGGGGGGCTCCTAACTCCCTTCTCACACTGCCTGCTCAGGTGGGGGCAGGGCTGGCTCCCAACTCCCCCTCAGCCCTGCCGGTGCCCCCCTAGGCATAAACTGCAACCCCCTGGCCCTGCCAGAGGGGCCCCCAGCTCCCTGCAAGCCCCACTTAACTCAGGCTTCAGAAGAAAAGTGAGGCTGAGTTGAGCCAAGCAAAGCCATGACTAACTGAGAGTCTCAGGCTCCGTCCTTTCCCTCCCCCTCCGGACAGGGCTGGGGGTTTCCAGCCCTGTTTGCAAACAGCTCTTGCAGGCTGAAGCTCAGCCAGCCTGCAAGGTGTTTGCAAAAGCAGGGAATCTGCAAGTTTCTCTGCTAAAAGGAGAAATCCTCATTTTCTCTGATAAAAAGAGGAAATCCATGTTTTTTTGTTTTTCTGTGGGAAATGGAAAACCAAGATCCCTGGTTACGAATGTGCCTACAATCCTCCAGGGTGAGGAGCAGGGATCCAGGTTTCCCATTTCCCACAGAAAACTAGAAAAAAGTGGGTTTTCCTTTTTCACTGAGAAAAACACAGATTTTTCATTTTAACACAGAAACACATGGATTTTCCACTTTTGCAAAGAGCTGTGCAGGCTAGCAGAGTTCCAACCTGCAAGGAGCTGGGGGAGCAGGAGGAGGGTGGTCAGGCAGGGGTGCCATGTGCTTGTGCACATGTCCACATGCACGTGCACATGTCCACATGCACATGGCCATCAGGCAGTCTGGAGAGCAGCTCCCACAGATAAGTCTGGTGGGGAGGGGAGCGGGGATTGAGGGCCCCATAGGGAGGGAGGAGGGGGAGTTGAGCTGGGCTGGGGCTAGGGCTGCCCAGGCAGGGCAGTACATGGGGCTTGGGCCTGGGGCTGGAATACATGGCTGCAGGGCCCAGGCACAGAGTGGGATGGAGCCACAGCAATACTAGGGGGCAGGGGTGGGGGTTGGCTCTTTTCACTATGTCAAACATCTATTATAACATATTTTATTTCAAAAAATATTTTTGTCATGATTTATGGTTTTTTGAGTAGTATAAAGATGATTGCATAATAACTCAAAATAAAGGTTTACTCATATATATTGTGTATGGGGGAGGTATGGGGTTGTGCACGTGTGTGGGGGGCTGCCTGCATACCAGGTGCTGGGAGTTGGCCAGGGGTATGGGGATGGGGGTGGGGAGAAACAGGGAGCACATGCAGCAGAGTGGTCATACTTTCTCTTCAAGAGTCTCTTCAAGACTCCAAGATGAACATGAGTCGGCAGTGTGACGAAGCCATCAAAAAAGCCAATGGCACTTTATCGTGCATCAGCAGATGCATGACAAATAAGTCCAAGGAGGTGATACTTCCCCTCTATCGGGCACTGGTCAGACCGCAGTTAGAGTACTGCGTGCAATTCTGGGCGCCGCACTTCAAGAGGGATGCGGATAACCTGGAGAGGGTTCAGAGAAGGGCCACTCGTATGGTTAAGGGCCTACAGACCAAGCCCTACGAGGAGAGACTAGAGAAACTGGATCTATTCAGCCTCCGCAAGAGAAGCTTGAGAGGCGACCTTGTGGCTGCCTATAAGTTCATCACGGGGGCACAGAAGGGAATTGGTGAGTATTTATTCACCAAGGCGCCCCCGGGGGTTACAAGAAATAATGGCCACAAGCTAGCAGAGAGCAGATTTAGATTGGACATTAGGAAGAACTTCTTCACAGTTAGAGTGGCCAGGGTCTGGAACGGGCTCCCAAGGGAGGTGGTGCTCCCCTACCCTGGACCCAGCTCTCTTTCCTGCTTATACAGGGGGTCGGACTCGATGATCTATTGAGTTCCCTTCCGACCCTAACATCTATGAATCTATAAGGCAGAGGCTTGTATGAAGCGAAAGTATGAAAGGCTTGCTTGAAGAAAAAGTATTTTCCATGAGAATTCTGGAGAGCTGGAAGCAACCCCTGTCTTTGTCACAGAGGGTAGGACTGCATTGTGGACAAAACATCTGTTCGCATCTTGTGTAGACATATCTGATCTAGTTTTAGATACCTAAACTAGTTAACTTACACAACAAGATCTGTCCAAGAATCTGGACTGAAATAAAATTAGCAACAGGAATCAAGGGCAACAAGAGTCCTCCTTTAGGTATGTAGGAAACAGGAGGAAAACAAATGGGAGTGTGGGGCCACTGCTCAGCAACTCAGGACAGCTGGTTACCAGCACTCAGGAGAAAACTGAACTCCTGAATGACTATTTTGCTTTGATCTTTCACTAGGCCAAGGGGAAAAATCACACCCAATAAAGTACAGAGTGAGCAGGGCAGAAATGACTGCCTTTGTACTATTGCTGTAGAACTGGTGTGCAACCAATTAAAAATATTAGACATATGTAAGTCAGCAGGACTGAATGAACTTCATCCAAGAGTGCTGAAGGAGCTGGCCGAAGTCATCGCAGAAACCCTGAAGCTCTTCCACAATCATGACACTCTGGGGAGGTCCCTGTGGACTGGAAGAGGGCCAATGTTGTGCCCATCTTCAAGAAGCGGAGAAGGGAGGACCCGGGTAACTATAGGCCAATTAGCCTAACTTCTATCCCAGGGAAAATCCTGGAAAAATTCACTAAGGAGTCTTTGTGCGATAAGCTTGCAGAAGGTAGGATTCTGAAGGACAGCCAGAATGGCTTCATCACAGGCAGGTCTTGTCCTGACAACCTCATCTCCATGTATGATCAGGTAACCTGGCACCTGGATAGGAAAGGAGGTTGACATTGTATACCTTGACTTCCAAAAAGCTTTAGATCTGGTATCCCATGATGTTCTCACAAGAAAATAGGAGGATTGTGGGCTTAACTGTAAGACAGTTAGGTGGGTAGGAAGCTAGCTGCAGGGTAGGACTCAAAGAGTCCTAATGAACAGATCTGTGTCATCTTAGCAAGAAGTGGCCAGTGGTGTCCCACAGGGGTTGGTGCTTGGTTCAGTGCTATTCAACATCTTCATCTATGATTTGGATGTGGGGGTGAAGAGCTCACTGGCTAACTTCACAGATGACACCAAGTTATGGAGAAGCATGGTCACATTTGAAGATAGGCTGCAGATACAGGCAGATCTAGGCAGGCTGGCAAGTTGAGAGGATCAGAACGAGATGAAGTTCAACAATGAGAAATGTAAAGTGCAGAATGAAATGTAATGAAATGTAAAATGGAGAATGAAGAATCCCTGCACAACTACAGGCTTGGCAACACCAATCTGACCAGCACTATGACTGAAAGGGACCTGGGGGTAATAATAGACCACAGTATGAACATAAGCCAGCAGCGCAACGCCATAGCCAGTAGGGCTAATAATACCCTGGCATGCATCAAGCGATGCATCTCCAGTGAAACCAAGGAAGGGATTCTTTCACTCTACTCGGCATTGGTAAGACTGCAGCTGGAATAGTGCATCCAATTCTGGGCACCGCACTTTAACAAGGACATGGTAAAGCTTGAGAGAGCCCAGAGAAGGGCCACCCATATGATCAGAGACTTGCACAGCAAGCCATAGGAGGAAAGGCTGAGGGACCTGGGACTCTTCAAAAGGAGACTGGACGGTCATCTTGCTGGGGCTACCTGACCCCAGTTGTCTTTCTTGCCTGGTGCAGGGGGTTGGACTCAATGATCTTCTAAGGTTCCTTCCAGCCTTACAATCTATGAATGTAGGTCAACACTTAGGCCATCTGCCCCTGCTGAAGTCTGCGCTGCTGTAGTTAGGC
The DNA here is from genome assembly GCF_000455745.1 of Alligator sinensis. NCBI lineage: Eukaryota > Metazoa > Chordata > Crocodylia > Alligatoridae > Alligator > Alligator sinensis. The sequence continues at coordinate 151,687 of NW_005842379.1, forward strand.
CACTCTGTAAATAGAGTCATGCCATTGATGGAAATACAGAAATACCTTAACCCAGTGATTCCCAAGGGGTATGCATTGCACACTAGTACGCCTCAAGAGCAGTGGAAGCATGCCAGGAAAAAATGGGCTGGCTCAGGACCCAGCCAGCCCAGCCCCACCCAACAGGTTTGGGCCCAGGGACTGGATCAGGCCCATGAAGTACAGAGTGAAGTATGCCACCAGTTTTAATCCAGAAAATAAAGTGTACCCTAGATGTCAAAAGTTTGGGAAACACTACCTTAACCTCTGATGCTGAGAAGGTCACATAAACCACAACAACCACAGATAACACTAGGTCCCACGTAAGACAGCTAGTTTGCAGAAGCTCTGAGTACCTGCAGTCACAGCTGAAGACAATGGAAGCTGAACTTTGAACCTATTCAGTGCTGTAGAAATTCTAAGCAGCTAAAGAAAAATAAAATAAAATAATCAGGTTTATGCACCTCAAACCAGTCACCAGAATTAGCTGGTGCTTTTGATCTTATTCCCTTGGCAAATAAAGCCTTTGACATTTCTGGGGCACTTCAATAACAGTGAAGAGCATTCTAAAAATGCCCACCTGAAAAAATGAACAATTCTTTATTTCAAAGCAGGGTTCCAATGTTCTGCAGGAAATTGAGCATAGGGGCCACACACCAAACAAAAAAATATAAACAAACTATTGAATAGTCACTCTTTTAGTGTACCTTCATTCTGGTGCAGAGTAAAGCACAGGTTCCATCAAATTAAAAAGAAGAAAAAAAAGCAGATGATCATGTAATGAAAGAACAAAATGCCAACTTGTACATGGGGTGCAAAATAAGCTTGCATGTGACATTTTCATTCTGGCATTTCTTCACTTTTGAGCACTTAAATTTGCAATGTCACGGTGCGGGGTCCTGCAGGAGGACCATGATCTCCTCAAGGCCCCCTTCCTGTGCCAAATTGGCCCAAAGGCACCCTCAAATTCTCACCCGTCATGTCTTTGGTGTTCAAATATATTAGGGAGGCTGCCTTCACGTTTTCTTGGACACAGTTTAGATATGCTCCGAGCCCCATGGGCTCCTGGACCCCTTTGTGGGCCCTGTTCTATAGTGGATGTTTTGGGGCACCCTAGCCTTATGGGCTGTGTGTGACTTCAACCACCCCTTTACCACACTCCAAGCCTTGCAGATGAAATTGATGTTGTTCGGTCACGGCCCTGTTATAATGTGGCCCTCTTGTCCTCTCCGGGCCCTGTGTGACCCTGGTCTCACGCTGCACCCTCTCGGGCACTTGTCAATGCTGCCCCCCTTTTTGGAGCTCCTCACTGCCCCTTTCCCTGGGGCTCCTCAATAGTGCTGCCCCCTCCTCTCTAGGGCTCCTCTCAGTAGTGAGAAGCCCCAGAGGAGGGGGCAGCACATGTGGCCCCCTCTCCTTGGGTCAGTGCACCCCAAATGCTGCACCGTTGCTGGCACTGGGGTCCCCACACTGCTGTGGGTCCCCTATGAGGCCTCCTCCATCCCCTCTTAGCCTCACCCAAACTACTGGTCTTAAACAGTAAACAAAACGCAAGCACCTTGGCTATAACATAAATGGAAACTGCCCGGCTATAACAACATTACTCTAAACACCCCATGGATGCTCTGTCCTTTACCCAGCTCTGGGGTTGTACCTGCAGTTAAGCTTCGCTGCTCAGCTTTGCTCAGGGACAACTCCTTCCCCCCTGACTGCTGGTAGGGAACTAGCAGCATAGCTTCAGCCCCTAGGGCTTATAAGGGAGCCAGGCCCTGCCCCTTTCAGTTAGCTGACCACTGGCAGGTGTGGGCCGCTTGCTAGCTCCCATTGCCCTGGCAACCAACAGCTGGGCTCCTTACTCACTGCTAGGGCTCTCTCCCTAGCAGTTTTCCCTCTTTAGGAGCAAGGCACCTCAGTGTTCTGCAACATGCAACTTTAACTTTCTTTTAATACATGTTCTTGCAAGCAACTTCTTAAGCTTTTAAAAAGATGAACTAGTAAAAAAGCCTCTCTCTCATAATGACATCCACATGGATCCTCAGCAGGGTTAGAACCTTTGAATTCAACACAGGTACTTCTGCTATTGAGCAAATCCATTACTTTACAGCAGTAGTAGGTTGTTATCCTCTTTATGAACCAGTTATCAACAGCTGCCTTCTGAACATGTGCAAAGAGAGATTTTTCAAAGACTGGATAACTTTTCCAAAGATTGGATAGGTCAGCAGCAGGGACCAACATTTTTGGTAGGCATACCACAAATTAGCCCTGCACCTTCCCTAAATGCCACTCTAATCATCTGCCCCTGCCTTATGTACTATTTTGCTTTCTACCTCCTGCCCTGCACTCCTTGCCCAATCTTCTGTTCTGTTTTTTGCTCCCTGACCTATCTACCATAGTGCTGCCTATTCCCTTCGTGGTCTCCTGTGTGCTTCACGCAGAGCATACTCCAAATTGGCTACCCTTACCCTACAGGAACAGCAAAAGGCACATCTCTGCCACCAGGGCAACACCATTGCTAATCTTCAGGCCCTTGTTTCAGGGCATAGAGGTACTAGAATAGGGGTCAGCTACCCCCAGCACATGTGCCAGAGCATGGCATGCATGGCTGTTTTTCTTGGCACACTACAGCTGGTCCAGGCTCTGGGCAGCTGCTACCAGCCATCAAGCCTGGACTGCCTGCAGCAAGCAGCTGGAAAGCTGCAAGCCCTCCTGTGAGCAGTCCAGGCTCCATGGCTGGCAAACAGTTGCACTGGGCTCTGGAGCCTGTGTTCTGTGGTGGTGGCAAGTGCATGCATGGGTCCAGCCCTCTCTCTCACCATCCACTTGGAAGTGTGTGTAGAGCCGACAATGCTCTGGAGCCTGCTGCAGTTGTTTGCTGCCTGTTGGCCCCCTGCTATAGAGGCAACCCTTGTGTACTGCCATTTCGCTATACCGTTCATTTTAAATTGATACCTGATTTCACTTCGCAGTCAGCCAGTTTCTCTATAATGCTCAGAGTCGCCATTTTGGGTCATTAAAAACACTTGTGGTTGCCATCTTAGGTCATCAAACACTTTCAGTTTTGCTTAATGCTCAGTTTTTCAGGAACCAATTAAGAGCACTAAGCAGGGGTTGCCTGTAGCTGCCCAAAGCCTGGGCCAGCTGTGACAGGAAGCCAGGAGGTTGCAAACAGCTGCACTGGGCTCTGGAGCCCTTGGCCAGGTTCCGTACTGGCAGCTGCACATGCATCTCTGGGCAAACGGCTGGAGACAGGCTCGGATTACACTACTTGGCCCCTACCCTGCCATCCACCTGGAGGCGTGTGCACCCACCACTGCCATGGAGCTGGTGCAGGGAATCTGGAGCCCAGTGCAGCTATTTGTAGTCTCCTAGCTGCCTGCCACAGCTGGCCTGGATTCTGGGCAGCAGTTGCAGCTGCAGCAGGTGGTGGGCAGGTTGCAAACAGCTTCACTGGGATTCAGAATCCTGGCACCAGCTCCGTGCCAGCGGTGACTGCATGTACACTTTGAAGTACAGGGCGGGAAAGGAGCTGAGATAGCACAGCCCTTGTCCCTCCCCTGCTGTCCTTCTGGAGATGTACATGCAGCCACTGCCAGCAATGAGGATTGGGCCCCTCACAGCTCCCCTGCAGTCTGCCTTTGGCATGCTAAGTTGAGGTGTGGGTCAGGGTTGGGGTGTTTTTGCCACTCTGGCCAAAAAAGTTGCCAACTCTTGTACTAGAACGTCCTACAATTTTACTGAAAATGTTCTTCATATGGGCAAAATATCACTTTCCTCTAATCTCCTTCTTGGAAGCAGCTAGACAGCTTATGCTGAAGCTTTCAAATAAATAAGCAGACATCTGAGATGGGACATTTTAGCTTAAATGGCTAAAATCTTAATTGTAAGTGACACCTACCAGCTCCCTCTATAATTAATGATAAGTAAGTACTTCTATTTCTCAGTTCACTAGTTATATTACTTATCCTGTACCTTGTCTAATATGGTCTATACAAAACGTTGTTAATCAGTCTCAATGTTTTTTTTCAGACTGCAGTTCCTTTCTGTTCCTTTATTTGAAATAGGGCTTCTATTAATTTGACTTGAGTGCCTGTAAAACCCCTCTCAGCTCCCGCCATTGAAAATCCAAGTTTCTACCTCCATTGCTGTCAGCAGGGAATAGGCCCCAATCTTTGCTGGCCCATGGACAACAATACTGAGCAAGTAATGTGGCATGAAGAATGATGTACTGCATTTCCTGTTATCTTCAGTTTGAGTGAAGAGGATTTGTTTGGTAATATTTTAATTGGGTCAACTATAGAATGGGGAGATACTTTAAACTGTTGGTCCAATAAATGATATTACTAAACAAATCTTGCTTTTGCCTATTCCGTAGATCAACATGGCTACATCAGCATTACAACACTACAACACCAGATGTAGAAACCTTAGTCTGGACTTCTTAATTTCCTGTGGCTACAAGCAACCTTGGAGGGTCTTATAGGCAACATATTGCCCATGAGCCAGGGGTTGGGAACAAGTGCAGTAGCTTATGTAAACAGAAACCCACATAACTGGATGTCTCGCTGGAAAGAGGTATAAAGTGGGGTTTCTTAGGGGTCTGTCTTGGGTCTGGTGGTGATCTCCATGATTTGGACAATGGAACTGGGTCCATGCTTAGCAAATGTGTAGATGACACCAAGTTGGTTGGAACTGCAGACACTTTGGAAGAAAGGGCTAGGATTCAGAATGACCCTGGTAGACTGGAAAAAATGGTCTACAGTCAATCAGATAAAATTCAATAAGGATAACTACAGAGTCCTGCACCTGGGATAGAATAATTGTATGCCCAATAACTGCATGCCCAGTACTGCAGAGAAGGACCTGTGGATTACAGTGGACCATAATCTGAATATGGGCCAACAGCATATTCTTGTTGTAAAAAAAACCTAACAGCATACTGGGTTGTATTAACAGAAGTGTATCTTGAAAAAAATCAAGGGATTCTTCCACTCTATTCAGCACTTGTGGTATACTCACCTGGAGTATTGTGTCCAGTTTTGGGCCCCACATTTCAAGACAGATGTGGACAAAGTGGGAAGAACCCAGTACAGGACAACAAAAATGATTAGAGGCCAAAGAAGCATGACTGATGAGGACAGGCTGAAAGACCTAGGGTTATTTAGTTTGGAAAAGACTGAGGTGGGACTTGACAAGTCTTCAAATACCTGAAAGATGATTACAGAGAGTATGGAGATAGTCCTGTCTCTGTCGCTGTAGGCAACAGGACCAGGAGTAATGGCCTCAAGTTACATCAGAGGATATTTAGATCGAAGAGAACCTTCTGACTATGAAGGGAGATCAAGCTCTGGAACAGGTTACTTAGGGAAGTGATGAAATCTCTGTCCCTGGAAATTTTCGAGAGCTGGTTGGACAGACACTTGGCTGGGGTGGTTTAGTCAGGAAAGATCCTGCTCCAAACAAGGGGCTGAAGTAGATAATTTCATGAGTTCTGTCCTGCCCTATTTTCCTATGATCCTGTAAGTGCCCAATCTTCTCCTTACATGCACAAGAGCAATTCCCATTCATGTTAATGTTATATCCATGTGAGCAAGGGTAGGGGATACAGAGCTAAATTCTACCTTTATGTACACCAGAATACAGAGGCAGATCCAGGGTGGGGAGCTGAGGTGCACTCCCTGCTCCAGCGAGTCTGGGACCTGTGCTACATGTGGCACCTGTGAGCAGCGTGCACAGAATGGGTCCCAGACCTCCTGGAACAGAAGTGGTGTGTGTCATGGATTCATAGAGCAGGTGTAGGGTGGTGCCATCTAGCTGCGGTGGGTACTCCATGCAGTGTAGCACCCACTCCAGCTGGTCAAGGATCTGTGCTACATGTCCCCACTAAACTGTGCTGCATACAACACCCATTCCAGCTGCTCCAGGATCCACAGTGCGGCTTCCAGACCATTTGGAGTGGGCGCTATATATGGTATACTGGGAAGGGGGAGAGGGGGAGGTTTGTAAACACAATGGCCCATTCCACTCATCTAGCCTGCAGGGCTGAATGAGTTTGGCATGCCTGGTCTTGATGTTGCACTAAACATTATCCTTTCTCCTGCAGTTCTGCTAGCTATTAACTGCTTCTGGTAGCATAGCTCCCATTTCACCGCTTCGCAGGCTGTTTTTACCTCTAGCTAAAAGCATTAATTCAAGTGTGGAAATAATTTTGAGTGAAGCACTGGATGCACTGCCAAGGTGCTCAAGAAGGCTAGATTTTGTTTTATAAATCTGAATAAAGAAAAAAGATGTGCATTTAATTCTAATGACTCCAGGACTAATGAAACAGCATCTTTTAATTAGTTTTGCCTAGTTTGTTGTGTTTTTGTCTACAGAATATATGATAAAGCAAATTAATTCCCATTCCAATAAAATATATTTGTTTTTGCTTTGATCTTAAACTAAATATATCCCTAGGTCCCCTGGCATATTAGTAAAGCTTCTAGTTTCTTGTTAACTAGAGAAAAATGTGATGTGTTGTACATGATGATGCAGCATACCATCTGCACCACCCTTTTCAAAAACTTAGATCTGGCCATGCCAGTGTAAATATGGAGTAATTCCACTGACTAGTGAGTTACTCTGCCTTTACACTAGTTTGTAAGAAAAATATATTAGCCGTGGGTTTTAAGCTGGCATCAGCCAGTGTCTCTTTAAAAGTAGAAATCTATAACAATAGTTTATCTCATCCAAGACTTGGACTCAACTACCAAGAACCCTACATGGGGTCTCAAAGAAGATTTGATGCAAACTGTTAGCATCATGTTAGCTGAGTACACTTCCCTACTTAAAACTACACTCATTTGTTCTGTCCTTAATGTTGCAAAACATTTATAAACTTCTATCCCTTTGCTGTTCACATGGCATGTGCCAAATCTTAGGAACCTGTACACTCATCAAGTTTCAATTCACATTTTTCAGATGTAGGTTTTCCAAAGTTCTTTCTTTAAACACAAAACATTTCCCT
>NW_005842379.1:158717-165770 GCF_000455745.1 Alligator sinensis
GTTTCAATACTAATGGATGATTGAAATAATGTATTATTGTGTTAATTTAAAAATGCAATGTACAGGATAATACAGAAATTGCTTTACATTTGCCACTGAAATGCAGCATCTTTGGAATGCAACTTTGTTTGAACAGTGCAAAGGAACTGCATTTTAGAATTTAAGATGACATAAATAACATAAATATAATAAATATATAAATAGAACAGCAGAAGAAATTTAGCTTGGCTGAATGTATATGTAATCACTCCATGTGGCATAGTGTGCCCACCAGGATTGAAGCCCTTTTCCTAGCAAAGAAAGGCCTGTGGGAGGCGTGCAACTAAATACTTCAAGCTGTTAGTAGGTTTTAATTTTATTGGAATAGATTAATTGGTTCTGTGCTCTCACTATGGCCTTGCCTACACTGCAGGACCATGTATGAGATAGTTTTAAGCAAACCAGCTTTGGTACTAGAAGCAAATGAGCCCAGAGCTCCATACTAGCTAATTTGGTTTTGGAGCCAATTCCGCGTCACCCTGCCCTTACGTCCTCTAAAACATACATTCCAGTTTTCTTTGAACATCATCTTCAGCTGAAACAGGGGCATTCATTCAGCTTGGGGGCATTCATAGGCTTGATTCAGAAAGGTGTCTCGGGCTTGGATGGAGGGTCCTACTCATACACTTAGGTGCAGTGGCATGGATGCACCTCCCTTTAAGACCTGACCATGCCCAGGGGGCCTCTGGGGCCTTTTTTTAAGTCCCCAAAGCAGGTGAGAATCCCCTCTTCCCATCCATGTCAGTCACATTCCTTCCCCTCCATTTCCCACTGCCCCTACCTCCTGCTGCTGCTGCTTTCCATGCTGCCTCAGGAGCGGAAGAAGTTTCAGAGCTGTTCCTGCCCCCTCCAGCTGGGCTTCATAGGGCCTGGGCTCAGCTGGGACAGTGACAGCAGCAGTGGCAATGGGGGAGGAGGCTCCTCCTCCCTGCGCCTACTCCTGGGGCACCGGGCAGGGTTGGGGAACCCACCCACTCATCACCACTGCCACTATCCTCTTTCATTCCCAGATGAGCCCAGCCCCTGTGCAGCCCAGGTGGAGTGGGCAAAAGTGACTCTGAAGCTTCCCCTGACCCTAGGACAAATAGGAAATCAACAGAGAGGGTGAGGACGTAACTCTGACCACAGTGGAAGTGGAATGGGACTTTTAGCTGGTTTGGGGACTTCAAAAAGTTTCTAGAGGCACCCCCAGCCTGGTCTGCCCACACCAGTGGATGCAGGGCAGGTGGTAGGGGGTAGGGAGCCTGGCAGTTGGGGGAGGATGCAGCCACCCCTACAGCATGGATTGCTGCTCCTGCTTGCCTCCTTTGCCAAATATTGGAACTGCCCCTGTATATGACCCTGTAAAATTCCTGAATGCTGAGCTTTTGAATTGGGGTACTGGGTGAAGGGGTATGCAGCAATTAGTAGGGAAATTCTCTCTCCTCATCCTGGTCATGTCATGGGGGAGAAGGTAGAACTTTTTATATTCTCATAATGAAACAGGATAAAATGAGCATACCCAACTCCATCCCCAGAATCTCCTCCTAACTGTAATAGCCAGTGGAACCCCATATTTTGGATTAGTAGGTCAAGTCAAAGAGGTAACAATAATCTACTTCCTTAGGAGATCTCTCCATCTGTAACAATGTACCCACATTTTAAATGGGAAATGCCTCTGCTGGACCTCTAGGCTGGAGGCCAGAAGCTGGAAAAATGTAGGAGCACTACATCATTTAAAAACTTCCAGTTCAGCCAAATTCAAGCATGTCATGGATGTGATCTATAACATGGTGAAAGACATGTGCAGAACTTAATTTAGCTTCTCCATAATGGTCCACACAAAAGCATGGGATGCAAAATTAAATCCATGTCACCGAGCATTTTATTTGAACCTGTTAAGTGTCAAGGAGTCCTGAATGATCTCCTTTTCTGACTACTGCAGGGGTTGTCAACTGGGGGTATGTGTAGTGTACCCCTGGGGGTACTTTGAAAGGTCCCAGGGGGTATGCAGGGGTGGGCAGGGACTGAGCGCTGCCACCCTGCACCCCTGCCTCACAGGAGCAGGGCTGGGGTGAGGCGAGAGCAGGGCCACACAGGTGCTGCGATGCTGCCACGCCGCCACTAGCCACGCTTCCCCCCCCACTCCGTGTCAGGCTGCTCGACACCTGCCACCTTCCTGGGTGTACAGTTATTAAAAGGGGGCTGCCAGTGGTACACTTATTTAAAAAAAAGGTTGAAAACCCCTGTACTACTGCATCACAACTGAATTAAATGCCTGCTCACACAGATGCAGGAGACAGGCTCTTTGCGGGATCAGCAGACCCCCTCTGGTGTCAGGTAACAGTCACTGAACAGGTTTTTCCATGCAAACTCATTTCTCCTTTCTTTCTCAGATTTTTTTGAGGGGGGAAACAGAGGTGCATTCAAACAAGGAAGAAACATTCAAACAAGGAAGAAGCATTCCTATTGCCATTTTAAATAGGCAGTCTGGAGACAGTTCTACCATACTTCATTTCAGATAAGTGATACAAAACTCAAATGTGGGACCCTGGGGACTCTGCTCACATGAATATATGCTGTTCTCCACTCTTTCTTCCCCAGAACCTGACTGGGTGTGGCTCATCTTGATCTCCTTCACACTAGGGACAACACTTCTGAGTCCTATCTGGCTGCCCCTCTCTGCCAGGGAGCTAAACTCTAGAACAGAGAGCACTACAGACCTGTTCAGTCCTTGTAACACTCCTATCCCCCCTGCCACCTCCCCAGCACAGTAAGACTCACTTGCTGAACTCATTAACACAGAATACAGTCACTGCCAATCTCCCTGTGGCCTGTTCTACCACCAGTTGTAATTCTGTGTTGTTTCTGCCAAATACTTCTTGTCCAGAGGCAGCTTGCTCATTCCTGCAAGAACTTTTGAAAATAGCATTAGGTAATGAGACATGTCATCAGAAACAGAAACATCCTGCCAAATGCACCTGGCTCCTTTAGTTCAAGTCCAGGTTTGCCAAAGACCTAGTCATGCCCATTAGTTGTCTCCTACTTTGTAAGGAAAGCTTGCTCTTTAAAGAACTGGGTGAACTGTACGCACAGCACTTCTCCCAGCCCCTTCACAGCTATAATGGTGTGGGCATTTGTTGTGGAGTTCTGTGACAGTATGTATAAGACCAGATGCAATCAAGCATAGCGGGGCAGGGAACATGGTGGAGGAAACCCAGCTAGCCTGGCATTTTTCTCTCACTCTGGGCAGACAGCCAAATAAAGGTATTCTAAAACAGTCAGAACCGCAGCATGTACCAATGGCCCAGCTCCAAGTGCTGGGCAGAGTGAAACCTCAAAAAACATTCATGCGCAAAAAAGAGCATGCACAATCCCCAGGAAGAAGGGTATGATATAAAAAACAGCAACTTTTCACTGCATCTGCGTGCACACAGGGGAGGAAAAATTAAGGTTTAACAAATAAGATAGTCAAAATGACAGGAAGCAAGTGGCAGAGGAGTTATGTGTGATGAAAGCATGACCTTTCCTTGCCTCTGCATGCTACACAGGCTAAAACACACAGCAGACTTTATAGAAGAATAGGGCTAGGGGGGCCCTCAGGACATCTAGTCCAACCCCCTGCTTAAGGCAAGATTATCCCTGTCAACTATTCTAGACAAATGGTTGCTCAACCTGCACTTTAAAAAGTAACCTTTTCCCTCAAAAATGGGACAAATGCTGACTGTTCCTTCCTTTGGAGTGGAATGCAGCCCAAAGGCCAAAGACAAGGCTTCAAGGCTCAGAGAGAAGTCTAGGAAGCCATTGTGCAACAGTGACTCTCCCCCTTCTCCTGTTTGCCTTGTGTACCTGTTTAAGACATTTTCTTTTGTGGGGGTGGCGCCAGGGGAGGGGGAGGGGGGGAGATACAGCTTTCTTTTTGTGGCACTCCCATTGCTTCGTATGGCCAATGTTACGCCTCAGCTCTGTATTCTTGGGCAACCCTGGCACAGGATGTAGTCTGTCTGACTCACAAAGGACTCACCCCCGCTCCCTCCCCTCCTCTACCTAAACGAAACTGATTAAGATGCAGTGAGAGACACACCTAAGACCCTCAAGATAAGGGTGACAAGAGTGAACCAACTGCCCTAGGTCTCATTTACATCCGAGATGGAACCAGATGACCATTCATTTACATGAGAGATGGAGAACAGAAAGCCTGAAGCAGAGACTGCAGTGAATTCTGGGACCAGAGAAGCAGGGGAGCACTGCATGATGAGGAATATGTGCTTCAAATGTTAATCAACCCATGTTCACACACACCCAGCTCAGCATTTATCAGACCAGTTCTAATCTGGATTTCCTAAGGACTTTTCCCCCCCCAGACACACACACACCTCTAAGTTTAATAGGCATCTCGGGCCGTACATTCCCCGGTCCCACTATGGGAGGCCTATTTAAACTTGATTGACTAAAACTCGGTTGCCGGGTTAGGGAATGCTGAGGCAAGAGACCGAGTCAGAGCGGGTATGGGCAACATTTGAACAATGGTTAAGGGTTCATCACAGCATCCAGCCTGCTGGAGCCCTAATCCCAGGTGTTGTCATATCTTTCCCGAGACGACTGGTGGGAGTCCTCTCCACAAAAGGTTATGAGCACCCCAATAATTGCTTTAAGTCTGTTAAAAGACTATAGTAAGATCTGGAAAAGTCATGCTAAGCTGAGGCTTGTGCACAACAAGTAAAAATCCAAAATCCTGATGCTGCAAGCTATCTATTGTTCCTGAAGAAACCATGAGATATCCCATCAGTATATCTGCCACCCATAGGAATCTCAAGCTGGCTCCCAAGTATTTGGGTTACTCCCTAATCTTAAGTGTTTCCTGATTATCAATCAGTTTCCTGAGATGGTCCAAACCAGATAACCCCTTGTCAATAGAAAAGACAATGATTTACACTACTGAGGGTGCTACGGAGCAGCTGAACTGAGGGTATAAAAATCTGTAAGTGTGTGTGCTGCTAGAAGAAGAGGAAGAACAGGAAGAGGAAAAGGAAGGAAAAGAAGTAGAAGCAGGAAGAAAGAAGGAGAAGAAGAAAACCCCTGTGCTGACACCATCCCCTGTCGTTCTTGGGACGCTGGAAGAACAGATCATCTCTCCCTTCAAGGACTGTGCTACAGACTGTGCCTGTCAGCTTTGCAGCCTGAGTACCGTGGACTAGGTGAGATCCCAGCGTTCTCTGTCTTCTTTCTAGGCATAAACTTCTGAACCTGAACTGTATCAGTTAAGCTTGAGCTAAGTTTCCCCAAATACTTAGTGACACCAGGGTAGTATTGTCATTGTTGGTGTTTGTTTTTCTTTTGCATGTCTATTACTACTAGTACTATTATATATTTCATATGCCTAGCAATAAATAACTTTTATAGTCAAACTGGTAGTAATTGGGTATATTTTTCCTTCTCTGCTTCTCTTTCCTCCCGTGCTCTGCAGCAACGCTTCTTTTACCTAAGCTAAAGATCCCTGTAAAGCCCAAAAATATTGTGGGGTCTGCTCATCAAGAGGCCAAAGATTGGGACGTGCTGAGTTTGAAACACATAAGGGGATCAGCTTGTACAGGCTGATTGACCCAGTTTGACTCAGATGTGCCCTATGAACTGAATGCTGGCCCATGAGGGTGTCAGCTGGACACCCAGCCGGATTCAGAGGGGTTCTGTTTACCTGTGTGCTTGTGTCTGACTGCATTTTATTGTTGCTCTTATGAACTGATTCTTGGCATATGAGGGTGTCAGCCTGTCCATGCTGATCCGCCCGGCCAGGTCAGGCGTGTCACGTTAATTTGTGTGTGTTTGTGTGTATGACTGATTTGGTGACTGGAGGAACCCAGTCCCATTGAGATTGAGTCCTGCAAGATAGCTCCACTGGGGGTGAGGGCTTGCAGAAGGGAGAGATACAGCTCCGTATAGTAACACAGGCAGCACATTGACAGAATCACCAAGACCCTAGAAACTATCCCTAATAAATGAGCACACCCCAAAGTAATGGGCAAATTTGGTAACACCAATGAGCACTCCTGGCGTATTCCATGCTGCTTCAAGGAGTGGGTAGTCTGTCAGATGCTGCCACCATTTTGAGTACAGTTCAATGCTCAGTTTCAGCACATCTGTCTGCATGCGGTGGGGAAAGAGACCCTCCCCCTGAGTTTCTCCCTGCCTCTCCCCATATTGCCCAGCTTACCTTGCTGTCCTCCTTGCTCTGTTCCTCTCTTTTCTCCTTGCTGTTCCTTTCCCATAGGAATTGCCCTTTGGTCTCACCTGTGTAGTAACACAATTGCTATAAGCCTCCAACCAGTTTATACAGATCTCAAAGATATAAGCACTCATATTTTGTCTTGAGTCTTAGCAGGCTCTGTACTTTATGAGCATAGTAACAGTGCTGGGGGTAGGAGGAGTGTAGAGAAGTGCCAGAAAAAGGCAAGAATGAGAAGAGTAGGTAGATGAGAGCCTCTTTTTTTACTAATGTAAGTCAGAGGGAAATTCTAGAGAAGGCAATGAAGTTACACTGCTTTAGGAAGAGAGGGCTCTTCATCAGCTATTCTGCAGAGAGCGAAGTATGCACCATGGCTCCTTCAGCAACCTTAATGCGGAATGAGACTTCTTGGTCTCTCCAGTCCTCCCTCACAAACAGATTCACTGGATTTGACCTTTTGCCTTCTCAGGTCCCCTCCCAAATAAAGACAAGCCTTGGCCCACGTGACTTTATCAAATGGCCTACACCGAAGACATTTACGATCACAATACTCTACTACTGTTGCAGAGTATTTGTTTAGTCGAGTTATCAGGCAAATGTAAAACCCTCAAGTGGTACTTTTGACTTATTTAAATGCCACCCTAATATTTTTAACCAGCGATTTAGCACCAGTCATCTGCTAGTCAGTTTATTATCTCAACTCTGTGTAATCCCCATTTTTTCACCAGCGGTAAACTACAGGTCCAACAGAGTCTAGCAAGCGAAGTCCCTGTCCCTGTCCTTTGTTCATTTAATATATATATATATATATA
>NW_005842379.1:165801-172448 GCF_000455745.1 Alligator sinensis
GCATTCCCAATTGAAGTATGTCTTCCCTACCTACTGCTAGGATGTTAATGTGAGCGAGAGGTTACTGCTGTCCCTTGGGATCCTGGTTGGACAAAAGGCTAGGTCTAGAGGTAATGGAAACACTAGCTAATCAACAGAAAACCATCTGTAGTGGATGTGCATTGGTGCAGTTTACATACCGGAGGGATAGAAGAGTACATGTATAACAAGAAAAGCAACTCGTCGGAGAATGAAAGATAAAGAGCCCCCCTTTTACCCTACATGTGAACTTTTTGCCTTTTCTGTCACCCATCTAGCCTCCTGCATATAAAACTGTTTATTTACCAACCTGCAACTGGTACCACTATTAGCACATCCTACATTTGGCATAATGTCTACAGGCTCTTCGGGTTCTCTGGGCAGTTTCTTCCAGATACTTCTGCCAAACTTGAACTGGAGCATTATGCAGTAGCCTCCTGTGCTGCTGCTCTGCCTCACTTTACTGGAAACCTCTCTGCCAGAAGACTACATACTGAAGAAACCAACACCATCTGCTATCATGGGAGAGGACTCACAGGGAGACATCTTCCCTGCCTGTTGAGGAAAAGGGGACAAAGTACCTTGAGACCTGCACACAACTCTTCTCCCATTTCATCCTCAAGACATGAGCCAGAAGAGACCTTTTTAAGGCCCACAGATGGAGACTGTGGTAGCTGGCAATCCCTGGGGCACTCAGGGGGCAACTAACCCCTTCCAAAATGTCTTGATTTTCCCCTTCCTTGAGCTACAAAGAAAAGTAATGTTGCCATGCTGATGTTAGCTCCCCAACCAGATAGGATTTCAAAAATGTGGAAGAGGTATTACTGCACTGAATGCTGTAGCTGTTTCTCCCTCTAGTTTGCTATGTTATTAAAACCGTCAGGGCCTCTCCTGAGCGAAAGAAGGTGTTGCTGCTTCAGATCCATTCCCCTCAAACACCTGGATTTACTAATGTGAGGGTTCTGTTCCTTTCATCCCTTCTACACTGAATATCAGCAGTCCTTGGTCCAGCAGAATCATGACTCAGGCCCCCAAAGTCATGGTATTGCTATAAGAAGTGATATTTTTCTCTTTTAATTGTAGTTTTTGGAATATTTTTGTCTTTTGGTTCTTGAGACATTTGAGTTCACATTTACTGCCACTATGGGACCTAGATATGTTATTTTATATGAAAGCTGATGCAATTGCCTGAATTACAGAGAAATTACAAATAGTGTAGGACTCAGAATAAAGTCATAAGCACTGGCAAGGCTAGTTCTCACACACAAGAGGAGATGCAATATTTTTAGAGGCTATACTATTGGGAATTGTCACAGGGAGATTTAACTTTTCAGATCCAAGTTGGAGCACAAATGCTACCACAAATGACAGGGCCCAGATATTCCTGAATGTGATAGATAGTAGATATCTTCACCAAATTTCTTCACCGAACAAAAAAAGGTAATGATATTTTGGGGTAGGTTTTAGTAAGTATAGTGAGGACATTCAGGAAGATATGGTCATAGAAAATAACCTTGGATTGAGTGACTGTAAGTTAATTCAATTTTAATTAAATGGAAAGATAAATAAAAGTAGGCTTGAAACTAAGTTTTTTCCAGCAAATTCTAGCATTCTGTTTTATTAGTCATTTTTGCTGTTTCTTCTCAAAAGACTTCACCAGCTGCTACTGCTGCCCTCCAGGCAGGTGTTCTGCTTCTCTTGCAATGAGGCCCACACTCTGACTAGAACATTAATTTCCTTAATTAATGAAATTGTCCCCTCCCCCATTAAGATACAATGCCTTACTAGCTGCTTGAATAGAATTCGAATGGAACACATTGAAAGTTGTAAAACACTGTGAGTTAGCACTCCTAATCCTCACATTTCTCTCAGAGGACGAGGAGGAAATTCCAAAGTGATTTTGTTATTCTCTCTTCCACTATCTTCAGGTTCGCAGCTGGTGCCTTGGGAAGTTCCTTTCCAGAAAAGGTGTTTTTTTTTTTTGTGGATTTTTTTCTGTCTACAGTATTTTCAAGAGGATATCCAGCAATACACTCCCATCCCAAACAATAGCAACTTCTTTGGAAGCCTAAAAATGGTTCCTTACATAAGTCAACCATTCTTTAAAAACCCCCACCAATAATATATGCTAACATTTTTAGATTAATTTTCATTACCAAATTATTAGATTGGATTTTCCAATAATTTATGTTAGGAATTCATAAATCATTATTAGATGAAAGATGAGGGCTTTGACTATGTATGTGAGACAATATACTCCTTGCCCAGTGATGTATTCCTGAGACCATTTAATGCTTCACAAAGCACCATGAGTTAGACTGATCCTCCCAGCCCAACATTAGCTGTTGGGTTGAGAGGGTGGGAATTCGAGTTCCAATTTGAAGCCAATCCAGGGACAAAGGCTACATCTCTGCAGCCTCCTCCCCCAGCTCCCCCCCTCCTCAGTTCCTGTTCTGTCTCAGGATAGGAGGGGGAAAAGGCAGGGGAGGGAGGTCCATTCTGGGGTTTCCCCAGCTGTGCTGGAGGGGGGAGGGGGTGGATTGGAGACCCCCACCTCAGGGGGCTCCAATCCACCAACCCCAACCTCCAGCAACAGCTGGGCAACCCCCAGAATGAGCTCCCTCTACTCCCTTCCCCCCACCCCCCATTCTGACAAGAGTGCTGGGAGCAGTACTGGGCTATGTCAGGTGAGCCCTGCTCCCAGCCTGCCCAGACACAAGTTAATGAAGGTACTCTACTTTGGAGTGCCTTCATCTGAACCCTCATGTAATGAGGGTTCAGATTTTCATGGGTTTGGCCCTTTTAAAACACTCTACAGCTGTGCATGTATGTTTGGTCACAGCTGTAGAACACATTTAGGGACCAGATGGGGTGAAAATTGTCACCACTTTCTGCACCTCCAGTGTCATGTTCATCACTACATTGCTTGGAAAATGGATGGCTGTGTATTTTAGGAAATAATGATAGATCAATACAAGAACACAGCACAGCTTTGCTTTTGTCTTCAAACACTGTTGTGCCAAAGCAAAGAAATCAAGGATGAAAAATGCTAAATTTTGGAATAGGAAAACAAAGTGTTCCCATTTGGTATTTGTGCCTATTAAAAAGAGGCAGAAAAAGCCATTGTCAAATGGAAGGAAAAATGAAACACAACATAGGCAAATAGCACAAAAGGAACATGTGTCTACTAGAAACAAAAGCATAAAGAAAACAAGCGTAGACAGAAAAAACAAGTCAAATGAGAAATATATCACACTCTCACTGCTGTGCAAATAAGTGGTACCCTAAATCAAGTTAACAAAAAAAAGCTATTTCTTAAAACAGTATTAGAATAGATAACCTGGAAGGAAGAACTGACTATAGAACCTACTAGGACTGCATTAACATCCAGGAAAAATAACGGGGTCTTGGAAATTTTTATACAGAATAGCATAGGCCTATTTGCCATACAGCATTTCTTTGTCTTTTGAACATCTTATGTACATGGAAGTGCATTAAATCTTGAGAGCAGGAGTACAGGATTCATAACCTGAAGCAAAAGAGTCAGCCCTCTATCACATTAACATGAAGTTTTGTATTTTTTTTTTAATGTTTCACAAATGAAATATACTTACCATCTTCACTACTGGTTGCATAGTACCAAATCTCTAACAATTTCATGCAGGCCCTGTAAGCAGGTTGCTTAGCCTGCTGGCCTCTGAAGGTGAATTTCTTCCCTAAGGAACAACTTAGTCAGCCCTCTAAAGCAAAGCTGAGCCTTTTAAATGAAAAAAGGAAAATCCCTCTGCCTTGTCCCTGACAAAAGGGGTGCTGACAGACATGAAAAACAACCCCCCACCAAACAGTGCTTTACTGAAAGAAGCAGCATGTTAATTTAACCCAGCCCTGCAGTGTCTATATAGATCGGGTGCTTCAGTGGGACTTGGCGCTTTTATCTAAAGCTGACTCAATCAGATAAAAAGACCAAAAACCCTGCTGAAGCATCCAATCTATATAGACATTGGGCAAGCTGGGTCCAACTAATGCAATGGCTCTTCTGGGCATGCACTGTGCTTGATGCAGGGGCACACTGAGCTTAAAGTAAAGCACCAGTTTTGGGGGGTTTTCCCCATGTCTCTAAGCAGCCTAGGAGGGGCCCTTGTGCTCTGGCCCCAGCACATCAGTCTAGCACACTCTTGTAGCTAGCTTCTATTTCAGAGTGGGGGAAGGAATGTAGCATCAGGGGGAGGGGGTGCAAACAGAGCTCCTCAGATGCATGGACCTGGTCCAGCTACCCTTGCTTGGGTCTTGGCAGGAGCTGGATTGCGCCTGTGAAGTAGGGGGGCTCTGTCTCCCACCCCAGCTCCGGGAACAGCAGCCACCAGGCTGCTATTGTGAAGATGCTCATGCAGGGTTGGGGGAAGGGAGCCCCTGTTGCCTCACAGGCCAAGCCTGGCTCCCCCTAACACCCCTGTTGCCAGCTGGCAGGGGGGCAGGACTGGGGAGAGGGACAGTCCAGCAGCCTCATGGGAGACTGCTGGAGTGCCCCCACCTGCTGGCTTGGGCCAATGCAGGCAGGCTCCAAACTCCCCACCCCCACCCAACAGGAGAAAACCTGTTAGGTTCGATGTCACTCTAACTTATGGTGCTTTGCGTAAAACATCACAATTAGAGCACCTCCCTGACATGCTACCTAAACGTTTGTATCCAGCCTGTATCAGTGTTTTTGATGTCAGTAATGAGAAGGTCCATTGATGCTGCAATATAGTACATGTAGCTAAAGTAAAGGCTTCAGTTGACATCAATAAATGTTTCTTGTATGTTTTTCCATTATTGAAAACTGGGAAAACAGAGCATGAAAGCAGACTCTGCACAGTATTCAGAAAAAACACGTCTTAACCAGACAGTGAGTAGGTTCAGGGCACCAAAGATGACCCGAGCAGGGTACAGGGCCCAGGGCAAATCAGCCTGTGCAGGGCCCTGCCCCCAGATACGAGGCAGCCGGAAGTGGATTTGGTGGTGAGGTGGGGGGTGCCAAACGGCCGGCTGGCCGTGAAGCCAGCAGCAGCGTGGAGTTGCTGCAGTTGCTCCACCTGGCTCCGCAGGGTCCCCAAAAGTGCAGGGCCTGGGGTGGTCTCCCCAATTTACCCCCACCCATCCACCCAGGGATGGCCCTTCAAGGCACAAATACAAATAGATTTACTATGGAGTCAATGTACATGACTTCATAGTAAAGGTGGTGTATATATGCATGGCATGCAGCTTAGGCTACTGTAAGTCAATCCATTTAGCAAGTAAGGCAGGGGTGGGCAAAATGTGGCCCGGGGGCCAGATGCGGCCCGCCAGCCATTCTATCCAGACTGCGAGGCCCCTAACAAGTTTAGAAAATGAATTAATCTGCCCTGGGCTGCCTGTCATGTGGCCCTCGATGGCTTGCCGAAACTCAGTAAGAGGCCCCTGCCCAAAATAACTGCCCGCCCCTGAAGTAAGGAGTAACTGTACACAGGTATAAGTTACACTGCTGCACTAGTGCGTCCACTCACTCAGCTTCATCCCTGGCTACTTTCCTGTGCAAGAGTTCTCCTTGAAGCTTTTAAGAATAAATTAGATAAACACTTGACTGGGGTGGTTTAGTCAGGAATGATCTTGCCTTGAGCAGGGGCTTGGGCCACATGACCTCCTCAGGTCCCTTCAAGCCCTACTTTTCTATGGTTCTATGAAAACAAACTCAATTCCCGCTCTCATGCAGGCAGCTGGCTTGGGACAGCTGGTGGTATGCCTGCTCCTTACTACATCTAAGTTTATCCCAACTACGGAGTGTAGTTTATCCCAACTACAGAGTTTATCCCAACTACCTGTGGCAAATTTCTCTGTAGTAATTGTGTTGTGTGCACCCTCGATAACTGAAAGGAAGTACAAGAGAAAGAACATATACAAAGAAAAATATCTTTCACTAAAAAGATGGTGACAAAGAATAAGCAGGAACCAGCAGGCAAAAAACAAATAAACGAACAAAAAACCAAAAACAAAACCCCTTTCATTACATTCCACCACAAGGCCTGGAAAGATATTCAGGAGAGAAAGTGACTTTTCCTTTGCCTATATACAACAGCACTGAACTGTAAGCAGTCTCTTTCAAGCGTATCCCACCATTACCATTATGCTGTAAGTGATGAAATGCCTATTAACCAGGAAGCATTGTTGAAAACTGGTTCAGAAATGCTAAAACAAAGTTTCTAAAGATCCTGAGTTCCACTGAGAGCTTTAGCATTTCTGGAAATTACTAAAGATGCAGGTCAGATTAAGTTCTGGGGAACTGCAGTAAGTACATTACACAATAGAAACAGGAAGCAGGCATGCAAAATGAAAACAACCCACACTGCCACTGATGTAATACAAGGTAATTCAGTCTCGTCTATCAACACACAAACGTTAGGTGAATGTATCTGGGTCCCTCCCAGTGCAGCTGCAAAACTAAAAATAGTGGTGGTCTTCTTTCCAGTGATGTAGCCAAAATAAAAAAAGCCAGGAGAGAGTCACTGACATCCACAACTGATAACCTTGTAGTTATTCATAGATTCATAGATGCTAGGGTCGGAAGGGACCTCAATAGATCATCGAGTCCAACCCCCTGCATAGGCAGGAAAGAG
>NW_005842379.1:172658-175048 GCF_000455745.1 Alligator sinensis
AGGTCCAGGTGCCCTAGTCTCTCCTCATAGGGCTTGGCCTGCAAGCCCTTAACCATACGAGTGGCCCTTCTCTGGACCCTCTCCAGGTTATCCACATCCCTCTTGAAGTGCGGTGCCCAGAATTGCACGCAGTATTCCAGCTGCGGTCTGACCAGTGCCCGATAGAGGAGAAGTATCACCTCCTTGGATCTGTTCGTCATGCATCTGCTGATGCACGATAAAGTGCTGTCGCAGAGCACTGGGGTGCCCTGCTCCTAGAGAGGGGAAACTGCCAGGGAGAGAGCCCTGGCAGGACATAACGAGCACAGCTGCAGGTTGCCAGGGCAACTGGAGGCAGCGAATGACCCACACCTGACAGCGGTTAGCTGGCTGTAAGGAGCAAGGCCTGGCCCTTATAAAGCCCAGAGCTGAGGCCAGGCTAGCAGTTCTCTGCCAGTGGCCAGGGAGGCAGGAGCTAAGATGTGAGCATTGCAGGAACTGCTCTAGCTGAGTGAAGGAGGGCAGCTTGAGGAGGTTTGATCACCATGGTTTAGCCAGATGGTTTATAGTTATGTTGTAGTCTAGGGGCTTGTGGTTTTGTTGTTGTTGTTTATTACACTGGTGGCTAGGGTGAGGCTGTAAGGGATTGGAGGAGACCTCATAGGGACCCCCAGAGGAGTGGGGGCCCCAGTGCCTGAGGAGGGTGCAGCGTACTCATTGGGGACTCACAATGAAGGGTGAGGACCTCAGTGCCAGAGCAGGTGCAGCATACTCGGGGGGAACCCCCAGCAGTGTGGGAACCCTGGCGCCAGGGAGGGTGCAGCTAAAGGGGGCTTAGACCCCAGCCCCAGAGAGGGGCAGTATTATTAAGAAGCCCAGCGGGGGGCACAGCAAGCCCCAGTGAAGAGGTGATAGTATCAGGAAGCCCAGTGTGAGCATGTAAGGTCCCAGAGAAGGGGGGCTATTGAGAAGCCCAAGATGGGCGTAGCGAGCATGGCTGTAGGCTAGTACAACAATAGCCCTCGGATAGGGGCAGGGTGCTGCGGTGGACCCCGATGGAAGGGGCTAGCAGTACAACACCCCAGGAGAAAGGCAAGGTGCTGTGGTGGTCCCTGGCAAAAGGGGATAGTGGCGCGGTGAGCCTGGATAAGAGAGGGTAGCTGTGTGGTGGGCCTAAAGGACCGGTGACTCAGTAGGAAGTCCCGTAGTGGGCTAGATTATTTTAGAGGAGGCCCAGAGTGGGCTCGACGAGAGTCCCTGTGAGGGGCCGTATATTGGAGAAGGCCCGGGAGTGGGCTAGACTACAGAGGAGGCCCGGGGGAGCGGGCATGTATTTTGACAGACCAACATTCAGTACATCTGCGAGGCTTGGGGCGTAGTATTAGGGGTTGGTAGGAGCCACGCGTAGCCCATAAGGCTAGGGTGCCTGGAATGCACCTAGTGTACAGGGAGACCCCCGATGGGTCCGGGAGAACACGGGGACAAAGGTCCCAGCTAACTGTGCCTTGGAGACGTAAGGCAGCCTCCCAATTTAACTCAAGATCAAAGACGTGGCGGGCGAGAATAGAGGGTGCCCTTGGGCTGAATAGGCACAGAGAGGGGGCCCTAAGGAGATCATGGCCCTCCTGGAGGACCCCGCCGTGACAAGTACCATTAGCTTTGCTGATGATTTCGTCACACTGACGACTCATATTCATCTTGCAGTCCACTAGGACTCCAAGATCCCGTTCTACTTCTGTGCCTCCAAGCAGGTCCTTTCCTAGGCAGTAGGTGTGCTGGACATTTTTCTTCCCTAGGTGCAGCACTTTGCATTTCTCCTTGTTGAATTGCATTCTGTTGTTTTCCACCCATATGTCCAACCTGTCCAGGTCTGCTTGCAGCTGTTCCCTGCCCTCCGGCGTGTCCACTTCTCCCCACAGTTTTGTATCATCCGCAAACTTGGACAGAGTAGACTTCACTCCCTCGTCCAAGTCACTGATGCAGACATTGAAGAGTATCGGTCCAAGGACCGAGCCCTGCGGGACCCCACTGCCCACACCCTTCCAGGTCAATCCCGACCCATCCACTACGACTCGCTGGGTGTGACCCTCTAGTCAATTCGCCACCCACCGGACTGTGTAGTCATCCAAGTCACAGCCTCTTAACTTGTTCACCAGTATGGGGTGGGATACCGTATTGAAGGCCTTCCTGAAGTCTAAGTAAACGATGTCAACCCCTACTCCTGCATCCAGGTGTTTTGTAACCTGGTCATAAAAAGAGACTAGATTAGTCAGGCATGATCTACCTGCTATGAACCCGTGCTGGTTTCCCCTCAGCATAATTTTTCCTGCCGGGCTCTCGCAAATGTGAGCCTTGATAATTTTTTCAAAGACTTTGCCTAGGATGGAGGTGAGACTGACTGGCCTATAGTT
>NW_005842379.1:175088-186340 GCF_000455745.1 Alligator sinensis
GGGACTGCTGACTTAAACACATCCAGTTCCTCCAAGTGCCTCTGCACCATCTCAGGGTCTACGCTTGGTAGTCTGGTGCCTTGCTGCTGCCTCTCTACAACCCCAGTGAGAGCCTTGTCTTGCCCCTCACTTAGGAACACTGAGGCAAAGAACTCGTTGAGGAGTTCAGCCTTGTCCCCCCTGTCCGTCACCAACTGCTTCTGCCCATTTAGTAGAGGTCCTATTCCACCCTGGGCCTTCCTTATTCATGTGATAATTAAAAAGTGTCTATCACAAAAAGGGACCTATTTCACAACACGGGAAATGTTGCTAAGGTTACTGGTGTGCGGGCCGAGAGCGGTCTGAGGCCTTCGGGGGCGCGCGGCAGGCTGTGGCCAGCAGCCCTGGCACATGGGTCGGGGAATGCAGGCCGGCGGACTAGAATTAGGCACGGACACTTAGCGGTTGATTAAAGATTATTTTACTTACACCGTAGATGGTCGCAGTGCAGGCAGGAGAAAACTTTGCTTAAGTTGCAGTTACAAAACTCGTACGAACAAGACCCATAGAAAAACTCGAGCCTCTTGAAATAACTCGGAAAGAGCTCTGGATACACACACACACAAAGTTTGCTAGGCTCCGTGGAACGAAAGCGCGCAGGGAAGGGTACGTCGAGGGATTAGGTGGCGACAGGGAGAGGCTAGAGGTTGATCAGGCCCCTGTATCCTCCTCTAAGGCACACGCGGGGGTTGTTAAGCTCCACAGCGCACTTAGAGTTCTCCACAAGATGGTCATGGAGTCTTCCCTTGCGGGGTTCTCCTCAGAGTTCTCCAACTTGGGCGGAAACCGCTCAAGCCTCTTATACGGCTAGCAAGCCAATCACTAGCCGCCACGTGGGAATAATTTAGAACTGGCCAATAGTGGGACACACATTTGCATACGGGTGGCAGGAACTCCTTTGCACCGGGGTTTTCTCTTTGCAACTGAGAATTGCACCGTGCAAAGAAAGCTCCTCGTGGCGGGAAATAATTCTGCAGTGCCGAAGCACATACAAAATCATACCCTTGGGTTATGACAACTGGTACTTAAAATAAGCAAGACATTTGAAAACAACAGCTGGAATGGAGGGAAACAAAAATGGCTCCCACAGGCTAAATAATTTACCAAGGACTGTGTGGATCTGCTGCGGAAGGGTAGGACACATTCCTACCCTTTTTCTCTAGCACAATGCAGTGCTTTCCCCTTTACCATAAGAGGCATAAATATCAGGGTTTCTGCTTTGGGGAAGTCAGATTTGAAAAATCAGAGTTGTTGATTCATTTTCAGCTGCTATGACACAATTTTCTTGGCCAATAGAAGACAAGAAATCCTAGAGTAGGCTGGCTGGGCTGGTCTTCCCTCTTATTCTTATCCTCAAGGCAAATTGCAGGCTCAGCATTTCCACAAATGAAAAATTGCCATAGCCCTGCCACACTGGTAACTGGTTCCTCTGAGAGAAAAGGAAGCAACAAATGCTTCCTGTCTGTGGGCACATCTACATTTGTGCATTTACTGTGCAGTAACCAAAATTACTGAGCAGTACGGGTACACGTCTACATGTGCACATCTGTACTTCACAGTAAATATGGTGACTTATGCCAACTTGAGCATAAATTTGATACCTGCATCATGCAGGTATCATATTTACACCTGATTAGTTACTGTGCAATAACACGTGTAGATGCCTTAGTGCACAGTAACACTGTGTGTATGGACTGACTTCAGACTAACTTTAGTCCCAAATCAGTTGACTCGCAGCGTTACTGCACTTTAATGCTTGCATATGTAGATGCCGACCTATTCCCACTCACTGTGCAGTAAATTTAAGCCGATGTGAATGCATGTGTAGACATGCCCTGTATACTGTAAAGTAATTCACACCTATCTGTCTAACTTAGCACCAGCCATGATCACCAGCTCAACTGAGACTATTATCTCTATGTCAGAAACAATTAGAACATTAGTTTCTAATTCTAAGCCTGGGTTCAGTCCACGTTTGCCGTCTATTTTTTTGCTTTTTTATAAGGTATAAAGGGAGCCTGAAAGAAGAGTTTGTCCATACTAGTCCCTTAGAAATATCAGGAATGTCAACTTGTGCCTTCTCCTTTTTTTGCTGGAACACTTCTTTAATGGCTTAGAAATATGGACTGAGTTTTTCCATAACATAAGAGGAAGGAGCTCTGCATTGGCAAACTAAGAGAGGGGACAACCAAGGCAACAGCCCAGAGTGTTGCCTCTGTGATCAGGTGAAAAACAGCTATGACTGCAGTGAAGACTGAAAGTGCCTCTGAAATCAACACTCTGACAGCTGGCACTGCCCTGGGCATTACCTAGCTATGATTCTGGAGCTGTGAATCCCTAAAGAGGGATTTTTCCCCCAAGTGTTTGGGCTATATGCATTAAGAACCTCAGTATAAAATACTTTGAAAAGCTTCACTAAAATTACTTTTGCACTCAATTATATATCACTTCCTTTGTACTTGAATTATCCCACTCAATTACCATTTGTTCAGGAAAAGCAGGGCAATCAAGAATGGGATGTCTAAAGTGAGGAAAAAAACAAGTTTAAGCCCCTTCTTTGCTTATCCTGGGACAGCTGTCTTGGGAAAGTGAGGCATGGAAGCAGCAGGTGACTTGAGGAGGAATGTCTTGCATTCTAAAGTTCATCTAAGTGTATCCCAACTACAGAGTTGGTCCAATAAAAGATGGATGTTGTTGATGTAAGACAGAGCTCATCACACTCTTTGTTCATCTGCATCCTAAGAAGAAAGATCCCCCAGGAGTTCAGCTGCACTGGGATTAAAATGGTGGGTGCCCTAGGGCCTCCAGTCTTTAAGCTATCGCAACAACAATAGTTCCAGCTTATCATGACTCCAGCTCTTTTCAAAACTGGCTTAGCTGAATATGAGTTAGAATATTTAGAAATTTTGAAACAAATGGGCCCTTAGCATAGACAACTCTTCTGCTTCAAAAACTGTTTCCTGCACCTTGTCAATGACAACTGCATCAGTTGCACTTAATTAACAAAGTGCTGAGAACAACTCCAACAGCTATACATTTAGGCTAAGTACAGACAGTCAAAAAGCCCACAGCTGAATCAATCCAATCTTTGCAGTTTAGTCTAAACTGCAAAGATTGAAACGAGAAGCAAGTGAACAAACATTTGCTTTTGATTTCAGAAATGCAAGCACATGCCTGCAGTAGCCCAAGCTAGAAGCTGGGGGGACACTAGAATGAGCCTTCCCTTCCCTTCCGCAGGCTGGAAGGAAGATATGAGAGAAGTCCTCCAGGCCTTCCCTCCCTCCCTGCTCGAGCTGAGGGTGGTGGGGTGTGGCCATGCCCCAGCAGACCCACTGAGTATGATGGTGGGGGGTGGGGTTAAACCTTCATGGACCCCAGCCAGGATGTCCCTGGGGAGGGGAGGGGAAGGGAGGGGGGAAGCAGCCCCTGCCAGGCTTTTCCTCTGCTCCCTGCAGGGGGTGGGGGAACAACACAAACCGACCCTGGCCTGGGCCCACATGGCAGAGGGGAGGTGAGGGAGGTTTAAATCCCCTCCCCTGCCCTCATGGGACCCCAGACAGGTTCTGCTTGGCAGGGGTGCAGCAGCCCCTGCCGGCTTTGCTCCACTTGCCACCCCAGCAGCCAGTACACTGGGGTGGAGGTGAGGGATTAGGGTTTAAATCCCCTCTTCCACTGGCACAGGACCCCAGCTGGGGTCTGCTTGGCATGGGCACTTGCCACTGGAGCAGAGGGAGTAGGGGGTACGGCCAGATGTCAGCCCCAGGCCAGTATGCTGAGGCAGAGGGGAGAGACGGGGGTTTAAGAGATCAGAAACCTGGTTATGCACCCACCCCCCTCCATGCCCCCTGACCATGTCCCCTGCCCCCTCCACTCCAGCTGTGATTGGGGAAAAGCCTGGCAGGGGCTTCTTTGCCGCTGCCAAACAGACCTAGGTTGGGGTCCTGTACAGGTGGGGGAAGGGTTTAAATACCCTTCCCTCCCCTCAACCTCAGCATGCTGGCAGTGGCCCCAGTCAGCATCTGGCCATACCCCCCACCCCCTCTGCTCAAGCAGCAAGTGGGGGAAAACCTTGTTGGGGTGGCTGTGTCCCTACCAGGCAGACCCCAGTGGGGGTCCTGCATGGGTGAGGGAGGGAACTTAATCCCCCACCCCCTCTGCCTCATTCTGCCAGCCTGGCCCAGGGTTTGGCCACTGCTCCCCACCTCCACTCCAGCGGCAAGTGAGGGAAAAGCCTATGAGGGGCTGCTCCACCCTGACAGGCAGACCCAGCTTCAGTCTCTAGCCAGGTTTCCCACCCTCCCCGTTTCACAGCCAGCTGGAGAAGTGATAGTGGTTAGGGAGAAGAGGGGGCAGGTACAACCCTGCTCCACTGGAACAGACAACACAGCCCAGCTCAGGGCTGCAAAGCATCCTGGGATGTGGGGGGACTGTGAGTTAACTTGAACCAGAAAGGGGTCTGGGACAGAAGTTCAATAAACCAGTTTGACCTAAATCAGTTAAGTCTGATACTACATTCAGCCACATTTATCTTAAACCAGTTTCAGCCATTTTGAAAGTGATTTATGTGCACTGAACTTCTGTTCTATTACAGGTTTGAAACTGGTTTCTGATCAGTTAAACTGATTTATGTGTAGCTTCTGTCCCTAGCCTTAAGGTTTCTACTGTTGCGGTCCCAGTGCAGCTGAACTGGCTGCAATAATGATGGCAAGTGTTTTTAAAAAGTCTACAATGTAAACAGAGTTCCAAGATGAAATATTTTTCCATTTATCTAACAGAACCAATAAAGTAGCAAACATTTCCTTAATTACATTTAAAGGAGGAAGAGTTCTGTTGCCACAGCTCTTGCCAACATCCATCATTTTGTGCCAATAGTTGAACTTAAAACTTTAAAAAATGTTCTTATTTAGGCAGCAGTGTGCAGTTGCACAATGTGTTTTTATAAACAATATCTTCATTTTACTTCTTGCAAATGTTGGATGAATCTTAGAGAGTTATCCAATATATCATTAAATGTGAGGGAAACAGAGACAAGAAATGGACATAAGCTTTTCATATAAAATAGAGCAGTCACTGAACATCAAAGGAAAAATGCAAAAGTGGCATAGTGAATTTCAATGTTGCCATTAAAGAGCTGGATCTTACAAGTTTTAAGGGAAAACTAACTGAGATGGACCCTTGGCTGTTGGGCCACTTAAACCTTTGTATTCTGAAGTCGATTTCTGTTGTTTACAGTGTGTGAAAAGTTTGCTACCAGTAAGGTTTGCTATGAGCAGGGATCCTGTTTTTGCTTTTGTTTTTGTTTTTTTAATCAGAGAAAATAGAAAATTCTCTGATAACCCCCTGCAAATCCATGATTAAATTGAGAGGCTGCTATGTATATAAGTATCAGTTGAACACCATGCTTTATTGATATATTTACAGTTTTAAAGCAATTTGGAAACCTGCTCCCCTGGCTTAAGTTCTGTAGTCCAGACCTACCTCGGCTCTCCACCCTCCTCAGCCCACCTGGGGCCGCTCACTCATTCCAGGGACCCCTGGCCTCTGCTCCCTGGGCCTACTGGGATCTCCACTTGTCCACAGTCCTGTCCACATTCCACCAGATATTACCGGGCCAACAACAAACTGTTTGCTCTGCTTTCTGGCTGGGGCTTATAGACTGCTAGCCCCAAGCACAGAAAATGTAATTGCTTTCTCAGTTACTGGTCAAATGGGGGTCACCAGTTATCCCACCGGTCAGATTGAGGTGACCAATTCAGTCTTCATTAAAACTGCCTATAACAATTTATTTAAACTATAAAAACCACTGGCTGACATGAAAATACACAAAAGATAAAATGACATACTAGTTCTACCACAAAGATTCATCTCACTGTTCTATTGCGAATCCTGGGATTTTCTCTGATTTTGCAATTTCTATCATACTTTTTTTTTCTCTTTCACTTCTTGATTATATGCTTAACAGAGAATGAAGTTAAATGTATGTAAACAACTGTAAATAAATACTACTTCTTTCTTAGTGGACTCTTATTCTTATAACTGCTTAAGGACAACTAGTTCCAAATGCCCATTTCCAAAGCCTGCTTAACACTTTATGCAGTTGTAGCATGTAGAGAGGGAGGGGGGCAGGCAGGCTTCTAGGATCTGTGGAGCAATGGGAGACTGAGGGCATGCCTGCAGGGGCTGTGAACAGGTTGAAGGCTTGGGGGAGGCTCCCTGGCTGGGAGGTAGTGAACTGTGAAGAAGTCCCTAGGCAATCCCACAGGGTGCGGGGGCTGGGGTCACAGATGAGACCACTCTGTACAATCTAGAGAATTATGTGCAGGAAAACTCAAAATTATGCAAAATTAATTACTTTTTTTTTGGGGGGTGGGGTTTCAACTTAAGCTAAATGTAACACTATTTAAACCTTCTTTAGAAATATATGCAGGTACTTTGTATGGGTGGGGGCTTGGTGTGAGGTGTAGGGGGAGACTTGTGAAGGTGTTGGAGGTGGATGTGGGGTTTGTGGGGAGGCGTGAAGGGGTGTGGACATGAGAGTGTGGGGTGCGTAGGCAGGTGAGAGTGTGTATATGTGGGGGGAGGGGGGTATGGGAGCTGTGCGCTATCGGCCCGAGCGGGCTCCGTGCCTCCATGTGCAGCATCCTGCAGGAGTGTGGGAAGCTGCACACAGAGGCACGGAGCTTACCAGCCCACCCCACAGTGTGTGGTCCAGAAGCTGCACGCTATTGCCCCGAGCAGGCTCCATACCTCCATGTGCAGCATCCCACAGGAGCGCAGGAAGCTGCACACAGAGGCATGGAGCCTGGCCCATGTGTGTGGACTGGGAGCTGCCAAGCAGGCTCTACACCTCCTTGTGAGGCTTTCTGTTCCCTTGCCCCGACTGGTTTTGGCTCAGCAGTCCAGGCATATAGCATACATGGGATCATCTGCCAGCTCAAAATGATCCCAGACCACAGTACCCACTCGCTTTTGGGGTGTGGGTGCACCTGTGGAGGCTGCTGCACTTTCCTCCTCCTCAGCAGGCAAAGGCACAGCAAGAGAAGGAGAGGACTCATCTGAGCTGCTTTTAACTTCCTCCAAAGTGCCTTCTGGGGAAGGAGACCTGGCTCTAGGGGAAACTTGGGGGGTGTCACACACAAACTCAGCTGATTCCCCGTCCTTCCCCAGGATTTCCCTTGCTAGGGCACTGAGATCCAGATCCAGCACCAGCTCTTCCTCTGGCACTGGAAGGCTCAGCATGGGAAGAGAAATAGGGGTGGAGTAGGCTGCTGTTCTGGTGCTGCTGCTTGTTGTTGCCGTCATGGTGCTGGTGGGAGTTATGGCTGGTGCGCATGGAAGGGATGCAATCTTGGGCACAGGCTGTGGCACTGGCACTGCTACCTTCTCCTTGCTGCTTGTAGCAGCCTCATCCCTTTTAGCTGAAGGAAAGAGCCTGCATCTCAGTTGGTGGTGTGGGAGGAGCTTACAGCTCTCCCTCTACGCCCTCTTCCGCCCCTCCCTGAAGGCTGGCCAGTGTGGCCACCTGCCTTTCCACCATGTTTCATGGTGTGTTTCATATCTTCCTTTTCTACAAATATATAAATGTATTTGCATTCCTATATAAGTTTTAAAAATGTAGATGTCTGGTGCAAATAAGAAATGTTAAATGGCAAGTATATGACTTAGCCCCTGTATAAATTCAAAAGTGTGAGTGCAAGATCATTGGTGGTACTAGTAGGTGTCTATGTGATGCAAATAAGAAATGTTAAATGCAAGTTAGCCCCTGTATAAATTCAAAAGTGTGGGTGCAAGAGCATAGGTAGGTGTGTGGTGCAAATAAGAAATGTATAAAATAATTATAGAATTCAAAAGAATGAATCAATGAATATAATAAAGTAAAAGAGCCTCAAACAAAAAGGTATTCTGAATCTGAAATTCCTCTTGCTAGCAAGTAGGGAATCCTTTAGAAGATCAGTGCTGCTAGCCATAGTTGTCTGATGCTGAGCTGCTGGAACAAACAGCTGACTGACACCAAGGCAGAAAGCAGGCAGTTCAAACAATGCTGACTTTTATGCAGTTTTTCCATCCCTCCCCCAGAGCACTGGGATTGGAAGGAACCTCAGGGAAGGATGACAGTCATTGGCCAGCTACATAGTCAATAATGAGAACACTCCTCCCACACCCTTCCCCCCTCTTCCCCCTCCCTCTCCTTACTTTAGTTTCTGTTTCCCTGCAGGCAAATCCATCTTGAGCTTCAAAACTCAAAACGTTTCAAAATTTTTGAAATGTTTCAACTTGCCTCATTTAATTTCAAGGCTGTTTTGAAGCACTCTGTTTCATTTCCATTTTGCTGTTTCAAGCTCGAAACAAGTCAAAACAGCCTCGAAATGAAACTGCCCGTGAAATTTCACACAGCCCTAATGCCCATATAATGAGATAGGCCCTGGCCCTACAGCCTTTTAAATTCAATATTGACTACAAGTCAGAAGTTGATAACAAAGTAGCTGATTTTCTGTCAAGGTATGGATGTGATGTGAGCAATTTGAAACGGATGACCACTGAAAATGAAGACAAGGATGTGACAAGAAAATGAATGGATAAAACTACAGGTACACCAAATGACAAATTGGATGGAGGGGGGTTGTGTGGGAGTGTGCATCTCTTGCCCCAAGAGAATCCCAAATGGGGTCCAGCATAAGGAAAACTTCCAGACCCTAAGAAGAAAGTGGAGGGCCCAGGAAGGGCCGTGGGAGCTCCTCACCAGCCAGAGAATGATGCAGTGATATCAGAGGAACAGCAAAGGAGCTTCAAACAGCCACCAGAACACTTTAAAAGACTTAAAATAGAACTTTGAGCCTTTCTTTTGCAGTAACAACTGATTGGTGAATGGATGGGATGAAAGGGGAGGTAGGAGCCCTGAGAAAACAGCCATTAATTTCACCTGGAGATATTAACCTTGGTGAAGTCTTCTGATAAGTAGCTAACATCAAAGTCATGGCAGGAGAGAATGGAGGCCTAGCATACAGGTGCAGATATTAAGGTCAGCATTGGCTGTTGAAAGAAGCCCCAGAGAGCGAGAATTAGGTCCGGATGAACTTGTGTTACATGTTGCTAATGGAGCACTGTTTACAACCATCTACACCCCACTTACTTCACAGGCTCCAGGAAGTAAAAATGAGCCTGAGCCAAGCCTTGGGTGACTGAGATCCTCAGGCCCTGCCCTTTCCCCCTCTCCCTCCCCCTCCAGACAGGGTTGGGGGTTTTCTGCCCTTTTTTCAAGAAGCTCTTGCAGGCTGGAACTCTGCCAGCCTGCAGAGTTCTTTGCAAAAGTGGGAATTGCACAGGTATCTCTGCTAAAAGGAAAAATCTGTTTTTTCTTTGATAAAGGGTTTTCTCTGTCTTTCTCTGTTTTTCCATAGGGAATGGAAAACCCAGATCCCTGGCTACGAGTAAGTATTTTTGTGAAGCTTCAAGTACAAGCTTTAGGATGGCTAGCCCTTTTATAAACCCTCCTGGCCAGAATAAAACAGGCACAAAACTATAACAAGACTTCATTTTGCTTACTAGATAAACATTTTGCTCAAGAGCCTGGCTATATGTTTGCCTTACCTTGTAGACTTTGTTTTATCAATATGAAAGCAAAGATCCATTTCTGAGTTAGACGGCAGAATAAAACTATGATTTTTATTTCAGGTTAAGTATGATAAAACCCAGATGATTTGTATCTGGGGTTGTCAACCCACTACATTCTCAGCAGTTTTCCAAACCAAGAGGACTGATGTCTAAGTCCTGGTACATACATTAAATTTGCACTGATTTGACTACACTGATTTAGTCAAATCTCTGCAATCTTCTAATGTGGACAAGCTGAAATCAGTTTATGAATAACTAATATGGTCAATCAATATTAGTTATTCCCATCCTGATCTAAAAGTGTCCACACCAGGGGGTAGCACTGATTTAATGGAAATAGTGCAGATGTAGTAATCCTCCCTCCAACCTTTCAATCCTATGTACTGTAGGCAGGACCTTGCATATGTTTTTTCTTTGTAGAAACATATAAACAATATCCTTTGCCAACTGTGCAGGCTTTTTTTAATTAGCTTCTGTGTGAGGATTATCTGGAAGATGTTAAGCAAAATTGGAATTAAGACAGAAGAGATGAAAGCCATTACAGTCAAGTCATGACCATCAAGGAAATGGTCACACCCAACTCATGTGGGTCTCATAGGAGAGATCTATGCTGCCTCCATAATGTGCCTAGGAGAACCATCAAGGAGTATGCCCTTCTCCTCTCTCATACTCCACATGCACCAACTCCTAGGCACAAGGTCAAGTAGTTGCTTTAAAGCCATACCGCATGCCTGCTCAAAGCCACTTTCAGGGCTATCTCAGACATGCTTATTGGCTCAAAAGCAGCTGCTTTGACTTATTTCCAGGATTTTGTGGGCCCAGAGTGGGAACAAGTACATTCCAGGCTGTTCCCAGGCTCAGCCTGGTGACAGAGTAGACAGGGCCTTAATTAACTACTCTTCAGCACCTGGTGTATCATATAATGCTTAGTGATACATTTGCTGGAAGGATTCCTGATGCACTGGACATTTTCTAGTTTCCTTGTGTCAACAAGAGATGCATGGGTGGCTCTGATGGAATTATGACAAAGGTGATAATAAACAAGCTCATTATAGCTGTGCCCAAAGTAAAAATGTGCTGGTTCAGACCACAGGTCCATATAGCCTAATATCTTGTCCCTCATAGTAGCAGAGAGTGGATGCTAAGGGGGAGAGTATTTATGCAGGGCCTCTCTGGACTGATCTGCCTTCTATCCCTCTCCCCCTACATCTTCCAGCAGCCAGAGGCCTAATAAGCCCTAATTTGGAGCTGACACACCTATGATGTTTAAAACCCATGAATGACCCAGGAATTGGTCCAGTCCCCTTCTGAACCTGTGTGAGCTCATTGTGTCTTCTGCCAGCTGGTTTAGTGCAGGGCACCATCACACCTCTGTCAAGATTCAAACCCTGACCCTGGTAAGTCCTCCACTGCTGGGAGGCTAAGTGTGGGTCGAAAGTAAGACCTATAGTTGAACACAATGACCTGCTGCTCCTGGTGGGGAGTGAGAGTCCCCGTGAGACCCCAGAGCACCAGTCGTGGTATGGGTTAAGAATGCCCCAGTGAGGGGTGGCCCTAGAAAGCGGGCAGAGAGGAGGGACCCCAATGGGGGGGGGGGGGGG
>NW_005842379.1:186384-194111 GCF_000455745.1 Alligator sinensis
CAGGAAGGGGCCAGGTCAAGCTTAGACCCAGTCAGATAATGGGCTGGCCACTACCCCAGTGAGAGTCGCAGGAAAGGCCCAAAGATGGCCACCCAAGGTATGAGCTAGCTAAAGCCTATGGCTGAAGGGGCCTGCTCCAGGAGGGAGCAAGGCAATACAAGTTGTCAATGTGTGAAAGAGACCCTGTGAGAGAGGGTGGAGTATGAGAGGCCCTAGTGAGAGGAGGGCAGTGTGAATGTGTGTGTGACTAAGGCCTGACATTGAGGCCTAAGCTGGGAGCATTGTCATCCTGTTGCCATCTGAGAGGTTTGGGCTGCGGTGTAGGGGAGGAACAGAGCTGCAAATAGCACGCCCTGGCATCGGGGCAAGAATGGACAGTCTCCCACCTTAATTAACATCTTAATTAATTACAACAAGGCATGGCAGGTGAGACAGGTGGGTGGCGTGGCCAAAGGCAGGTGGGGAAACTAGCACTGTGGCTAGTTGGAGATCCCCACTTTGCCACAGGTGGGCAGAATGCTCTATGCCACGAGCAGCTGGGGACTGAGTCCCCAGGGCAGAAAACACTGACTTCCTCCTCTCCCCACTTCCTGGCATTTAACACTCCCTCCATCTAGCCCAGCAGGGCTGCCCAGAGCATAACAGTTTCTAGTTACATCTCTGCTTCCAATGAAGCAAAACGGTGCTGGATCAGAAAGTTGAAACCAATTTCTAGTAGTGCCTACTTTTTTCATTGGAGCCTTAAAACTAAGGCAATGGATGGGCATTACGTGCATCTTGGCCCAAAAAGAGAGTGTACAGCTGTTCAAGGGTTCCTTGCAGAAGAGAACTGACTCAAAAATAGAATATGTCTCTCCTGCTACACTAACTTGAACATCTGTACACTCCTTTCAAGTGCTGCGGCCAGTCAATATCCCACAGGCCTCTGCGTTCCCTTTCTCTCTCCAAGATGCACTTTGATAGCCTGTCCAGGAGCAAGCTGTCAATGAGCCCTGTGGGGGCCCTGCCTTGAAAAATCCCACCTTCCCCACCAATCAGCTGATTAGTGGAGCAGAGCCTTCTCCTGCAGTGGGAATTCCCCAGATTCCTCGGAAGGCTGCTGCTGGGGAAAATGGCCCCCAGTCATTCCCCACATACCTCCAAGTCAACCTGGAGGCATGTGGGAGGTGGAGGGGGACAGTGGGGACAGAAGCAGCTGCACTATGGCAACAAGGCTCCCAGGCTTCAGGAGTGCCACTACCACAGGTGAATGCCCTGCCTGCACCTCCCCTCCCACCCTCCCCCACCCCTATCCCCATACAGTCCTTTGTGTTGGCCCAGAAGACTGTATGCAGAAGAGCCAATTGTCTCACAGTAGTAACTGGAGGGGTTTCTACCATAGAGGGAATGCCCCCACCCCTATCCCACTAATCAGCTGGTGAGCTTGCCTATGCAGCTGGCTAGCCAGGGGACTGGAATGCACATACACAGCAGGAGGTTCTACACTCCTTTTGCACTAATGGTCTTCATGGACAGTAACATGGCCAATCACTCTTAGGACCATCAGTTCAGTACTACACAGACACCCATTTATTGGAACGGGATTTGGCCCACAGTGCCTCAAGTCAGGCAGCCCAGAAGGGAGCTGTACAAAATTAATAAATTTGTCTGAGGATGCTAAACTTTCCCCTTCTATATTTCACTTCCCCTTTCCATGAAATGAAGGAGGTCTTTGGAGGTGAAGCAGTTACTGATGAGCATGTGTTGCAATGATTCTTGTTATGACTGTACCCATCTTTTAGGTCCATGGTAACCACTCAGGTGGCACAGAACCTATGTGTCCCAACACCTACAGAAATAAGAATTTAAGTAAGCCTCTTGCACAATCAAAAAAAACATCAGATGCTGCCCAGGCAAGAAAGTAAACAAAACCAGTGACAATCCATTATAATGAGCCATAGAAATAAGCAATGTGAAATCAAACATGCAGAAAGCGCCATGATACTCCAGGAAAAGTGGGGAACATATTTGATCTAAATGCCAGTACCGAGTGATGCAAGAGGACGGAAACAGTTGCATCTGGGATGATCTTTGTTAGATTTTTCATAACAGGATGTAAGTGTTGGACCCAACTTGTCAAGCAGAGAGCTGCTTTATGCAATGCCTTAGGGATGCTAGAGCACATCAGTTTATTTGGCCAAGCCCTAAAATTCTATACAGGGTCAAGCCTATCCAGAGAAAAAGACACTAACATCAGTGGGAGCTTTGACTAATCACAGAAATAAAGCATTACATTGTTTTCTCTGTTGCACTAAGGCTTGTTTTGCCCCTTTCCAGGCAATAGTGAGAGAAGGAACAGGAGTGAAGGGAGTTGGTTTCTAACTCTTACGCAACTCAGAGCCCATACTAAGTTTTATAGTCTGTTGGAGTTTCTAAAGTCAGCCATTGGATCCATATGCTATATGAATTTGAAACTAGCCTGCCAGAGTTTCAGGCATATGGGAGCGCAGAGACCTGTGCCCTCCAAAAGCTGATGGTGATGATGGAGCAGAGCAGATGCATTTCCCACTGTCCTGCTTGATAAAGGTTAGATATTTAGTAGGGCTGTGCAAAATGGCAGCATTCCATTTCGACTAGCGTTTTGATGTTTCAATGGAACAGCGTTCCATTCTGAATTTTGTTTCAATTCGAAACTGCTGTTTCATTCTGCTCTGTCAAAACAGTTTTGCCGTTTTGACCACAGGATATAATGGAGAAGGTCAAAACAGCCTATAACTTTGTAATTTCTGGCTTGATTTGGATGCAACTTGCAAGAATGGTAGCCCCTTCTGAGGGCATGAAGCCTGCCGGGTTTCAAGGAGAGAGATGTAGGGGGTCAGAGAAACTGCACCCCAAAGTCTTGAAGGCAAAAATCATATCACATGTATGTGTTAAGCAGGGTCAAAACTTCAGGCATGCTAGCCCCTGCTGAGGCCACAAAGTCTGTCAAGTTTCAAGGAGATAGGTGCAGGGGTTTTGGGGAAACTGCACCTCAAGCTGCGGACAAGCAAAACTCGTGACATGGGTGACACTGTGTGGGTGCTAAGGTGCAGCAGGGTGAAAGCTGCAGGCATGCTAGCCGCTGCTGCAGCCAAGAAGCCTGCCAGCTTTCAAGGAGATAGGTACAGGGGGAGTCTGGGTTTTGGGGCCCTGCACCCCTAGCTACTGACAGGAAAAACTTGTGACGTGGGTGCTTGTGCAACTGTGTCTGTCTTGGGGCAGAGGGGGGTGAAATCTGCAGGCTTGCTAGCCCCTGCTGTGGCCATGAAGCCCGCCAGCTGTCAAGGAGATAGGTTCAGGGGTGTTCTGGGGCCCTGCACCCCTAGCTGCTGACAGACAAAGCTTGTGACATGGGTGCTTGTGTAACTGACTGTGTCTGTCTTGGGGCAGAGGGGGGTGAAAACTGCAGACCTGCTAGGCCCTGCTGCAGCCACAATGTTGGCTACAAAGGACCAACTCACAGGATCATCATAAAATTCTAGTTTATTAGACAGATGCAAACGTCAGATCATAAACCTTGGGGCTGATCCCCTCAAACACACACACGTTCATATACACACACACGCTCACAGTAGCTAGCTATAAATATTAATCACCGGTGTCAAAATATACCTATCCCCAAGAGCTGGAGTCTGCCACCCATGGCCAGTCAAGGCTTCTTTCAGTGTGATGTTGCTTCACAAGGGGGTCAGGTCAAGTCAATGAGGGCACCATTGGGGGTCATTCTTTGCTGTCATTTTTCCCTCTCTGGCAGACTTTGGTGACTCCCCAATTCTTGGGCTTACCTAATCCAGGGGCTGTTGACCTCGTGGGACATCTCCCTTGGTGGCTGCTGGATGGCAGCTGTCAGCCCCAGGGGTCACATCCCTGAGTATGTGCAGTCTTGGTAGTCCATTTGTGAATTTTGATTAATTCATTGCCATGATGAATAGGGCTCTGGGAGCGGTTGATAGGTGGGTATTCAGTCCCAAGAGTCGGTTTCCAGTGTTCATTATTTGAAACCTGGGCTTCTATACTTTTAACACTGAAGTTTCAAGGAGTTCCCAGCTCTGTATTGATTCTTTCCTCTCATCAGTCTGTGGTTTAGTAGGTGTTAATTCTTTGCACATTAACTTGTTATCGTAGCTAGCTACTGTGTTATGCAATCAATCATAATTCACTCAGGGACCAGCTTAATACAGGGAGGTGGCAGTTCAATTCCTGCCCTTGCTAACATTGTTATATGGTACAACTTACTTTTAAACATAAAGTACATTTGTTACAAAGTTAAAAAGCATAAAATATAAAAGGGTGAAATGCCAGGGCACATACAACAAATAGACCAAATACAATGAGGGGGAGACATATGGATGCAGAATACTATTTTACACTCATAAAAGCACCAGCAAAATATATTTTTATTACAAGTATACCTTAACTTTAGAACAAATGTACTTTATGTTTTAAAAGTAAGTTCTACCATATAACAATGTTAGCAAGGAAGGAAAGCACACAACATCCTGGCCAAAAGTTGTGCCCCCCGCCCCCTCCCAAAAGCACCGCTTGTCATATCCATAGAAAAACTTGCAGAGCATGGATTGGACTCCTCATCCACCTTAAAACTCACCAGTAATCCCACCTCCCCCTGCCCCAGTAGACATCATCCTTGTATCAAGGTATATAGAATGCTTCAGTGTTGCAGCAGTACAGGTTGCAGTTTTGCCCAGATTATTTGACCAGTGTCCAGAGGATAGATGGAGAACTCCTCCTGTTGGCAAACGCTGTAACACCAGGACATGGGTGGCTGGGTCTGAGGCCACTCCAGAAAGTTGAGGCACCTACTAGGGTCAGGATGGGCAAGCAGAACCTTAAGACAAACTGGGTCAGGAACCCAGGAGATCAATCCAAGAGCAGATGCTTGGAACAAGTCAGGTCAAGAAGCTGGGAGATCAAGCAAAGAACAGAGTCTAGGACAGGGGTAGGCAAAATGCAGCCCACAGGCTGGATGCAGCCTGCCAGGCCATTCTATCCGGCCCGCGGGGCCCCTAAAAAATTTAGAAAATTAATAGCTGCCCCTGGCTGCCTGTCAGGCAGCCCTCGATGGCTTGCCAAAACTCAGTAAGCGGCCCTCCACCCAAAATAATTGCCCGCCTCTGGTCTAGGAGCAAGACAGAGAGAACAACAAAACAGTCTCAGATCAGATTAAGACCTGCTGCCCCGGTACTTCCTGTTCCTGCACAGGAGTTTATATGGGGAAAGTGGAGGGTCAGCTGACCTTGACTGGCCACTCTGGTGAAAGGGAGTTCGTAGAGGGTTAGGCCCTGCTGGAGGCTTCCATTCAGTGTGGATAAGCTGAGTAGTCAGTTGTATGGTGGCAAGCTAGGATTAGTGGCTGTGCTGGCCAGGCAAATCAGGGCCTGATAGATGTCTCCCACAAGATCATCTGGAAAAATTCTGTCCTGGATGTTATGCAAGTGATCTACCTCTGGTAGAGCAGAGAGAACTTCCATGATAAGTGTTTCCAGTGCCGGATTTAGGCACAAGCTAAGAAAGCCGCAGCTTAGGGCCTCACACTCCGAGGGGCTGCTAAACCAACCTGGCCCGAGAATAGTCAGCTGTTGGACCAGAAGTGACCGCGGACTGGCAAACCACAGCCAACTCCTCCTGCAGGGCCTGTGGCAGCTGCATTTGAAGTTTGGGTCCAACTCCCTGCCCGGGGGGTGAAGGTATCTTTACCTGTGTTCCGGCTGGAAATTCTGGCCGTGGGGTTCTGCGTGGTGGTCCAGTTTGCCAGGCCATGGCATAGAAAGATTGGGAACCCCTATCTTAAGGCCCCACCCTGTCATAATCCAGCCCTGAGTGTATCAAGCAGTTAGTTGGCAATATCATCATTACCTGCTATACCAATTGTATGTACCATGACTGGAGCAAAACTCGGATAATGTCATGGAAGGACATTTTCACCATGTCCAATAGAAAGAAGCTCACCTTTGTAGACTATTACAGCAAAAACTGTGGTAACCATTAGAGACCCAGATTGGCCACTGCTGATTCACAGGCCCAAGGGAAGCTGCAGAGGGGGGCGATTTGGCTGCTACTTGATCTCTCCTTTATGATTAGGATCTCTGAGATGAGGAAAGACTTCAGAGTCATGAAGGACCTGATCCATCAGATCCACCTGAGTCCAAAGTAACATCACGTCTCTGTGTTCCCTCCTGCACCAAACTGAAAAGAAGAAGGCTGCCAGCTAG
This sequence comes from Alligator sinensis, assembly GCF_000455745.1. Lineage (NCBI taxonomy): Eukaryota > Metazoa > Chordata > Crocodylia > Alligatoridae > Alligator > Alligator sinensis. Next base: position 192,633 of record NW_005842379.1, read on the forward strand.
GAGCTGTCATGAGGAGGCCTACGTTTGGACAAGGACATGTATAGAATTCAGGGGGGTGTTCTTCCCATGGGAAGAATCATTATGACGAGCTGTTCATTTGTGACTTCTGAAGGCCTAAGTTGAACTAAAGAAAACAAAAAAACCCTTCATGTCTACAGTTCTCCTGTATTTCTTGGCATGACTTTATCACAAATGTGCTCTGGATCAGGTATGAGAGTTGGTTGATGGAGAGGCTCTGTGGCCTGAAATTATGCCAGCCTGCCTGGGCTTATCTAGTCATTCTTCAGTTAAACAACACATATGACAGGACTGTCAAATCAATTTTGGGTACTCAGGGCAAAGTACAGATGCTCATGTGCATAGTCATGCCCCAGGAACAACAATAGGAGGAGCCAATGTAAGGAGACCTCATCTGTCAGAGACTGAGAGGAACTGGTGGTGAACAACCAGCTTTTACTTGTATTGTGGAGTGCAGAGGCATTTTGCAGCCACGTGCACTGCCAAGCGCAGGGGGGACTCACTGCCAGGAAACCAAGGTAACCAGCTGGAGCAATGGAATCAGGACTGGGAGGTGGGTCTATATTCTCTCTCTTCACCCACTTTGTCCTCTTGGGCTTAGTAACAGGGGCTGCTGTGAAATTAAGTCCTTCTCCATTGTTGCTCATGGTACCATACAGTTACAGACCCTGGTGGATTTGTGTGCCTCAGGCAACTTTATGGACATCAAACTGTTCCAAGCCAAAGCATCTCTCAGCAAGATGTGGACCCAATCTGGTAATGATAGAAGCAATTGATGGCATCCCCTTCACCTTGGGCCCCATATCCATAGAAACTGCACCACTGGGTATCTATCCAGGACCATGTAGAGATTTTATGCTTTAGCTTGATTTGGTCTACATATGTCCCCATTATATTGGGGGATCCCCTGGTTAGCCCTCCCTCCACAACCCATTGCTTCACTGGCAGCATGGAACCATCTAATTTGACTCTGGCTATTGCTGGAAAGCCTGTGTGCCACACCTCTCTAACCATCTTCTTTTCTAACCCATCACTTCTCTAACCCAGACTTCCCCCCCCCGCACCCCCCCATGGAAGAGCACTGCACACCCTGAATCTCAGAGACAGTAGTAACCTGGGTCATAGTATCCCGGGAATCAGGGTTTACATATGAAGGTCCCAGTTTGAAAACCAGCCATCATGTCCCCCTATGCCTCTCTACCAGAGTTTTGCTGAAGTTTTTAGCAAGAAAAATGCAAAAACCTTGCTGCTGCATCCACCTACTGATTTACAACGTGGTACCATGGTGTCCTTCAGCTGCCAGTATTCTTTATCTGAGCCAGAATGGGAGGCCCAGAGGGAATATATACAGGAAAATCTAGCCAAGGGATTCACTCCCCCCCGCCATATCCTCAGCAGATGTGTCCATCTTTGTTAAGAAAAAGGACAAGGTTGGGGGGGGGGGGGGGGGGGGAGTATGTG
>NW_005842379.1:194142-198397 GCF_000455745.1 Alligator sinensis
TTTGGTGGGGGGGGGGGGGGGTATTGTAATCCTGTTTAGGGCCCAATCAAGAACCTGTACATTTTCCCCGTAATCAGTGAGCTATTCAAAAGGATGGGGCAAGTTTACATAGTCTCAAAGCTGAACCTTAAAGGGGCATACAATTTACTGTGCATCCAGGAGGGGGACAAATGGAAAATGTCTTTTTGGACTAGATATGGACATTTTTAATATGTTCAGGCTCACAAATGTGCTGGCCACCTTTCAACATTTGCTAAATGACTGATATTCCAGGACATTCTGTACTAATGTGTGGCAATCTACCTGGATGACCAACTCATCTTTCCAAGAATTAAGAAGAACATACCCAGCGCATCCACCTGGTACTGGAAAGACTGTGCAGGAACCAGCTGTATGCCAACCTGGAGAAATGTGAATTTGACCACACCACAATAGAGTTCTTGGGGTACATAATTAGCTGTAAGGGATTAAAAGTGGGCCTCACCAAGGTGGCCATGATGCCAGACTGGGCCCCTTCAAGAGATGTATGAGGTCTAGCAATTTGGGGGGTTTGGCAATTTCTGTCAAAAATTCATTTGGAACTTCTCTGCACTGGTGGTCCCTGTGACAGGGGAAAGACTCAAGGCCAGAACCAATGTGCCCTATGCCTCACAGATGGCATCCAGATCATTATCTCTGTCCTGACCCCTAACTTTGGCCGCACTCATTGGGCTCCATGCCCCTCACTCATACTGGGACTCCTTACCTCTCACACACACTTGGGGCTCCTTGCCCCTCATTAGGCTCCATGCCCTTTATTAGGCTCAATGCTCTTTCCAGACTCTGGGCTCCTTGCCCCACTCTGGACCCCTTTGGTCCCGCTGATTTCCTTGACAGGTGCTTTTCTCTCTGGGTGTGCTCCCCTAGCCTTTCCCCTCTATGGGGTAACCCACAAGGCAGTGGGGGCTGAGGCTTCCTGGTGCCCCATGCTTGCCCTTCACTGGGGAGGCACAGGTGTGGCATTTCCTGGAAGCTGCCCTGCCACAAGCAGCCCCACCACGCCATCAAACCCCAGCAGGGTGTAGTTTTAAGTCATTCCCCAGGCCCAGGAACTTCCTCCATCCCCGTAGTTCCTGCCCTTTACCTCCAGTATGTTGTGAGCAGCAGCTCTAACCTCCAGCTGCTTGCTGCAACTGCTGGCTCTACTGCTCAGGGCCTGCTCTTATCTATAGCAGCTGGGCCCTCTTCCCAATCAGGTGGCCTCCTGCTTGCTATGTGACTCCTGATTAGGAGTGCAGTCACCTGCAGGCTGCTCTGCTACCTGCTCTGGTCCTTAAAGTAGCAGGCATCAAAGATGCCCTGCCACAGTCCCCATCACAGCCTTCCTAAAAAAGGGGGTCAGCTTCCATTGGTTACCAGAAGCCCAGACAGTTTCTGATCACCTTAAGCAGGCCTTCATCAGGGATCCTATTCTTACACAGCCCAACTCAGCCCTCCCATTTACAGTGAAGGCAGACACCTCCAGTTTCACATTTGGGGTGGTCCTGTCCCATTGTAATGTGGCCTAAGGACTGTTACATCCCTGTGTGTATTACTCCAGGAAGATGACACTCAACAAATGTAATTACATTTGGGAAAAGTATCTTGTTGCCTTCCAAGAGGCCTTTACTGAGTGTTGGCATAACCTACAGGGAGCCCAACACCCCATAGAGATCTTGGCTGACCCCCAGATCCTAGAATACCTCCACTCAGCAAAAAGCCTGAATCAGCAACTTCCTGCATGGTGCTAAGTAAGTGGCTTTGAAGGGATTTAGGGTATGAGCTGAGCAGGATGACGTGAATCCCATCTGGTGAGGTTCATGTTCATGTTCTAATGCCCTGAAGTCATGCTCAATGGTCCCTATCCTCCTGTTTCATTTTGTCATCCCTACTGGCTAGGGATCTGCAGAGGCAAAGTGGATGCCTTCTCCCACAAGGACAAGTACCTGGACACCATGACACAGCCCCCATTTATGATCCTGGGACCCAAGAACTTTTTCAGCAGGGCCAGGCAGAGGGATTGGATGGAAATCCTCATATCAGCTCTCTGCCACCTGTTCTCTAGAGTTGCATCCATGCGGCTTGACCAGAGGACCCAAGCAGGACCCCATTTCAGATTGAAAGGGCAACACCAGGGAGAGGGCAACACCAGGTAGAGGTGCTTGGACTCTACCATGACTCCTCAGTGGCAGGACACTTTGGCTGCAGGAAGACTAGAGAGCTCCTGGCCCATAATTTCCGGTGGCCAAAGATGTGGGCAGATGTAAAAGCCCACATTGCATCCTGTGAGACCTGTTTCTGCACTAAAACTTGCAGAGCCCTTTGGTTTCCTGAAACCCTTGTCCATTCCTCTCAGTCCCTGGGCCATGGTCTCCCTAGGCTTTATTGGAACTTCTCTGCTCCCAGGGCCACACTACAATCCTGGTGGTGGTAGATTCCCTCACAAAAATTGTTCACTTTGTTGCTTGTAATGAGCTTCCCTGTACCCACGAAAAAGCTCATTTGTTCCTGGAAGGCTTCTTTTGGGATGGGATGCCTGCAGGCATTGTGACGGACTGGGGACCTCAGTGCACTTCCTTTTTTTGGCATGAATTTCTCTAGCTCTTGGAAGTGCAACAGTACCTTTTATCCACATACCACACATACAGACAAATGGGCAGATGGAATGAGTCACCCAGGTATTGAAACAATACCTCCAGGGTTCCTTAAACTTTCACCAGGATGACTGTATCATCCTCCTACCCTTGGCTGAATTTGCTTCCAACAGGGGCAGGAAAAATATGGCCCATGGGTTGCATCCAGCCCACCAGGCACTTTCATCTGGCCCATGGTGCCCACCAATGAATTGTGCCCTGCCTAGCCCTTCTGCCCACAATGGTGGGAGCAAGGTACCTATACCCACCCCCAACATACTCTATTATGCCTCACTTCAGAGGGCCCAGCCCTGCTAGCGCCAGGCAGGGCTGCTGTTGCAGGCTTCCCTGCACCCTGCTCCCTCTGGACAGCTGGTGGGGAAGCAGCGGAGGCAGGGGTGGAGCTGCAGCTTGGCTTCAGCACAAAGCATGGGGCTGGGGCTGGCAGCCTGTGCCCAGGGGGTGGGGGCAGTGCTGAACTGAGCTGGGCAGGGTGTGGGTGTGAGGGAGGGTGAGGGGAGTGGAGACCCCTTCCACACTCCCCCATGGTGTGCAGCCCTGGCAGGCAGCAGGGGCAGAAGCAGCAACAGAGGGGCGCTCATGCCTGACTCCAGCCAGCACTGAACATCACAGGGAGAAGCGCAGCCCCTGCAGGGCCATCTATATGGCCAGTGCTCCCAGCACTTGCACGGCACAGGAGGGAAGCCCAGGCATGGGAAAGAAGTCCCAGGCACTGGAGCCAGCTTGGGGGGCGGGGGAAAGCAGCCAGCTCCAGGGGCTAGAGCTTTCCTTCCATGCCTCATGAGTGCTGGGGAGCACCAGTAATAGAGACTGCCTGGTGGGGGTTGCACTCCTCACTGTGATGTGCAGCACTGGCCAGAGCCAGGCACCAGCACTCCGAGGACATTGTGTTCCAGAGCCACACATCCACAACCCACAAACACCACATAACTCCCCAACATACCCTCTGTCCCCAACACAGCCACACTTCCTCACAAACTCCCCCCACCCTCCACCACACACACACACCCACACACACACACCACTATACACACACACAAACACCCCCAACCACACCCCCTACACAATGTAAAAGACTAAGAATTTATTTTTGAGTTATTATGCAATCACCTCTATATACAGTACACAAACACAAATCATGATAAAAATATTTTTTGTATAAAATTAAAATATGTTATAGTAGGTGTTTGACTTTTAATGTATCATTTGCTTTTTTCCGGTTCTAAGATGGCAACCCCACCTCCCAACAGAAGTATGAGGCGGGGCAAGGGATGGAACTTCCAGTGGCAAAGGTCAGGGGTTGGTGGGAGTGGGACTTCCACTCCCAAGACAGCAACTAGGGGGCAGGGCACCTGTCAAGGGGTGGGGCTACCCATGCAGCTCTCAACAGCTCACCAAACCTCATTAAGCGGCCCTCCGCCTGAAATAATTGCCCACCCCTGGCTTCCAACAATATAGAGCACTCTTTTGCCCAGCATAGCCCTTTCCATGCCAACTATGGATTCCACCTCTACTGTCACCCCAGCCCAGTGGCCTTCTCCCTGCAGCTACCTGACTGCATGTAGATCCATCCTGTTTTTCAC
>NW_005842379.1:198407-211078 GCF_000455745.1 Alligator sinensis
AAGCCATACATGGAGAACCCCTTGCAACCTTTTAAACCAGTGTTTCTCTACCTTTTCAGACTCAAGGCAACCCTTATTTGATTTGAGCACCTGGCCATAACTTCTGTATTTTAAAAATAAATTTATGTATTACAGTGTATGTATTCCCTCCTTACAGAGGGGTAGGGCATTGGCCAGGCAGGGACAGGCCTGAGCCTGCACTTATGTCCTCATAACTTGCAGCACCCTTCATAAGATCTTGCAGCACCCAAAGGTGCTCTGGCACCTTTATTGAGGATCACTGTTTTAAAAGGAAGCTGCTTATCAGAAATAGAGCAGGCTTTTAGAAATGTAGGCCATAAATCAGCATAACCACAAGAGAGAACAACAGCTGCCCAACCTGATTTGGCACACACAAGTTAGCACAAAAAAATATAGAGTCCCCTTGATTTTTCTCCCCTCTGTCAATCCAAACACTTTTCAGGTTGCCATTCCTTACTAGAGCACTTGAGAATTGTTCAATGCTTTGTCATAAAGCAGCATTTCTCAACTTGTTGCTCGTGACCCAAAAGTGGTTTGCAAGAATATATGAAAGGGTTGTGAGCAAACTTTAAAAATCAATAAAATAAACTTTTAAAATGGATTCGTCTTTAAAGGAGAAAAACATGGGAAACCATGGCTTTTCCCTTGCAGGCTAGCAGAGTTCCAGTCTGCGAAGGGCTGCTTGGGGACCCGCTGCCCCACACCCCCTCCTCCTCACCCCACACATTGGGGGCCTGGGAGTTGGGAGTGAGGGGCACTGGGTTCGGACTGGCCATCAATGTTTACAAATGGGTCCTTGTACAAAAAAGTTTAAGAATGACTGTCGTAAAGTTTAAGCTCAGCTTGACTTTAAGCAAAAATATAACAACATTTGTTATGTAGTAACAGGAATAACACCTTTCATAGTTTCCTGTTATGAAGTGGCAGATGTTTCAGAATAAAGAAAGGAGGATGTAAGGCTCATATTGGTTATTCTAACTTTCATGTAACTTGGGAACTATGCCAGACACAACACTACAGTGTTTGCACATTGCTCAGGGTCCCCACAAGGGGCCAAATTCTAGTCCCACTGTCAGGAACATAAGTAGACTCAAGTGCCTAAGTGCAAATTCTATTCTACCCAGTTCAAGTCCTGAAAAAAATCCATTAATGCATCTACTTTTGCAGCACTGCTGCATTAACTGTTTTTCAGGGACTTGAGCAGGGTGAAATGGAAGCACACAGAGGTGCCAAAGCCCACTTATGTGGGAATTAATTAAATGGAATCTGGCTCTAGATGTCTGATCAATGTATCCTCTCAATGTACCATAAAACCTAACACAAGAGTTCGCACTTCCCTGAGCTTGACCAGAAAGCCTGGGAGGGAGGGAACTCTTATCTTCTTTTCTCTCAGCTTTCTGGTTGTTCCAAGTGGAGCACGGGGGATTTGCCAGTACCCCTTTGTCAGACTGTGTGTGTACTTGGCCTTCCCCAGTCATTGTATCAATTCATTGACTCAAAGCATTAGATATGCATCAAACTTTGATACCTCATTTAGTTTGCAGAAATCAATGCAGAACTCTATTGCTTGATCTGGCTTGGGAATTAACATGACTGGGCTGCATCATTTGGTCGTCAGTTCTTCGGTCACTTCCTTAACTAATGTATTGTTTACTTCCCTTTTTATCATTTCCCCATAGTCACTTGGGTATCTGGGAGAACCCCTTTTGAACGACAACCTGGTTTTAGAGTGATTTGATGACTGATTACAGAGGTTCTCCCTTGCTTAGTGTGCGGGCCGGGAGTGACCCGAGCCCTTTTCCGTGCTGCACGCGGGCTGTGGCCAGCAGCCCGGGCACGCTGGATCGGAGAGGGAGGGCGACGAGCTGGAATTAGGCACAAACGCTTAGCGGTAGTTTTAAAGATTGCTTACTTACACCAAGATGGCAGTGGTGTAGGCTGGAAAACTTGCTTGAGTTGCAGTTACAGACAGGAAAGAAGAGAGGCGGACAAGAGTTCTAAACTCGTGAACTCTAGCCCAATCCGGCTGAAGGCTCTGAACACGCGAGCCTGTCGTCTCAACCGAAGAAAATACTCGTCCGAAAGAGCTCTGAATAAACTCACACGAAGTTTGCTAGGCTCCGTGGGTCCGGTTCTTTTGCGCGCGGGAAGGGATACGTCTGGACTGTGATCGACGACGGGGAGAAGCTAGAGGCTGATCAGACCTCTGTTGCCTGCTTGAAATGCGTTGGGTCCGTAAGGATCCGCAGCGCTTAGAGATCTTCACACAGCGTGAAGTCTCCTCCTCCTGGTGTTCGTGGAGTCCTCCAACTTGGGTGGAAACCACTCAAGCCTTTTATACGGCTAGCAAGCCAATCACTAGCCGCCACGTGTGAATAATTTAGAACTGGCCAATAATGGGGCTCGAATTAGCATACAAATGGCGGGAACTCTTTGCAACGAGCATTTCTGTGCTGCAACAAAGAAATGCACCCTGCAAAGAAAGCTTCCAATTGGCGGGAAATTCTCCCTTGCACCGGGGTTCTCTTTTGCAGCAGAAAACTCCACTGTGCAAAGAAGCTATAATTTAGCAGGAACAATTTAGCAGTGCCGAAGCACACAAAAACAGAAATCACACCCTTTGGGTTGTGACACTTAGTTGTAAACCTCTCCAGAAAACCTTTCAGTTGGTCCTTGTTTTCACAGTACCAGGCTTCCTTCTGTTGGAATAGGAATAAATTAATTCCCCAAATGACCTCATTTGATGAGATGAGAGCTGACTGGGATTTCCCAGGTCTTCTGTAACCACTGGGGTTTCAAGAGGTTGGTGTGGTATATCTGTGACCTATGTCATCTTCCCACAAGCTGCAATTTATAGTCCAGATCCACCACTCACATTATGAACTCACATGGCCCCTGCCATTTAGTGAGTAGATTGCTTTCTGACAAGAGGAATAACAGCAGGACACAGTCTCTGGGTGATAGACTTGGCGCTGCACATTCTTGTTATAACATTGTTCCTGCACGTGCTGTGCAGTTCTGAGGTTTTCCCTGGTAAAGACCCCCCACTAAGTCCAGTCACTCCTACAGCACATGGATGACATTCTCGGCCTTCATGCCTTGCTCTTTCCTTGATGCTGCCTCCTGTATAGGAGTTCAAAGGGAGAGAACCCAGTAGATGATTGGGGTATCTCCCAGATTGAGAACAGTAAATAAGATAGATGCATGTCCCTTTTCCAGGGCTCCTCCACATTTCTTTAACATTCCCTTTAGAGTCTGGTTGGACCCCTCCACCAGACCATCTTTAGCAATTCCATGGTCATTGTTTGGGCCAAGGCATTATGAATCGCCACTGCCTTTGGGTACTGGATAGTATAATCCATAAGGATGAGGATAAAGCAGTACCTGGTGGTGCTGGGTTTCAAGAGTCCTGCAATCTTTATCCCAACCTGTCCAAACAGGGTACCCACCAAGGGCAATGGAATCAATGGTGCCCAGTCCCATGGGCATGAGACCACCAGCTGGCCTTCAGGCCATAAAGCACAGTAATCCTTAATGTCTTGGTAAATTCCAGGCCAGAAGAACCTGGAAAGTACCCTTTCCTGGGTTTTCTCAACCCCCTAAATGGAAACAGACTAAGGGCTTCCCCTAGTGCACCCTCCTAGTTGTGATCCTTTTTTGGCCCCAACTCTGTGACCTGAGGTTGCTGAGCTCATCCTTATTGATTTTGGGGGGTTTAGGGTTTTTTTTAAAGGAAATGTTTTCATGTTCCAAGTCAAATCAGCCAAATCAATTCCAAATCCATGAGTCATTCAAGAACCATAATTGGCCCTACCACATACATACTACCAGCAAACATCCTCCACCCCTGCATGGGGCTTCAGATGCTTCCAAATCCTTTGGCAGGCATCCCACATGCAGGCCCAAGCCTGGAGGCTTGGGGTTTGGATGCCCCTGAATTTCACTTGCCCTCAGCTGTATGGCCACAGGAGCAAGCTAGGGAGGAGTCTCCCATTTCCATAAAGTAGGCAGAAAGCCAAGATTTTCCTACTGAAAGAGAAAGTGGGAGGTTAACTATACATTACCTCTGCCCATGTACTACCCCTTGCCAAAAAAAGTGGTTATCCTCAGCAACTAGGAAAACTGCCTTAGTGGTCATGATGTTTCCCCCGCCAGGTAAGTATTGAGCCCATCCTTATTGTTTCAGGGAGTGAGATAGGAGTCCTGGGCCAAGTGTACAACCACCACCCAATAGCTTATGAGCCGCACCTGATTTTCCTCATTTTATATTTAGGTAGGGAGACCATCTGTCCCATTTTTCCTGGAAGAGTCCTGGATTTTGGAAGCTGGTTCCAGGTATGGGGCACAGATTAAAATGAGCATCCCGGGTGTGGGGTACAGTCCATCAAGAAAGGGAAGTGGTGCAGTGCCCCAGGAAAGCTGCCTATCGCAGCATGCCACTTCATCTCTGTCTCTCCCTGTAGTGGGTTGCTGACTTGGAAGAGAGGGAGGGAGCAAGGAGGAGGAGGGGAGGGAGAGGGGGAGGTAGAGCAGTGTCATAGAGAAGTAGGGCTGGAAGGGACCTCCAGAGGTCATCTAGTCCAACCACCTGCCTGAGGCAGGATCACCCCTATCCTATACAATCCATAATCTAAACTCTACATAAAACTACCATCAAAACTGATACAATGCAGACCTAACACCCTAAGATACCACAGGTAAAGCAGAGGAACCATGGTGGCCAAAATCCTTCTTCTATGAGATGTGGTCAATATCCTGGATATCTTGTATTGCCAATTGGGACAGATGGTCACCCTATATTTAAGCTTTGGTGGGCCCAGCTGGAAACTTCCCACACTCTAATCCCACCTCTAAAAAGTCCTCAATAAGGCAAACTGCTTGCTTAAGGTCCATAACCCACTGTGTATGGACCCACTCACAGGCTCCTACTGGCAAGATTTGTCTGAACCTTTTGACTGTCCCAAATTCCATGAATTTCATGGGCAAGTTGGATTCCAGGTACATATGTCTAAGGTGCTGTGCAACTGCTTAAGGTCAAGAGTCTAGGTCACAGGCTTTGCCAGGAACTGGCATCTACATTCTTCCTTCATGAGCCCCACTCAATTTAAAATGGTAGGCTTGAGGGTGTCAAAACTGTGAGTGGCCTCAGCCCAAAGGACCCAGTAGGTTGCTTGAGCTACCCCTGTCAGGTAGGATGCCAGTTTGGTAGCTCATTGCTCCTAGGGCTACTGATATATCCCAACCACCTGTTCAAATGTCTCTAAAAATGCTTCAGGGTCATCATCAGGCCCCATTTTGGTAAGAGTTTCACTCGCTTCTGCCTGAGTTAGGAAAACTTCACCCACTTGCATGCTGGGCTTCACTTGTTCCAGCAATTTAAGCATGAAGTGCTGCTGCTCCTCTTGTCACTTTTGCTCAGACTGGTGCTGCTGAACTGGGAACTGCTGGAATACCTGCTATGGTTCCTGAAATGCCCATTGCTGCTGTGGTCCCTCCATCTATTGCAGCAGCATCTTGGGGTACATTCTGATGGCCCATGTCTGAGGCCTGACCACGTTTTCCACTACCAGTAAGTGGGTTGGGTGCCTGCTGCCACACACGTGGGCTTTGGCTCCTTAAGAGCCCCTCAGCCAGTCCAAACAATAGTCTATAAGTGGGTTTGGATGCTTGTAGTCTTGCTGGTTGGCTTTGCTCCCTTAGGAGCCTCTCAGCCAGACTTCTTAACACAAACAATAACCCTTGTCCCAAACAAACAAAGTAAACAAGCAAAGTAAAATCTTCAGCCTCTCTCCAGATGGCAAAGAGGGCCCTTCAGCTCTGGCCCTTTCTGGGTTTCAAGCTACTTCCTAGTGTTGTACAAACGGCTAGTTTCGTGCCCCTGGAGGCTTGTCCAATCCACCTCTAGGAGAGAGTCACACACACAGGCTGGGTCCAATTTCAGATTTATTGTTTGCAAACAATTTCGACAAGGGAGCTTAATGCTCAAATCCGTGTCGACCCCAAACAGAGTCTGGGGTTTCTTTTTATAGCTAACATAAACAAAAGATTCTAAGGTGTCGCGTAATTATTGGCAGCCCAAGTATTATGTTTTACAACATATGTCTAGCAGGTACATGTTCTATGATGGTTTACATACATGTCTCATTTATATCTTAAATCTCCTCCCTGGGGCCGTCCTTAAGTCCATTTCGGTCATTCTTCGGTCAAGGTCTGAGTTCTTCACATCAGCATCTTTCCCTGTCCCTCTTCTCTTATCTCTCGTAAGGAGTTATTTGTTGCATCTGTTCCTGGCTATGTCTGCAGAAGTCTAGTGCTACTCGTAAATCTATCATTGGCCTACATACCTTAGCAGAAGCAAGTGTGATAATATGCAGAAGCAATTATGTAGTGAAACTAAACAGTTCTCAGCTGTGAAGCCTTTATGTAGGGAGATGAGACATTTTTACCACACAGCTGCTACACAAACGTTATTGCAAAATCATAATGACTAGATTATAACATATTTTTACCACACTAGCCATAAAATGCTCCTTCCCCATCTGGAGCTCTCTAATCTCTCCTGCCTTGGGCTTTAGATGGTTAGCTAATCACCCACAACTGAGCTCCTACCAAAGAGCTGGCTGCCCCACTTAAAGGGCCAGACTGCCATGGTAAAAGGCCTACTGTACTAAACTGGTGTAGGAGATGAAAGAGGGAAAATGACGTGTTGACCTGAATCTGTCCACAAGGAGCCCATTGAATAGCTTCTCACATAGCTGCCCTGTCCCATGGTGTTTGTCAGCAAAGTTGAGAGGAAGCAGCAAATTCCCAAACCATCTGTCTGCAGATCTTATAAAACAGCACTGCTCTTGTGTTTGTTTCCTTTTAGCTTCTCTCTTTCCTTGGGGGTCTCAAAACAGCAGAGACTCCCTATGCCTGAAGAAGAGTGAATGCACCTGGAAGCTTGCTAAGAACTTTTTGCCAACTACTCAGTTGGTTTAATAAAAGATATCACATCTACTCAAAGAACCTTCCCTGCCTATTTCCCATTTAGAAGGCTTTTACTTCCGTAGCCATGAAGGCTAGAAGCTCCCAGTCTTTTTCTTTGTCCCTCCCCACCTCCCTCCCTCAAATTACAGAGACGATTCTTCAGAGGCTGATGGTGCTTGCTTGAGCAAGTCTTCTGGTTTTTCTGAGAAAGTATATAGACGGATTTGTATTCAGTGCATTTACCAGAACTGATGCCTGCCTTGTTTAGATGTCCTAAAGGGAGGTGTGAACTTTCAGGTGCTTCTGCCTGCATTTGATCTTTCTGCCAACCCCCACACCAGTCAGTCCAAACTTTTATGACCCCTAGAATCAACTCATCATTGAAGCTTCAGCTGAATAGCAATTTTTTTCATTACAAACATGTGAAAGAGTTGTATATCATAGTCATTAACAGATGAAATACAGTATGTACTGGATTCTAAAATGAGGGTTTTTCCTCTAATTGGAAGAGTTGGGGGAAGGGCAGAAGCTGTGGGGAGCTGGAGTGGGAGGGGGTGCTGGTGGAAGAGGGGATAAGAAGGTTGCAGGGGGAAGAAGTGGGGATGCAGAGATCAAGGGGGCTGCCTGAAACCCCCTGGCTACCCACACCCTCACCCTCACCCCAGCCACTGCTTCCCTGCTGTTGTAGTTGGGGAGCAGGGGATGAATTCAAGACAACCTTCCAATAATTAGATTCTATACCTCAAAAATTATAACAATGTTATATTTTTTTCCATATATAGAACCTAATTATTGGGGGGGGTCATCTTAAACTCAGGGTCATCTTAGATTTGAGTGAATACTGTAGCATCTCTAGTACAGGATGTAGCTGTTGGAAGAAAGGAGGTAAACAATTTTTCTTTTCCTGTAGCCAGCACTGTACCTAGACTTCTGGTGGCCCTGGCTGAACTTTTAGTATCAGGCCCCCCTTCACCAGAGATAATGATAATAATAATGATAATCAGACAAAAAATTACCATTTTCAGGCCCCCTTTCTGTCTGGACCCGGGCAGCTACCTGATTCACCCATGCCTGTGTCCGACCCTAGCTGTAGCATACTGCCACAAAGCAATGTACCTAATAGAATTATTGGCTTTGTAAATAAAGTACATACATTATCATTTGTTGGTGTTATCACAGCATTTAGGATCACAAGCCATAGACAAAGATTTATTGAACTAGGCACTGTACAAATACAGATCAAAGGCACTAGGCTGAGCTTCTTTTAAGACAGGGCTTGAGGGAGGAAGGGACATCAGGGGATGTTCTTTAAAGCAGGAATTCTTAATTAAAATCCCTCTTTTCTTTTAAGAATATGTACAGAAGAAAGGGATACAAAGGTAATATAAACAAGAGGACCAGAAATATTTGAAAGGATAATACCAAAGACCATGTTAGTTGGGAGTGGAAGTTACTAATAAAGATTTCCGAGGCCACTAGGAAGGGTAACAGATCAACACAGATTCTGGTTTTCTCTGTTTAAAAATTGCAAATTCTCTGATAAAAATCACATATTCCCTCATTTGAAAACCCCAAATCCATGATTAAAATGGAACAGCACTATATATATAACACATACATACAGGATCTTCATAAAGTCCTTGTGCGCAACCTAAGTTATTAAAGTTTAAAAGCGCACAAGGACTTTTTGAAGACCCTGTATAGTGTGTATAGTGTGTATATATATATATAATATATATATATTTATAGATTCATAGATTGTTAGGGACTGGAAGGGACCTTGTAGATCATGGGGTCCAGTCCCCCTGCACTAAGCAGGAAAAGACAACTTTTGAGGTAATTGTCCAGTTTCCTTTTGAAGATTTCCAGGGTAGGTGACTGCACCACCACTGGAGGGAGTTTATTCCACAGTCTGGACTGTGAAGGATTTTTTCCTGGAATTGAGCCTGAAGTGGCCTTCCAGGAGTTTGTACCCATTGCTCCTGGTCTGGCCTATTGTTCCCGGGATCCTGTCATTCTTCCCTGCACAGAAAGGGGCTCAGGCTGAGCTGAGCTCTGTGTTCCCAGCCCCAGTCACTGCTGTGTTGTGCCCTGAACCCACATGGCAGTGATCAGAGAGGAGCTGAGGATCTGGCACCAGAGGCTACTGTTTAACCAGGACCCCCTGGACCAGGGCTGTCACTGTTATTAACCTCCAGCCAGGGCTGTCACTGTGCTTGGTCCACATGAAGAATGAAGGAGAACATGCCCAAAGAGTTCAGAGTCTCTACCACTCAGTCGAAGTTTCCTATGCCAGATGTTTTGGCAGGGATCAACCTCATAAAAATTCCTCTAAACCAGAGGCAGGCAAATATTTTGAGTGGAGGGCTGCTTACCAAGTTTTGGCAAGCTGTTGAGGGCCATATTGGTAGCCCCACCCCTTGACAGGTGCCTGCCCCCTGCCCTCTAAACCCTGAGTTTTGCCACCAGAAGTCCCTCCCATTGCCCCCAGAAATACTCCTTTCAGCAAGGGGTTTTGCCATCTCAAAACCAGAAAAGCAACAAATTATATTCTAAAAATCAAACATCTACAACATTCATTAATTTGATTTCAAAAAATATTTTTGTCCTGGTTTACATGTGTTTGTGTAGTGTACACAGAGGTGATTGCACAATAGCTTAAAATGAAGTCTTACTCTTGTATATTCTGGGAGGGCATGAGTATAGGCTTGCAGGGGGCTGTTAGTGTGTGGGTATGTGGGGGAGGATGTGGCTGTGGGGGTTTGAGTGTGGGGTGATGGAACATCTGGGTGGGTGTGTGTGGATATGTGAGGTGTGGGTGGGTATGCAATTTGCGGGGGACCGTGTGTGGGGAAGGGTGGCTAGGCTGTGAGGGGGTGTGGGTGTGGGGGTCTGTGTGTATGGTAGTGCTAG
Organism: Alligator sinensis; assembly: GCF_000455745.1. NCBI lineage: Eukaryota > Metazoa > Chordata > Crocodylia > Alligatoridae > Alligator > Alligator sinensis. Next base: position 208,311 of record NW_005842379.1, read on the forward strand.
GTGGGTGTGGGTGCATGTGTATGGTGGGGTGTGTGTGTGGGACTTGCATTATGAACACACACACACACATACACACACACACACACACACACACACACATACACACACACACACACACACACACACACACACACAGCCTCTCCCCCCCCCCACACACACACAGAGTCTCTCCCTACCTCATTGCTCCCTCTGTTTCTGTCTCCCTCTCCCTCATTGCACGGACACACACACACACACAAACACATATGACCCCATCCCCTCCCACTCCTGGCCCTGGGTTCCCCACACGGGCTGTGCTCCTGTGGCCCAGCGATGCAGCCAGGGCCACGTGGTGCTGAAGGCGGCTGCATGTAGAGACTTCCAGGTGTGGGGGTGGGAGTGGGAGGATCTGGGGATGGGGCAGAGCTGGATTGGCTTTGTTAATGAGTGCTGCCGGATTCCCCTGGGTCCTACTGCCTCTGGTTCCTGTCATCTTTGACAGGAGCCAGAAGCAGATAAATATACATTTTCTAAATTTTTAAAGGTGCCCCATGGGCTGGATAGAATGGCCTGGCGGGCTGAATCTGGCCCACAGGCCAAATTTTGGCCACCCCTAGTCTAAAATGTTTGAGAACCACTGTAACAAAGACACTGCTTTTGCTGTAAACCATGTGTTTTGATTTTTTTTTTGGCAGATATCCTAGGTTTTCTAAGTAAATACTCCTGCTAAAGGGACTGAAAATGCTTGAGATGATCCTCATGGGCTTTAAGGACAAATCATGGATTACATTCCTGGTGTTATTCTACCCTGGAAGCCTGCACTTTTCCTCCTGTCTCTGCCTATTTGTGATCTATCTAAACAAGGCCATTGCAGAATTAGAAATGTCTCAACATTTCTTGGATTGCAATGAACTTCATTGCTGGAACATCCCAGAATCGAATATACTTTCTGCCTTTAATCTTTAGAATCAGGTCAAGCAGCTGATATTTCCATATGCTCTGACTTTGCATTCTAATGCGCTCAGTACAGGTTGTGGTCTGACAGAAAGCCTAGCTATTACATTCTAGGAAATGCATGAAAAGGCAAAAAATCTGCACACACACCCCCACTTCCACAGACCCTTCATGGGTACAGGGGGCCCAATGACAGCAGAACTAAGGCTGCTCTTCTGTCCAAGGTGATGGGAATGCAATGCAAAAACAACCCAACTTCTTATTATATCCCTGTGTTCAATGGAAAATGTTTATAGGAATAATAGGAAATATCAATAATTTCTGAACTTTGCCATATAGTCCCCCTTGTTCTACCACATAGGCTCCCTATAAAACTGTTACATCAGGTCCTGAGTTTTGGACAAGGCCTGAATTTTTAAATGAATGTGGGTGTCACCTTGTTCAGTGTCACAAGGCCTGAGTGATTTAGATCCCTATACCTCATTTTCAAAAGTGAAGTAAGTATTAAGGCTTCTTTGTCCCACTGAAAACCAGTTGTAACTTGGCCCTAGGCCTCCTAGTTCTCAAAGGGCAAATCCCCCTTCTATACCCTCCTTGTACAGAGAGACAAAAATGAGTCACAGAGAGGTGAAATAATGTCTCCAAGACCCAGTACTGAGAAAACGATGTTGAGGGAAATCCTGTGTGAATAGCATGCCTTATATGCCTTGGCTAGGGGGCATCTGGTGTTTTCTTTATAGGGAGAAGTTAGAATGACAGAAGGGGGCTAGATCTTGTGAGCAGCTCTTGGAAAGCGAAATCTCTCATGGAGAGGAGCATTAAGTGGCTCCTACAAAAGAGAAGGAAAACGGGGCTCAAGGACGTAACCGTAAGGGTCAACATTTCTTCACAGGGAACAGAGTAGTAGGGAAGAACCCCTGGAAAGTAGATGGCATTTTCATCTGGGATTCTTCTGAGTGCTGCAGGGGGAAGTCCTGAGTCCTGTTACTTTAAAAGAGAAGAGTGGATTTGAAAAGAAACCTAGTGGGGAAAGAAAACATGCTGCTGAGGAACAGCATAGTTTGGGATATTTTTCTTTTGTTGTGTAGAGGTTTAAGGATGTTGAATTCCCCTGAGCAGTGTAATTATGGATGACAGATAAAGGGCTGTGTCACAGAAGTGGTAGGCTGTCTAAGAGCAATCAGTGGGGCACCATGTGTAGATGAAATTCTGTGCCCCAAACCTAGAGAGGAGCTGTGGGCATGAGTCTTATATCTGTAGGAGGGATATGCTTTGACATCAGGACCCATGTCAGTACAGCAGGAGGTTTCAAGTGGAGTCCTACAGGGTTCTGTTCTGGGCCCAATGCTCTCCAATAGGCCTGTGCGAAGCAGCAAGTATTTGATTGTGGTTTGGATTCAGCCAATTTAGAGGGACAGTGATTCAATTCAGTGATTCAAGATACTGTCTCGATTCGATTCAGCTGAATCAGATTCAGAGATTCGGACATAGGCTATAATGGGGAATCACTAAAATACTTATACCTTTGTTATTTTTTTGCAGATTTGGATGAAAACAGCAGGGATGGTAGTCCCTTTTCAGGATATAAAGTTTGCCAAGTTTCAAGGAGATAGGTGCAGGGGGTTCTGTGAAAGTGCCCCTCAAACTGTTGGAAGCAAAACTCGTATCACTTGTATGTGTTAAGGGGTATAGGTTGTAGACATGTTGGTCTAAGGACATAGGCAGACAAGGTTCTTTGGGTCCATATGATGTCTTTTATTAGACCAACTGAATAGTGGGATGTCGCAGAGCACCTCGGTGCTCTGCTCCTAGAGGGGAGAAACTGCCAGGGAAAG
>NW_005842379.1:211888-220828 GCF_000455745.1 Alligator sinensis
TGTAGGGAAGGCACAGAGTTGCAGAATGGATGTAACCCCTAGATATCAGGGGCCTAAATGGGCAGCCTCCTGCCTGGGTAACATCTGAATTAGTTTTCCATCAAGGCATGGCAGAAGAAAGAGGGGCAGGCAGGTGGCCCAGAAACCGGTGGGTGGGCCAAGATCTACCTTCCACTGGGAAGGCCCCTGTTACAGGCTACCATCCCTGCTGCATTCATCCCACTCCGCCTTAACACACACAAGGTAGACAAGATTCTTTGGGTCAATCTGATACCTTTTATTAGACCAACTGAATAGTGGGAGAAATATATCTTAGCAAGCTTTCAGGTTTAAAAAACATTTGTCAGGCTGAGGAAGCATCAACAGTTTGCACGTGTGCTCTTCCTGGATGGAATAAATAGTAAAGAGGCCAGAGGCTGGTATACATGCAAGAAAGCCAGTCAGTGAAAATGTAAATTGAGGCATCAGGGGGTGAGAGAGAGGCTGGGGGGGGAGGGGGATGTAGTAGATAAAAGTGGAGAGGTACTTGGGGAGTCAGATGTCAGGCAGGTTATACTGTGTCATAAATCCTATGTCTATATTGAGTTTGTGAGTTTTTGTATCTAGGAGGTTGATGAAGTGAAGCCCATAGGCTCGTCTGTGAAAAGTGTTTTGTAAATTCAAATAAGCACTGAACCTCGCTAACCTCATCACCAAAAGCAAACTTCCTACAGCCCAAAACACACCGAATAGATCCAGACCATGTAATGACAAGAAGTGCAAAAGCTGCCAACATATCTCCAGTACCCCCACAATTACTACACCCTACAACAGAACCATCACCATTCCCGGATCTTACAGCTGCACCTCCAGAAACGTTATATTTCTCATCCAGTACACCAAATGCCCTGATGGAAAACACATAGGAGAGACCAAACAACAACTGTGCACCAGAATGAATGCATACCTTAAATCTATTAAAGACAAGAACACTCAATTACCAGTGGGGACACATTTCTCACAAGAAAACCACTCTCTCTCCAGTCTCTCAGTTCTGATCCTCAATTTTTCAGTCCTGATCCTCAAAGGGAATTTACAAAACACTTTTCATAAATAGCCTATGAACTTCACTTCATCAACCTTTTAGATACAAAAACTCACGGACTCAATATAGATAGTGGATTTATGACACACTATAACCTGCCTGACATCTGACTCCCCAGGTACCTCTCCACTTTTACCTGATACACCCCCCGTCCCCCCAGCCTGTCTCTCACCTCCTGATGCCTCCATTTATATTTTCACTGACTGGCTTTCTTACATGCATACCAGCCTCTGGCTTCTTTACTATCCATTCCATCCAGGAAGAGCACACACGCAAACTGTTGATGCTTTCTCAGCCTGACAAATGTTTTTTAAACCTGAAAGCTTGCTAAGATATATTTCTCCCACTATTCAGTTGGTCTAATAAAAGGTATCAGATTGACCCAAAGAATCTTGTCTACCTTGTGTGTGTTAAGGCGGAGTGGGATGAATGCAGCAGGGATGGTAGCCTGTAACAGGGGCCTTCCCAGTGGAAGTTAGATCTTGGCCCACCCACCTGTTTCTGGGCCAACTGCCTGCCCCTCTTTCTTCTGCCATGCCTTGATGGAAAACTAATTCAGATGTTACCCAGGCAGGAGGCTGCCCATTTAGGCCCCTGATATCTAGGGGTTACATCCATTCTGCAACTCTGTGCCTTCCCTACACCCTACACTGTGGTCCATGCCTTGCAGATTGCATCCTTTGCCCCCTCCAGCTGTGGTCCCCTCTCTGGGACCTTTGGCTCCCACTTAGGCCCTGGCCCTGCCTTCAGGCCAGTCAGTATCCCAAGCCCCTTGCTCTGGACAATCCTCATGGTGGGCCTCTGGCCCTTTGACCCCACTTTGGATCCTGGTCCCAGCATGGACCAGTTGAGGGTACCTCAAGTCAGATCTGAGATGTCTGCCTGTTCTCACCCTCACAGCTCCACTACAACCAGCAAGCCTCAGGCCTCTCAAAGATCTTACAGGTCTGGGCTTTCCCCAGCCAGGACTGTGCATGCGTGTGGTGGCTGGAGGTTATCAGACACCCCCTACTCGCCTTTCACCAGGAAGGTTTGCAGTCCCAGCATTTCCTGGGGCTTCCGTGTCACTGGCAGTCCCACCAGGCCTCCCTACCCTTGCAGGGTACAGCTTTAGGTCATGCCCAGGACCTGGGGCATCCTCCTTACCCATAGGCCCGGGCCATACCTCCAAGTTCACCCTGACATGGGAGTTCAGACATGTTCTTCCCCTACTGGCTGGTGAAAAACTAAACTGCCCCCTCCAGCTCTGACAGCAGGGCATTAAATGGTTCTGAAACCATTTAATGTGGAGCGATGAGGGTGGTACTCACTCCATCTGCATGTGGAGCTTGGGGAACCCCAGCAGTGGGAGGTTCACCTTCAGGATTACTAGCTGCTCCACCAAACCAGGATCCAAGGAGGTGTGATGGGGTGTCACAATATCACCAGCAATGATGAACACCTTCTAACTTGGAACACTGGTCGGGGGACAGGAGGTGGTCTTGGGCAACCGTGGCCAGATCCTGCCACACCTGGCTGCAGGTTGCCCAATAGGCCAAGGAGTCGCAGTGCAGCGGCTCCATGTCCTCGGTGAGATAGGTAGCCACTGAGGCCTTCATGCTACCTGCCAGATTGTGGGGTCTGGTGCCTCTGTTCCCCAACATTGAAGCCATGACCTTGGCCCACATTGGCAGTGGCTGTAGTGGAGGAGATTGGCTGGTGCTTTGAGTGCTGGCATGGGAAAGTGATCCCCCTGCCTCTGCCCTTCTCCCTCCCTGACTCTGTTCACCAGCACCTCCTGTGGAGGGCCAGTAGAGAGTGCTTCTGCACTGAGACACCCAACTCACTGTGCCTGACCACCTTCCAGGCTCTGAGTGCCTCTCTGGGGGAGCTTTATGTCCTGCTGACCCTCTTCCTGGAGCACACCCACCAGCCTGGGGGTAACGCTGCTACCACCCAGGGTCTGGACTGTTTTGGGGCCTGCACCCTCTGGGAACCACAGGCATAGTAGTCCTAGAGGGTAGTCAACCCACTGAAAGAACTTGGGGTTCTTCCCTTAGTCTGAAGCACAAATAGTGATCTCCCTTATTCAGGCAGACCAAGGGGATCCCAAGGCATAATCTGGATGCTCTCCCAATAAGTCTCACATGCTAGGGACAGAGGAGAACTTTACTGATTACAAGGAGTAGGTTTGAAGTAGGGTACAGGAAAGAGCAATATTAGAGAAATACCTTAGAACAAACAGTGTGGCTGGGTAACCTTTGATCATACATCTGTGTTACTTCAAGCTCTATGTCTAGTTAGATCTTAAGTAGCTTACTCACAAGTATCATCCAGAGGCTGATAGAGCTTTCCTCTGGAGGCAGGCCATTCATAGTGTGTCCACGTGTTGAGAGAGAGAGAGAGAGAGAAAAAGAGCTGCAGATGTCCAGCTCATCTCTGTGTCTTCATCATGGCTGCTGCCCCTCCTCCTAGGCAGTTTTTAACTTATATTGACCTTATGACCTCACTCTGGGGTCCAATGGAGACTAGCTGAAGTTGGCTACAAGCCAATCAATTGGAAATGCATCACTGGTTGCCACGTAGACTGGCAGGGGCTCCAGCCCCCTTCCCAGTCATGAGGTCCTTGCTAAAATAATAGGGGATTAAATCCCCTTCCTGATACCTGAGGTCTCACATGTAGGCTAGAGGGTTGCTTAGCAACTAGAGTGATAGACAGGTAAGAGACCTGGTCACCTGGCCGGCAAGAGCAGGATACTTGAGACAAAGGGAGGAGGTTCCCTCTCACCTCAGGAATGTCAGCTTAGGTCACGTAGTCAGGTAAAGACACAATGGCAAAGAGGAAAAAAAATGGTGAAGGAGATACAGGGAGGAGGTTGGAATGGAAATTCTCCACAACCCCATCCAGTGATCAAGGGTTTTGCTGCTGCAGATGCCCCCTTTCACCCTTGGGTTGCACATGCTCCCCAGCACATGAACTGTACTGGACTGTAATGGATCCAGCCATTTTTTTATGTCCTCCTTCAGCCACTCCTTCAGCCACTTCTCCATTTGATTCTCAAGCTCCTTCACTATGGGGATCACCTGACTAAGGAGGGCATCACCAGCACTGAGACTCTTTGTGGCTTCAAGGAATAGCTTGAGGACCACCAAGATCTGGGAGATGGTATCCCACTCTGTTTTCTTAAGGGGGTCACTGATCCCAATCCCCTCAACCAAGGCCATCTCATGGATGGCCTTCTGATGCTCAACCAGCCTTTTAAGCATCAGGTATGTGGAGTTCCAGTGAGTCTCCACATTCTGCATGATCTTGTGCTGCAGGGTGCTCAGCTGTAGCTGTTTGTCCCACAGTATCTTGCCCCACTTGATGCTCCGGTGGAAGTAGCCCACCACCTTCCTACATTTTGAAATGAGCTTGCTGGTAGCAATAGTAACGGTGCCATCATCAGGACACTGGGAGCCCTTTCCCCCTCCAAGGTGTCCCTGACTATGAGGTAGAACTTGTGTGCCACACAGCAGATGCCAACAAAGTTGGCATCACACACCCCCTTCACCATATTGGCTCCATTGTTGGTGATCATGAACCCATGAGTGAGCTTGCCCTGCCCAATGAGCCACCCCTGCACCATGCAGTTCATGGCCACCATGATCTTTCTTGCCATGTGGGACTCATCCATCACCTTGGCTTGAAGGAGAACACACCAACACCCTGTCTGATCACACCAGTGCCCTGTGAAGGAGAGGTAGGTGTGATTTCCACCCTGGCTGCTTCAGATGTCCAAGGTGAACTGCAAAGCTACCTGTGGCCCTGTCTTCCCCAGCTTCTCCCTCAAGTACTCCCTGCATGCCTCATACATGGAGGGCACTACTATCCTGCTAAAGGTGGTGCGTATGGGCACTTGGTAGGATGGGGCCACAAGCACCATGAGCCACCTGAACCCTGGATGCTCAACAAAGGAGAAGGGCTGGCCATCCAGAGCAAGCATCTCCCCAGTGCTCTGAGTGATGTCGCTCAGCTTTGGAATGCGCCCCACTTTATCTCTGCCTTTCCTCCACTGGTCCAGGCATGGGCAATTGGTGCCCCCTGAGTCGGGGGGGGGGCATTTGCCCCTCCAGTGGCCAGTCAGTGACTGGAAGGGTTCCCCCCATGGCCAATCGCACCAACTGGGGGGGGACAGTGGCCAATCATCACACCAATGCGGAAATACCACTGGCACTTCCAGGCCAACACAACTGGCCACAGTAGAACCCACCCCCCTCTCCCCCGCCCAGCTTGGCATGATTGGCCATGGGGGGACCGCGGGAATCACTTCTTCTGGTGCCCCCACTCCCTGGCTGGCACTCTCTGGGGGGCACCAGCACGCTTGCCTGCCCCCCTGCCCATCACCTAAGCAGGGAATGCTGCTGTCAGGGGGTGCACCAGTTCTCTCAGGGGGTGCACATGCACTGCCATGTACCCCGCTACTCGTCTCCACTGGGTCCAAGGTGACCTGCCTCTGATTCTTGGGGATGGGGGCTTTGGAGTGAGAGGTGGATTTCTTTTTGGGCATGCTCCCACTGGTGCCAGGCTGAGTAGAAACAAGGGCAAGGGGGTGCTGCTTCCTGAGATACAGCAGCATTGCTGTAGTGGTGAAGTGTTTCTCATCCTGGTCCCACCTGATCTGCTTTCACCAGTGCTGTCAGGGAGCATACCTGGGATCATTTGCTACCTCAAAATGATCCCACACTACACTACCCACCCTCTTCTGGGTTGAGGGTGGGGATCCTGCCTTATCTCCCTCCTCACCAGGTAGAGGCACAACAACAGGAGGAGCTGAGCCCACCTGCTCCACAACCTCCTCCAAAGTGCCTTCCAGAAGAGACCTGCCTCTAAGGGAACTTTGAGGGGTGTGGAGCACAAACTCAGGTTCCCCCATCTTCCCCAGAATTTCCTTAGCTATGGCACTCAGCTTCACTGCTTCCAGATTCAGCTGCTCCTCTGGCACTGGAAGGCTCACACTGGGAACTGAAATTGGGGTGGAGACTATCATGCTGGTGCTGGTGGTTATTACTGGTGTTAATGAAGGTGCTGCAGGTGCAGACACTGCTCCCACCTCCTTGCTTCCACTAGCAGCAGAAGACTCATCACTGCCAGGAATGAGGGTGTGTCTAAGATTGGGGGGCAGGGGGGAACTTGCAGCTCCCCACCTGTCCCCTCTCCCTCCCTTGCCACTAGACTAGATAGCAAGCCAGAGCCTTTCAGATGCTGCTGGTCCAAGAGAAACAGCTCACAAAAGTCACAGATCACTTCGTACACAGCTTTATATGCTGTTTCTACATCCCTCCCTCAGAGCACCGTGACTGGAAGGGAACTCAGGGAAAGATCACAATCACTGGCCAGCTACAGGTGTCAGTATCAGAGCAGTCTTTCCCCCACTCCGCCCCCACCCTCTTCTCAGTTTCTGTTTCCTACAAGCCTTCTGAATCTTTCAGACCTTTTAATGGGTCTCCTGATTCAATTTGAATTGTATAAGGAATTTGAATTCCTTATACACAGCTTTGTGCACATCCTTTCACAACATCTGACAAAGTGAGCTTCAGGCCACAAAAGCTTGTGCTATATATATACATACACACACACACACACACACACACACACACACTCTCTCTCTCTCTCTCTCTCTCTCTCTCTATATATATATATATATACACACACACACACACACACACACACGCTTTGATTAGTCTATAACATGCAGCCCTATCCTGCCTTCTACTTTGATAACTATCTTGCACTGGTCTAGTTTTATGTGGCTTAGACGAAAAATTAGGTATGAAAGGAAATAGAAATCATTGCTTTTTTTTGCAAAGTCTGCATGCGCCAGCATCCTGTTGTTAGCTTCTGCGATTACAGAGGTGTTCTTTTTCAAATAAGATGTAATGGAGATTTTGAAGATCTCTACACCTTTCACAAAACTGTTGGAAATTTCCCACTATCACAGGAAGTTTACTCAGCTGGTTTGGCAATTTCTACTGATACAGTAGACCTGGTAGCCTACTATGAGCTGCTGGTAAACAAATGTGATGTGTCATGTCAGAGATGATTATATCAGAGTGATAAGTGTGTATAGTTTGCATACCAGCTGAAAGGCTCTTCATTGCAAATCCTTGGTGGATTAAATTGTTGGCTCTGGGTGCTTCTACACAAGACATTTATTGAGGAGTTGCCTAATTAGCTCTGCAGTAAATGTCTTGGCAGCTACACATGTAGTCCCACAAGGCCACAGGAAATGAATACACTCTGCAGCAGGTTAGTACTTCTAAATACAAGTACTATCCTGCTGCAGATTTTTTTGTTTACAGCAATGCATGTTTAGACACTGACCCGGCTGGCTGGGGCATGAGAGTGCTTCAGCATAGGGGCTGCCTACTGGCTAGCCCCACACAGGAGCACCCTTGTGCCCCAGCCAGCCCCTTTGCAGCACATTGAGCCAGGTTGGAGTAGCCCTAGGATGGCAGGCTGACTGCCCCCCCACCCAGGATCCCTGCTAGCTGGGGCTGCTCTGACCCAGCTCAACATGCTGCAGTCCCAGGCACACATGTAAATGCAGTGTCTGGGAGCAATAAACTCTGGTGCAATATGCACCAGAGTTTATTGGCCTGCATTAATATATATGCATACATGTGCACATCTTGTATTCAGAGAAAAGTTTCACATGAATAGTCTTCCTAATACAGGGTTCTAAGTTAGAAAAGTCTTTTAGGATCCTTCAGGGTGGAAGGGTCTATAAAAATATAAGGAATATTTATTAATAATTTTAAAACTGTAATAGACTGAGAACAACAATTCTGACTCTCCATTGCCTTGCATTTGGCAGTCATTGTATACGGCATACCTTTGTAGCTGTAGTAATGTGGTGACATTTTTACCCAAACATCAGAAAACTGCACAAGACTGGATCAAAGGTCCATCTAACTTAGTGTCCTGTCTCTTGCAATGGCAAAGAGCAGATGATTTGGAGGAAGAGAATAAAAACAGGGCAGTTTCTTCATTTAAAAATTTGCTTTCAGTTTCCTTTCCATTCCTCCAACATGGTTTTCTTCCCAACTCAGCTTAACATTTTTAAATACAGCCAAGGATAGAAATTAAAAAATCTTTTGGCTACACTGAATAGCAGCTAATGGAATAAGTAGAATTTGTCATCAGCTTTCAGAAGGTTTATTCTCTCTTTCCAGGTGGACCATCTTATCCTTATAATTGCTGTGAAAACACAAGTATAAGGACATCACTTTGTAGGTAAGACATTTGCTAAAATGTATCTAGTGTAACCAGCTGTTAGCTGATACTGAGAGAAGCATGTGAGGGGCAAGGATTTCTCTGGGCAATATCTTGCATTGGATGAACTGCATACTTGGGACTGACTCAGACAAACTTTCCAATGCAGTGCATCCTTCTTCATGTCACTGTATGAAGAAATGCTTTTTTGCATTTTGAGAGGCCACACACCAGAGAATGCTGTGCCAAAGAGGCACATCTGAACCTCCATGTAAAGTACTCAGGAGCCAGCTGTGCAACAAGCCATAGCCACTTGCTCCTTCTCTGCACATGCTGCATGCCAAAAAAGTGCCATATACTGTTCTAATAGCAGCTCCATGAAATTATTTTGTGGGTAGAGTAATTGTATAATTGAAGCGAGGTTTTGTAGCAAATCGTAATTCTTACCATGCAACCTCTCAGTGTGTGTGTGCATGTGCACGTGTACACACACACACACACACACACACACACACAGAGTTGGTTAGGGGTGTCTGGAGTTGAAGGACAGGTGCTCCCAATCTCAAATAGACTGAGAAGCACTGCTGTAGATGCAACCCACCTGCCCCCCCCCCCCCCCCCC
>NW_005842379.1:220838-227222 GCF_000455745.1 Alligator sinensis
ATCAAATGCGGTTCCTCAGGTCTTGGCTCCCCAGACTGAAACTGGATGGGTGGATCCATATCTTTTTATACTATTTTCATATTCAGTTACTTTATGGGGCTTTGACTGTTTTTGGAAATGCACTTTGTTCTCATGCATGACTTTATTTTAATGCCATCTGTTGTGTGCAATGTATAGTAGGTGTCCATACGGTAATTTATCTTGCTGAAAGCAATTCGTGTTGCTTAAATAGAATGCCAGTTGTACATGAGCCAGCAGTTCAGGACTGGTTCACCTAAATGAACTATCCGTATGTAGGATAACTTGGCAGAAGTTATAAGATCATATCACAAGAGTACTTAATAGTGTGAACCATATTTCTGAGGTGAAGGTTGTGTATCTTAAAGTCTTCTTTCACAAAACACAGGGCACAGTCACTCCGATGTACTTTGTGTCTGGGGTTGCAGGTAGTCTTATGCAGAGTTTAGATTGTGGTTGTATGGGATGGTTTGGATGGGGATGGTCCTGCTTCAGGCAAGGGGTTGGACTAGATGACCTCTGGAGATCCCTTCCATCCTGACTTCATTATATACACACACACATATATGTACATATACACACACAGATCTACATACACATACATATTAGACCTGTGCAAAGCAGCTAGTATTCACTTCGGATTTGGCTGATTTGGGGAACATTGATTTGATTTGGTGATTCAAATCACCGTCATGTATCAATTCGGCTGAATCTGATTCAGAGATTCAGCTGCTGCCAAAACCTCTGAATCACTCAGGCCCAGCCCCTGCCTGCTCTCTCAGCCCAGCAATGGCTGCCCCACCCACCCTAGCTCCCAGCTCTTTGAAAAAAAAAGAGCCCCAGCTCACAGGGTGCTGCCACCATGTGGGGGGCTCTGGATGAGCCCCCCAAACTCCCCCCCTACCGTCCCAGCCACCCCTCCACCATGGCTGCCCCATCCACCGCAGCTCTAGTTCTTTCAGAAAAAAAACCCCCATGAAAAACCAAGCACTCACCATTCCTGCCAACAGAGGGAGATCCCTACTGCCCTGCACCACATGCAGGGCTCTGAATGAGCCCCCCAAAATCCTGAGTCTGCTGCAGGAGCAGTGAGTCCAGGGTTTTTTTCAGGGATTTCTTCTTAAAGGGCTGGAGCTGGAGCTGGCGGGGCAGCCTTGCAGGGGCTGGAGGAGTGAGGAGGAGGTCAGGGGGCTCATGGCTGAGACCCCTGTGCAACGTGATGCAGTGGGGGGTAGTGGGGATCCCCCCTGCCTGACAGCACCTGGTTAGTGGGGCCTTTTTTTAAAGGACTGGGAGCTGGGGTAGGCAGGGTATGAGGCCTGCAGGGGTTCCCCTCTCGTCCCCTCCTCCTGCCCCTACTTACCAGCTCTGAGTCCAGCTGCAGCATCGAAGCTTTCTGAATCTTTTCGAAATCAATTTGGAGAGCTTTGAATGGATTTGAACCTTTTAACTGGTCCCCTGATTTCATTCAGATTCAGAGATCACACACACACACGTGTGTATATAAAATCATCACCTGAAGCTTCACACAGCCCTAAGGCCAAATCAAATCATCACCTAAAGCTTCCTAAAACACACACACACACACACACACACACACACACACACACACACACACACACACACACACACGTGTGTATATAACACATGCATGCTAGATGGCTGCAGAAGTGTGTGGCATGCTCTATGAAGGTTACAGAGAACTAGTGAGAGTGAGGACACCAAGTCAAACCTCATAACTGTCCTCCAGCGCCTGTTAAAAATGATTGCTCAGAAGTGAAGCCATGTGACTGCAAAGTAAGCATTCACTGCAGTAACTGAAACAGAGGCATCCTGCCTGAAAGAATAGCTCCTTCGTATGAGCAAGTGCTGACTCAGATGCCAGTGATGTACTTTAAAGGTCAGCATTGTTAATTATTTCCCTGCTCATGAAAGCAGTTTATGCCAGGATGGGAAAGCCCCATTATGAAGATCTACATAAGCACGTCTGAAAGTTGTTAGGTGGGGTAAGTAGGGTAGGAAATAGTTGTGGAAGTTGAAAAATGAGTTGGAAGAATTGGTTGTGGGTTGGATCTGACCCATGAAATCATGCAATCTACCCTGTGGGACTCCCTGAAGATCTAGAAATTTGGCAGCCAGAGAGAGGTAGCAGCATTAGTCACTCCCAATGCCATGGCAATTAATGTTGCCACCACTTTCCTGTTGCCAGATTTCCATATCCATGGAGAGCCTTATGCTTTGGGTGACACAGACCTGCTCAATGGATGGCAGAGTATGGGGTTATACCATGGCTGGATCTGGCATGCAGGGTTGAGCCAGTGCATGATGGCTCTGTGTTTCAGCTGGATCCAATGTGCAGGACTACGCCAGCTTGCCAGATTGTACCTTTGTACTGAACATGCATGCTAACCCCATGCTAGTTCTGGCCTATGACCAACCCTGTGCTGGGATCCAGCCCACAGACCAACCCTATGCCATTCATCTAGCCCATGGGGCCAGAAGGTTGCCACCGGCTTGCAGCACCTCCTCAAATGATGTAAGTTAAGCTGACAAAGGTATTCCTCCCCTGCCATGTCCATCCTGGGATTTGCTGGCATAGCTAGGGCTTGTGATTTTCTTCCATACTCCATGCCACTTTAGCTGGGCCAGAAGAATTTTGCAGGCTAGACCAAGCCTAAAATAAGTAGGCCTTTAACTATGCATGGTAAAGGATTAGGAGGCAATGTAAAAAAATTACCCTGGAGGGAACACAAGTTCCCTAAGGTGCTGTGCTTTAGAGCGCCTTCATCTAATACTTGATTTGACCAGGTTTATTTTCATTTGATCAGCCATTTAAAAAGTGCTCTACAGATGGGCATGTCTGTTATGTCATGGCTGTAGAGTGCTTTCAGATGTCAGTATCAGAGCCCCACACATTCAGATGAATGAAAAAGGTAACTTGTGTAAGTGCCCACAGACAGACTAATTAAGGACCGTGCATAGCAGGCATTTCTGGCTGTAAACCTTCAGCTGTTTGGCACATGTCATGGCACATAAGCTGCAAGTGATTCAGGTCAGTCTTGTTACTGAGGACATAATTTTTATACCATCATTGTAGCTTATGCCTAGACAGTAGAGCTGAAGACATAAGTTATGACAACACTGGAACAACAAAAATCATAAGAGGATACAGTAGCAGATGAACTGGTTACTAACATGTTACAGTTCTTAAGGCAACCTAGATATAAACCCACACTAGCCATGTGAATCCTTGCCCTCCTCCCTCACTGCATCCTTAGAGAATATCAGAAGGATCAGTGGCTTATGATTATACTCTTGCTTCTAACCTGAACCTTTAGCACAATTTTATTTGAAGTAGATCAATTTGTACCAGCATTGAGCCTGTGTGATATCCTGTGTGGCGAGGTTCCGAGTGACTGACGAATTTTCTTCTTGGGGACTCGGCTGCCACACCTTGATTTGATGGACTAAAGAAAAAGTAAATTCCTCAATGAGATGTAGATTAGTAGATCAACCCACAGAAAGTAAAAGTGAATTGGTTTATTCTGGTGCTCCCCGTAAATCTCTAGCAACAGCTAGATAAATAGACCAGCTGAAATCCCTGCTTCCTCCCCATTCCCTAAGTCTCCCTGCCTATAGGTTGGCTCCTGAATAACTTTCTTTTCTCCACCAGTCGTCTCAATGTCCATTCTCCAGGGGTTATCCTGACTGTTGGCCTCTATAAAGGTAAGTACCTTGTCTTTCCTTACCTCTTTATGAGTGGATCTCACCGTGGTTATATCCTCACCCGCTGAGCCCAACTCTGGCATTTCTCTATTCAGCAGTTTCTCCACTGTCTCTTTTCTCTGCACCAGCTTCCCTTGCTGTTTCTCTTGGTCTCTCGTGGTGCCCCGAGCAGGGTGAGGAACTGTTCCCCTCCTAGTCCTTTTATTCATTGCCAACTGTCAGGTTGATTGTGAAGTTCTAATCATTTCCTGGTGTGCTACCACCTCAGCCAAACCTTGTGAGTAATTGGCCTTGTCCTGTCTTTGACCCATGTTCTCTTTACTGCTGATCTGCTGAGCCCCTTCAACCTCCCCTTAGGAACAAAGCAAATCTGATGCACGAATACAAACTGGGGAATGAGTAGCTAGGCTGCAGGAAAGTACTGAAGAAAAGGACTTGGGAATTACAGTGGACCATAAGTTGAATACGAGCCAACATCATCTTGTGTGGTGGGGGTGTGGGCCTCTACCCAGGCCCTCTCGAGTGTATTTTGACAGCATTTCATAGAAGTAGGATATTGGCTGCTGTGGTTTCCCTGCTTTACGCATGGCAGGTTAAAGTGTTAGGTTTATGTTGTTTAAGGGTTGAGGGTAGTCTTATGTAGAGTTTATGTTATGGTTGTATGGGACGGTTTGATAGGGATGATCCTGCCTCAGGCAGGGGGTTGGACTAGATGACCTCTGGAGGTCTCTTCCAGCTCTACTTCTCTTTGACTCTCACTCTTTGTTGCAAAAAGGCCAATATCATACTGTGCTGTATTAACAGGACTGTTGCCTATAAATCAAAGGAAGTGATTTTTTTACTTTATTCAGTACTGGTGAAGCCTCACCTGGAGTATTGTGTCCAGTTTTGGGCACCACACTTCAAGTAGTATGTGGACAAATTAACAAGCATCCATTGGAGAATAACCACAGTAATTAGTTGGGAAATTTGAGAAAAATTTGGAAGATGTGAGGTTATTTAGTCTGGGGAAGAGAAAATTGAAGGGGGAATTTGATCAGTTTTCTATAACCAGCACTCATATATTTAAAGGGATAGCAAGATAAACTGTTCTGAGTGGCTGCAGAGGATGCATGACCACAGGTCCATCTACTCTAGTATCTAGTATTTCACAGTATGGGGTTCTGTCCCTGCCTCAACAGCTCCCATGACACTTCCCACCATACCACCTTAGTAGGCTGGGGGACATCAAACCAATCCACTTTTAGACAGCCCATCACCATCAGCTCTATATGTTTGTGCTCCATACCATTCACCATCCTGCCCTCACATCCTACCCAAACACCAAGTAGTGGAACACCTTTGGTGAGGGTCCTTGTATTCTACCCTAATCCCATGAGTTACTGGGGATCTAGGATAATGGTTCCTGAAAAGAACCATCAGCACAGGTGCGTACCTGGTGTGCTTCACTTACTCCCCCAACACTTGCCCCTTTTGTGGCCAGAGGGAAATCTTGGTGCACACACATCTATTGTGCCCCAGGCTAAAGTCCCTCTAGTGCTTCTTCAGAAACCTCCATCTGAGATTCTGGCTGCACTTTTCCCCTCACAATTTTTGTTTAATGCATGTTAGGGCTGTGCAAAGCTTTTCTGGCTGTTTTGACTCATTTTGAGCTCAAAACACTGAAATCAAAATGAAATGAAGGGCTTTGAAACAGCCTCAAAATGAAATGAGGCCAGTTGAAATGTTCCAAAAGTTTCAAAATGTTTTGAGTTTCGAAGCAACAGCCAGGTAGTGCGAGGCAGGGGAGAGACAAGGCTGCACTCCAGGTGGCTCTGCAACCCCATGTGGCTCAGCCCAGTGGGGAGTGCAGCCCTGACTCTCCCTGCCTCCTGCTGCCAAACTACACTCTGTGGGGCTGGTGGAGTCAATCAGAGCACAGCCGGCTCTACCAATCTCCCAACACTGGGCTGTACTCCGATCGGCTCTGCCAGCCTCATGGAGCTCAGCCCAGTGGTGGAAGGTGGGTAGAGCCGGTGCTGTGCTCTGCCTCCTGTGCAGGCCGGGAGCAGTCCGAGGCCCTCGGGGGCGCGCGGCGGGCTGTGGCCAGCAGCCCGGACATGCCGGGTCGGGGAAATGCAGGCCGGCGGGCTAGAATTAGGCACGGACACTTAGCAGTTGATTAAAGATTATTTTACTTACACCGAAGATGGTCGCGGTGCAGGCAGGAAAACTTGCTTGGGTTGCGGTTACAGACAGAAAAGAAGAGAGGCGGACAAGAGTTCCTTCCACGTGAACCTCTAGCCCAATCCAATTGAAGGCTCTAAACACGTGAGCCTGTTGCGTCAACTGAAGAAAACAACTCGGAGAAGAGCTCTGGATACACTCCCACGAAGTTTGCTAGGCTCCGTGGAACTTGCGCGCAGGGAAGGGGTTCGTCGAGGGACCGTTCGGCGACGGGGAGAGGCCAGAGGTTGATCAGACCCCTATAGCCTTCTTAAGGTACACGCTGGGTTCGATAGGCCCCGCAGCGCTTAGAGATCTTCACGAGACGTGAAGTCCTCCTCCTCCAGATGGTTGTGGAGTCCTCCCTTGCGGGGTTCTCCTCGGAGTTCTCCAACTTGGGCGGAAACCGCTCAAGCCTCTTATACGGCTAGCAAG
>NW_005842379.1:229237-234073 GCF_000455745.1 Alligator sinensis
CAGGGTTCTCCTCGGAGTTCTCCAACTTGGGCGGAAACCACTCAAGCCTCTTATACGGCTAGCAAGCCAATCGCTAGCTGCCACGTGGGAATAATTTAGAACTGGCCAATAGTGGGACACAAATTTGCATGCGAATGGCGGGAACTCCTTTGCACCGTGCATTTCTCTTTGCAACTAAGAAATGCACCCTGCAAAGAAAGCTTCTGGTAGCGGGAAATAATTTAGCAGTGCCGAAGCGCACACAAACAAAATCACACCCTTGGGTTGTGACACCTCCCACCACCAGGATGAGTTCCATGGGGCAGCAAGCCGCTGGGAGCTGAGCCCGGTGGCAGGAGGTGCTTCCCTCCACCAGGCTGAGTTCCCCAGGGCTGTGAGCTGCTGGGAACTGAGCCCAGCAGGGGGATGCGCCTCCTGCCACCAGGCTTCATTCCCAGTGCTGGGAAACTCAGCCCAGCTGGGGGACATGCCTCCTCCAGCCAGGCTCCGTCTGGGGTAGGCATCTCCCCCAGCTGTGCTGAGATTCCCAGCACTGTGAGCAGCTGGGAACTGAGCCTGGCAGTGGGAGCTGCTTCCTCCAGCTGGGATCAGTTCCTCAGTGCTAGGTCCCAGATAGCAGGATCAGCCTCCTGTCATCCAGCAGGCAGATCGGGGGCCCGCACCTCCAGGAGAAGTCTGGTAGAGCTCCTGAAGCCCTCCCAGGGGTGCGGGTGGTCCCCTTATCTGCCGGACTCCTCCCGGGGTTGCGGGCCCCCGATCTGCCTGCCATATCACAAGACGCTACTCCTGCTCCCCAGCTCCTGCTTGTCAGCAGTTTGAGGTGCAGTTTCCTAGAAACCCCTGCACCTATCTCCTTTAAATTTGGCAGGCTTCATGCTCTCAGAAGGGGCTACCATCCTTGGCCATTTAAATCAGAATCAGGCAAGAAATGACAAAGTTATAGGCTGTTTTGTGCTTCCCCATTATAGCCTATGGGTGAAATGTCGAAACAGCATCAAAACAGCAAAACCGTTCCTATGAAACAGAACAGCGTTTTCAAAATTAAATGAAACTCAAAATGAAACACTGTTCTGTTGAAGTGTTGAAATGGAAGTTGAAGCGGAATGCTGCTGTTTCTCACAGCCCTAATGCACGTGCCACACATAATCCCAAATCCCAGGACCTTCTGGCCAGCCTCTTCCTGGATATAACTAATTCACCATCTATAAAACAAGGAAGGAGGCCCTGGCCAGGGGGAACCCAGGACTGTGGGGTTGTTTTTCTTTCACTTCTCCATGCATGCCCCTCAGCAGAGTTTCACTGGGCAGCATCCACAGGCCCCTTAGATATGTTCAAGGGGCACTAGGCACTAGCTGGTGTTCTCTGCTTGGTGATCACACTTTGAATCCTAGTTTTTAACCTATGACCTTCACTCTTATCTCTCCCCCCTCCTCCTCCCAATCTTCTGTCCCACAAAATCTGTTGCTACACATTTAGTGGCCTCCCTCTAACAGAGGCAGCGGGGCCTATTGTGCTTGTGTTGCACATAAACCTACATCTCACAGCAGTACAGTGAGTGCTAAGGGGAAAAGTATTCATACAAGACCTTTCCAGATTGATGTCTTCCCTGCCTTTTCTTCCTTACAACTTGCAGCAGTCAGAGGCTTAGGAAGTGATAACCTGCATGCCGTATTCCTAAATTATTATAGTTAATATTCATTAATGGACTTATCCTATAGGAATGTGTCTAATTCTCTTTTGATCCTTGTTAAATTATCAATTGCTACAACACTGTATGACAATAAGTGCCATAATTTAATTATATGCTCTGGTGTGTGCGTGGGTGGGGGGAGAGGGAGGGACCCAAACATGCAACTTGTGTGAGTTTTAAACTCGTTTCCTAGTAATTTTAGCATGTGCCCCTAGTTAAGAGAGATAAATCAATAGTAAATCTATATTTAAACTTTTTCCACTTCATTCAAAATTTAACAGACCTCTGTCATAGTACTCTTATATCTTTTCTCTGAACTGAAAAATCCTAGCCCATTTAGTTTCTCCTCAATCACCCTTCTTGCCCTTCTCTGTACCTTTTCCTTGGATAGACTTTTGCAATTTAGAGTATTGTGAGCAGATCCAGGTAGGAAAAAAAATTGTCTTAATGTAGGATTTGAGTAATCATGCCACCTTAGGGACTTGATACCATTTGGTGATCTATAAAGAAATTTGTGTGATCACATATTTATAATGTTGTTTTAAGCTGGGCCATGCAACGCAATGGTGAAATGTGTAGGGCTCTAGTGTCATCCTGCTAGAAAAGCCAAATGGGCCAGTTTCAGATAATTGATCCCTTTCTTTCAATATCATTCATTTTTTATCCCTAGACTCATGCACAGACCAAAAGTATGGAAGGCAAGGACAAAGGTAGCAGAATCAATTACCTTGGAGAATTATCTTATTTACAACCAAGGGCAGAGTTCAGAGTGATTTTTCAGAAAACTAATTAGGATTTAAAATTTAGATACTGTAACAGGTCGCCCTCTGCAGCACCATCTTCCTGGTCATCCGCGCCTTACGTGGGGTGCCCTTGGAACCCTCTTGGAATTCTTCTGTCCCACCCTAATCTTGCCTGCCATGTCTTGATGGAAATTATTATGTGTGCGGGAGACTGCCTATTATATTGGGTATGTTGGGGTCTCTCTTAGGATGGCCTGACCCCTTTTCTCTAGCTAGGCCTCCCTGCCCAAACCTGCTAAACAGGGTTTGACTCCGAGGCTCTTCTTTTCCTTCTAGTGCCTGGAGGCTCGTGGTCCCCTTTTCTGCTCCCTTCTGGAACATGGCACTCCCTGGCCCAGAGGCATGGGTGCCAGCCCCACAGCCAGGGGGTTGCAAGTTCAAAACCAAGGTGTGACCCCACCAGTCCAAATAATAGAAAAAATATATACTTGCACACCTAGATGCACCTGGCCTTTTTAAGATCGGCCTAAAACTGTGCCCTTATTGGCACTCGGGCTCTCTGCAACCCCGTCTCCCCCTGTGCCTCACTGGCACCAGGGCTGTGCCCCCCCCCCACCCCAACCAAAAGCTGCGCCCTCACTGGTGCTGGGGCTCCCACTCCGGAGTGCGTCCCCAAAAATGAGGCCTCCTCCATCCCCTAATAGCCTCACCAAAACCTCCGGTATTATTCAATAATCCCCAAAACAAAATAATAACTGATCGTGCTCAATCCACGCAGCGGGTCAGCTTACATGAACTCTCTTCGAGTCTTGGCTCCACACCACCAACTACAGTCCTGGTTGTGGATGCAGTCTTCATCTCACAGGGGCTTCCGTAGCTTCCCCCTTCCTGCTGTGGACCGCTGACCAAACTTCTTCCTGGACCTCTCAGGGGCACTGCTTCCCCTACAGCTGCTGACCTCCTTTCTGCCGTTCAACCCAGGGTTTTTATAGTCCTGTCTCTTCTGGTCAGCTGACTAGCCATCCCAGTTCAGCAGTTAACCCCTTCCTGACCAGCCCTCCGTGCCCAGAAGGTTCTGGTCTTATAGGGGCGCACCTGCTTCCTCGTGACAGGGTTAGGGTTCCCTGTCACAGATAACAAGCTCCAAGGAGCCAATCACAATTCATTACACACTTCTATTTGGATCTACAAAACACAGCTCTATGCACCTATGGACTTATCCATAGATTCTGAGCATGCTCAGAAATAATTAGAGGGAACACTTAAACACACCACCATGGTGACTCCCTAACCTCCATTCCAATTCTAGTTGATGCAGTGAGACACCTAAAGTTTGCATACAGCCTTGGAGAGATCACTTGTGGCTGGCACTAATAAATAAATAAATAAAGCTTTGCTTACCTGGAATAAAAAGTGGTGAAATTCTTCATTTCTCAGACAATGTGGAAGTTGAGAAGATGTTGAACTGTAGATGGCAAAATTTAAACTTCATTTATCATCTAATAAGATTAAATGCCAGTTATGTTTTGAGTATTTAAAGGAGAGAGAAAAGAAAGAGGTCACCCTGAATATTTTGTTTTCCAAGTGTATGGCCAAATAGTCTGCAAAACTTTTAGTGTCTCAATATGCATCTGAAATAGAAAAAATAAAGTTATCCTTTATGTTGTTCATTTCACTTTACTCTTTCAGGAAAAAAGCCCCCCAAAAGCTAACTATAGTTTAATTACACAACAGGACAAGGTGTTGCTTTCTTAAATTGCAGCAAAGGAAAATTGGGTTGGATATTAGGAACAACTTTCTCACTATGAGGGTGGTTGAGGACTAAAACAAGGTACATAGAAAAGTTGTGAAATCTCCATCCTTGGATGTTTTTAAGAGTAGGTTAGACAAATACTTGAGTGAAATAGATTAGACAGGGATGATCCTACCTTGAGCAGGCAGTTAGAGTAGATCAGGGTTGCTAACTGTCCATTAATTTACAAAGAAAACAAGAAAAAGTCAGGCTGAAAATATTTGTCCATAAAACTGAGCCATCCTTAAAAACCTCTAGGCAGCTGAAGCTGATTGAAGCCCCCTGGAAGGAAAGAAGCAGGTTGCAGCATCAAAGCACAGCACCCTGCTAGAATCCCTCTCTCAGTCTCAGGCCTTTGTAGACATCCTTTGTAGACATCCTTGTAGACATCCTTTTTCATCAGCTGAGTCCAGTGGGCTGCCTATAACACTGCTGATAAGCTTCTTAAGGCCTTATGTCAGTTTGAATGGAATGGAGCTAGTGAGGATGAGGCTTGGTGGGGGGGGAGGGGTCAACATGGTGCAGGGTGTTGTCAGGAACATCAGAGTGTGGGGTTGAGAGGGGGATCCCAGCAAGGGGAAAGGTGTGGTGGGGGGGGAGGGGGGGCGGGG
>NW_005842379.1:234087-236738 GCF_000455745.1 Alligator sinensis
GTTCAGCAGCAGAGTGTAAAATCACCACTGCAATCAAAATATGATTACCAACCCAGAAAAATATTTTTAGTGCAAACTTTTTATTGATAGCCAAGTTGTTTAAATGGGTGCCATTAAACTCCTAAATTTTAACCCAGAGCAAGGGACTGGGCTGTAGGTAGCTTGGCCTAGTGCCTACTTGCCGCTGACCTCATCAGGTGCAGGGATTGGTGACCATCTTACCAGATCCAATGGGTGATACAAAGGTAGAGTCCACACACAGGCTGGGTCAGAGTTCAGAAGGCTGTGACCAAGTTTCCAGAACCAAGGGGGAAAAAACTGCAAGCCAGAATTCAGGAACTGAGCAAGCTGGGTCCAGAAACCTGGAAACCAATCCAAGGAGAAATCCAAAGCCAGAGTGAAGTGTCAGAGCCAAACCCGAGTGCAGAAACCAGGAGGCTCACCAGAGCTGAGTCAGTACTGTTGGCTAGTCTAGAGACTGCTGCCATAAGTGGTACTAAATGGGGTGGCTGCAGTCTTAGCAGCCAATCAGGAATCCAGCGAGTTAGCTGGGATAGAGCTGTCAGGCAAAACCCAGGCAGATATGGCCACCTAGGCAATTAGCTTAGGCTGGCCTGCTTGATAAGGGTCCTTGACACTCAGCCCTTTTAACTAGAGATTAGAAGCAGGGCATGGCCTGGCAGAAGACTTATGTTTTACGTTGTTTAAGCATAAGTAAAAATATTTGTCAGTAAAAGGTTGGTTGTCAGTAAAATTTTTGCATATTGTCAGTAAAAAACCTGTTTGGTTGACAACCCTGGAGTAGACGCGACTTCCTGAGGTCCTTTCCTGTCCCAATTCTCTGATTTGCCTCAACTACATGGAATATGTTGACAACCCAGGGGATAGTTGTCAGCTGGTATGGTGGTGATATTGGGGTGGTGTATATAAAAATGGAATTTTGAAGGTGCCTGTTATAATTAAGCCATACAAACAGCTACAGGGAAGAGTCTTACAACCTTTCATATTTTTCTCATGTGTTTTGAGAGCTGGGGACAAGATCATGGAGGCTTTGATACTCAGAGGAGGCCTCTGGAGGAGGAAGAGTTCAATAATAAGACCTGTTGCTGAAGGGCAGGCTTGTGCTTTCCAGCTGCTGCTGGCAAGATTAAATTTCCAGCAGGGGCTGTGTGTGTGGCCTGAGTGCAGATGAAGACTGCTCCCGCTCACATGATAGGTTGCCATCACCAACTAGGGAAAGCATGGTGCCACTTGTACTTACTTGCAGCGAGACAAGTTTTCAACAGTAATAAAATGTTCGAATGACAGAGATTGTCCTGAGGCATATCACATGTCTCATTCTTCAGGACACTCAATGCAGCCAGGAGCAACTTTGGTAGTGCATTTTCTCCCTCTGCAGTCAACTCTAGCTGACTGCCTAATAAGGTCTATCAACTGCATATAAAACAAAACAAACAGGAAATTAACCCCTGCTTTGTGGTGAAGGGATTGGGATCAGAACCCTCTTCACCCTCCCAAATCATTGATATTACAGGTAAGTCTCCAGTCGTCCCTCCTATCCCACACCACACTTCATTCATCCCGCCTTCCCATCCAAAACCTCCATTTGTTAATTTAGCCATGCTAAAGTAGAACTCCCCTCTTGAACTACAAGTCATTTTGCAATCACTGCCTCAGGCTTTGTGGGTACAGACAGAAGTGCAGCTCCCTGCTGTAACCCAGAACAGAAGTGTTTTGAGTTACAGCCAGTCCTCAACTTACAACGTTTCAAGTTACAACATTTTGCACTTACAACATTTATTAATTGACACCCTGTTTCAACTTTCTGATGTCAGTTTCAACTTTACAATGCTTGATCCTATGTGATGTCATACCAGCGAACAAGTTCGCTGTGTCACCCATTCCCTGGAGAACATCTGTCCAAACTTCCTTGGACACTTTCTTTAAGAAAGCAGACAAGACTCCAGAAAAACCTGCAGTCAAGACTTCTGAGGGGACAACTGACGCTCAGGATAAAGCCAACCTATTAAATGGGTACTTTGTGTCAGTCTTTCATCAGTCCCATGGGACGCCCATGCCTGCTACGGGACAGGGAGGTCCGGGTGAGGAAGATCCCTTGCCCTCCATCAAAGCTGACCTCGTAAAGGAACACCTTGAGAGGCTGGACACCTTCAAGTCAGCTGGCCCTGACAATCTACCCCCCAGGGTACTCAAGGAGTTGGCGAGCATCATAGCCCAGCCTCTGGCACAGATCTTTGAGAACTCCTGGTGCTTTGGTGAAATGCCCGAAGACTGGAAGAAGGCCAATGTGGTGCCTATCTTCAAGAAAGGGAGGAAAGTGGATCCGGCTAACTATAGGCCCATCAGCCTGACTTCTATCCCGGGGAAGATCTTAGAAAGGTTTATTAAAGAGGCCATCCTTAATGGACTGGCCGACGCCAACATCTTAAAGGATAGCCAGCACGGGTTTGTTGCGGGTAGGTCTTGCTTGACCAATCTCATTTCCTTCTACGACCAGGTGACCTACGACCTGGACAAGGGAGAAGAGATTGATGTCATATATCTTGACTTCAAAAAAGCCTTCGATCTGGTGTCCCATGATCGCCTCTTGGAGAAACTGGCCAATTGTCGCCTGGGGTCCTCCACGATCC
>NW_005842379.1:237046-238389 GCF_000455745.1 Alligator sinensis
AACTTGAGCCTGCAATGTGATGCTGCGGCTAGTAAAACGACCAAAACACTGGCTTGCATCCATAGATGCTTCTCAAGCAGATCCTGGGATGTCATTCTCCTGTTGTGCTCAGCCTTGGTGAGGCCGCAGCTGGAGTACTGCGTCCAGTTTTGGGCCCCACAATTCAAAAAGGATGTGGAGAAGCTTGAGAGAGTCCAGAGAAGAGCCACGCACATGATCAGAGGTAAGGTCTGTTTTTCTGACAATGACAGGCTGAGATCTATGAGGCTCTTTAGCCTGGAAAAGCGCAGGCTCAGGGGTGATCTGATGGCCACCTATAAATTTATCAGGGGTGACCATCAGTATCTGGGGGAATGTTTGTTCACCAGAGCGCCCCAAGGGATGATGAGGTCGAATGGTTACAAACTACTGCAAGACCATTTCAGGCTGGCCATAAGGAAGAATTTCTTCACTGTCTGAGCCCCCAAGGTCTGGAATAGCCTGCAGTCGGAGGTGGTTCAAGCACCTACATTGAATACCTTCAAGATAAATTGGATGCTTATCTTGCTGGGATCCTATGACCCTAGCTGACTTCCTGCCCTTCGGGTGGGGGGCTGGACTCGATGGTCTTTTGAGGTCCCTTCCAGCCCTAATGTCTATGAAATCTATCCACCTTTGCCTTTCCCAGCAGTACCCCCTACCTTCCCCTCCTCCCTTCTTTGTCTTTTGTATTCAAGTCACTGCTTTCTATTTAAATACTGTGCTTCATGCCGTCTCCTGCAAACCATCTAATGAAATAAACTATTGCTTATAAAAGCTTATACTTAGTCAGTCCACAAAGGTAAAAGTCTGCTCTGCCTTCAGCCTGACTTCAGACTAATAAGGATAACTACCTGTAAGCAGTTCTTTTATCCTGCTCCCTTCTGGAGGCCACTTAGTACTGGCTGTTAGTCCCTCAGGCAGTTCAACTCCCATCAAACAAACATCAGTCTCTAATAACACAACCAGAACAGAACAAAATCCTCTCCAGACATTAAGACAAAAGCCACGTTCACTTTTCCCCAGTATAGCAACCTGACTTCACCACCTCATAAACTGTTCCTAACCTCATAGTTCTCTTCCCTTCTGCCTTCTCTCCTCTAAGGTTTTAAGCTCTCAGTTAGCTACTCCTTCATTAGCAGAATGCCCCACAGCTGAATATCCTTAACAGAGCTGGCTATGCCTTCTTACGGGAAGAAACCACCCTGTTATGCTGCCTTTCTTTTTTTCTTTTTTCTTTCTTTTTTTTTTTTTTAAACATAGATTTTTAGGGTTGGAAGGGACCTCAGTAGATCATCAAGTCCAATTCCCTGCCCTGGGCAGGA
>NW_005842379.1:238420-272551 GCF_000455745.1 Alligator sinensis
GGGGTCAGATGACCCCAGCTAGGTGTTTGTGGAGTCTCCTCTTAAAGGTCTCCAAGGTAGGGGAGAGCTCCACCTCCCTTGGAACCCTATTCCAGACTCTGGCAACCCTTACCATAAAGAAGTTCTTCCTAATGTCTAATCTAAATCTGCCCTCTCTCAGTTTGTGGCCATTGTTTCTAGTTACTCCAAGGAGTGCTTTGGTAAACAGAGCATCCCCTATACCTTGCTGCCTCCCCTGCCCTCCCCTCCCCCAATTAATTTGTAGATGGCCACCAGATCCCTTCTCAGCCTTCTCTTATGGAGGCTGAAGAGACCAGGGTCCCTCAATCTCTCCTCGTAGGACCTTTCCTGCAGGCCCCTAACCATACGAGTATCTGTCCTCTGAACCCTCTCAAGGTTATCTACAATATCCCTCTTGAAGTGCGGCACCCAGAACAGAACGCAGTACTCCAGCTGCAGCCTTACCAGTGCTGCATAGAGGGGGAGTGTCACCTCCTTAGACCTGTTCATGATGCACCTGTTAATGCATGACAGAGTGCACTTAGCTCTATTGATCACTTGGTCACATTGTCGACTCATGTTCATCTCTGAGTCAACTATGACTCCAAGATCCCTTTCTGCTGCTTAGAAAGTCATTTCCCAATCTGTATGTGTGTTGGCGATTCCTTCTCCCCAGGTGCAGTACTCTTCACTTATCCTTGTTAAACTGCATCTTATTTTGATCTGCCCACTTTCCCAGTCTGTCCAAATCAACCCAAATCTGTTCCCTGCCCTCCAGAGTGTCTACTCTGCCCCATAATTTGGTGTCATCCGTGAATTTGGACAGTCTGCTCGCCACGCCCTCATCCAAATCTCTGATGAAGTTAGCTACATTGCTGCAATTATTTTAAACAAGCCAATTTTTGGCACCCTGGATTTTGGTTCAGTTGATTATAAAGGGAGGAGGTGACTTGCAAAGTTTAAATCTTTTTTTTTTAAACAATTACAAGAAACTATCCTTAATCTTTTTTTAAATTAAGGTAAACATACTGTTTTTATCATGTCAACCTATCCTTTCTACAGCTTTGGTAGAGCTGATCAAATACTAGATAGTCTATTTGTTAAACAAGTTACTTGATCACATGGATAAAGGTTGTAGCTGTGTTGGTCTAAGAAAACAAGCAGTCAGTGTGCTAGAAGCAATATCTTTTTTTTTTTTTTCTTAGACCAAAATGGCTACAACTTTATCCCTGAAACATGGAAGATATGGGAATTTACCATTTTGAAATTAAAACTTCATAATTTTACAAGAAGGAAGCAGAATTCAACACCTTGAGAACTGGGAGATAACTCCCCTGCTCCAACCTTTTGTTTCAAACCAAATTTGCATACCTGCAAAACAACCTCAACACAAGAGCAACTCCTTGCCCAGGAGAACCTTCCATCACCAGTCCTCCTGTGAAATATGTAACAGCATAAGAAGAAAAAGCATAATTCAATATCCTGCTTGCCATCAGACACTATTGAGGTAAACAGACTGCTCTAACTTTTATCTGAGCCTAATTTGCATAAAATGAAAAATGAACTTTTCCAGCCAGGAGTTCTTATTCCACCTTCCAACTCTGTGAAATATAAATTTTCATTTCTACCTGGGAGAATGTTTACAGTATTTGCATTCTCCTATGCCTGAGGAAGGGTGTGTGTGCTTGAAAGCTTGCAAATAAAGACCTTTTTTTTTTTTGCAACTGTCTGTAGTTGGTCTATAAAGATATTGCCTCTAGCACACTGACTGCTTATTTGATGACAGACATGCACACAAGCAGCACCCTTCCCAAGAACACCACCCTGCAAATGAAAACAAAGAACCAAAAAAATAAAAACACCCTACAAATAATCCTCTGCCAATGACATTCACTGAAAAAATATACAATAAATGTCTGACTTATGCAGCCCTTGCTACTCCTCATTGCCTAGCACAGATTAATACTGTGTGCAGTTCAAGGATGGGATCCAGCCTTGCAGTCTCCATCTGCTCAAAAGCCAGGCTTTCTACTTTCAGCTCCAGTAAATGAAACCTGCCTGCTCAGTGATTTTCTAAAACCCTCTAAACCAGCAATTTCCAAACTGTAGTATGCATAGCACCAGGTACACAGAGAACCTGTGAGTAGTACTTGGAAGACCGTGGGAAGTGGCGTGCACACACAGCATTTGGAGCAGCACCCAGCAGGTAAGTGTGTTGGGGGAAGGGGAGAGGGGGAGCGAAGGGGGGCACAGATCAAGGTCCCCCATGGTGAGGGAGGGAGTGGGGCTGGGGTGAATGGGGCCCTGGGACAGGTGGTGGGATGGTTGGAGCCCTAAGAGGCTTGTCCAGGGGCATGGAAAGGATCCTACTTCTGTGTGCATCCCGGGGGAAGCATGGGGGCCATGTGCCCCCCAGAGTTGTGTGCAGGGAGGAGTTAGGTTGCCCCACTGCAGGCTGGGCTCTGTGCCCCACTACTGTTGCTTCAGGAGCTATGCACAATGCCATATGCATCCTGCCATCAGGCTGTGCCATGCCCCCTGCCTACCTGGTGGCAGAAGGCACATGGTGTCACATGCAGCTCCCAAGGCAACAGCAGTGGGGCACAGAGCCCAGCACACAATGGGCAGCCTGCCTCCACCTCGCTCACAAATCTGGGGGGGTATATGCCCCCCAGTGACCCTGAATGAGCCACCCAGGGCTCCAACTGTACCTCCTGTGCCTCCCCCAGGCATAGGCAGATCCATGGGGCCACTACCAATTTGGACCCCCAGCATCCTCATCAGCAGAGAAATAAAAGCCATGGTTTTAAACTTGACGCTGTTTTTGTCTCCCAGCAGGGAGACAAAAACAGTGTCAAGTTTAAAACCACGGCTTTCACATTTACTTCCTTGCAAGCTGGGAATGGGGCCCCTCCACCAATGGGGCTAGGGGGGCAGGGCTGGGGCTGGGCAGGGCATGGCACCTGGTAGGGGGGCCACTACTGGTGCTGGGCCAGGCCAGGAGCGCCACACCACGCCTCTATGGGTGGTTGGGCCCTTGGTGACTATGGCCACCCCAAAATTCATTTGACCCCCCCTAGCCACCCCAAGTGCCACCAGTTGCCTGCAGAAGCATGGTGCAGTGCTCCTGGTCTGACCCAGTCTGGCCCTGTGCATCTTCGTGGCCACACAGGATACAACCAGGCAGCAGCTCCCTGCAGATAAGTCTAATAGGAGCCAGGGGGGAGATAGACACAGGCATGGACAGCTTATGGTAGGAGGTGGGGTGGGGGTGGCAGGGGGGCTGCCTCAGAGCGATCGAGAGTGCAGGAGAGGGGGGAAGTCCTTTGAGGGGAAAGGGTGTGTCTAGGTGTGCATGTGTCTAGGTGTGGGTGTGTGCGCACATCTGTGTGTGTATGAAAAATTTGCTGATGGTACTTAAGGCTGTATCATTTTAAATTGGTGGTATGCAATCTGTCAGAGTTTGGGAACTGCTGCTCTATACAAATGTGAAGACTGCTTGCACCCCCTCATGGTCAAATTTATAGTAGTACCCATTTTGCAGTCCATGAATTTCCCACTTAATTTAGTTAAAAGTAGTTAATTTAACAGTAGCGTAAGTCTGATGTTGTAGCTGTGATGGTCCAGATATTATGCAAGAGGCAAGGATTTCTTAAGGAAATATGTTTTATTGGACCAACTATACTGCTGGGATAAAATTAGTCCCAACTACATCATTTGTCAAATAAAAAAATATCACCCTAAGAAAGTTTTGCCTCTTACATAATTTCTGGGCCACTGTGGCTATAATAATCACTCTTACTCTACTATAACATGGAAGATATTTAAATCCACTGCTTACAGTGAAAATCTACAACCTAAAGAAAAAAGAATCCAGACTACACAGCAACATCTTCTTGAGCCGTTCAGGTCTAACTTTACCCAAACAACATGTTTGGTCCAATAAAAGATATCTCCTGAAGTAATCTTTGTGTGTCATTGATTTAACAAACATTTTGGTAGTATGCTGACTTTAAATTTCACTTTTACAAGCACGAATAGTCCCCTTCTATGTGCTGAGAGCACATAGAAAATAGGCAGTAATATGCACAAGACAAAGGCACAAGACAGATTGTGCAAGTAGCATGTGATTGTTTTTATACCCATGATGATTCAGCAAAAAGCAAGGTTTTATTAGTAATGTCTTTTATGGACTAGCTGCATAGCTGAGAGAGATATTAGACAAACTTTTGGCCACAAAGTGTCCTTCCTCCAGTCTGGCCAATAAACAGAATGTAAGCTAAATGCCAAATAACACAATGGTTTGTGTTTAACTCCATATATAAATGAAAACAATCAAAGAAATGAAAAAGGGCTATAAACTGTGGAGCAAATAGAAGTTATCAGAAATAGCTGCAAAACAAGAAAAGTGCAGCTGAATAGATATCCTAATTGTGAAAAGTGTACATCAAATACTTTATCAGACAAGAAAGAGGAAGGAAACTGAATTCTATGTTAATGAGCTTAGGGTGAGCTCTTAACAAAAGATGCTGAAAAGATGGAGACACTTTGCCTTGGTGTTGACAAAAGATAAGAAAAAAACAACCAGACTACTAAGGATTATTCAGACAAGGAAGGGGACAGGATGAAGGTCAAAATAAGGAAAGAGACAGTCAAAGAGCTCTGGATTGGCCTGAACAAATTAAATGCATCAGCATGGTCTGATGAACTTTATCCCAGGGTACCAAAGGGGCTGGGATCTCAGAGCCCTTGGCAGTATAATTTACAATGTCATAGGAGACAGGTGAGGAACCAAAGGACTGGAAAAGGGCCAATGTAATATCCCTTAGCATGAACCTATAAGAGTTTCAGGTGTTCATGGTACGTCCTGTAGGTTGTCTTGAGTATGTTTTAGCAATACGGCATGTGCGCTAGGGATGTGTAAAGTGGGCTCAATTTGATTCGTATTCAGATTCGGCCCAAATCAGGGACAGTGATTTGATTTGTTGATTTGGATCACTGTTCCTGATTCGATTTGGCAGAATCCAAATCTGAAGATTCAATGCTGATTTGGAGAATCAGCGATTTGGACATAGACACAGATTTAAATGTTTTTTCTACATATCTCGAGGTACCAGCATAGCTTGTGAATGCTGAAATGCTGGGGCAGATGGAGCGTCCCACAGGAGTGCGGGGGGACCCTCCACATGCTTGGCAGCAAACCCGGAAGTGGACCCGAAGTACTTTCAGTCCACTTCCAGGTCCACCGGGGAGGGGGGGGGGGGCAGCGCATTTCCAGGCAGACCCAGAAGTGGACCAGAAATGTTTCTGGTCCACTTCCAGGTCTGCTGCCGAGAGTGCTGGGGAGCCCCCTGCACTTCTGTGGAACACTCCATGCACCCCAGCATCACAGCGTTCACAAGCAGCCTGCTACCTAGAGGTATGTGTAATAAACATTTAAAGCTGTGTCTATGTCCGAATCTCTCCAAATCTATTTGGAGGGTTCCGATTCTATTTGGAGAGATTAAAGGGTCCTCTGATTCAATTCGGATTCGGAGATTTGACTACCAAATCAGGCCGAATCTGACAAATCAAATCAGGGACCAAAGCTTCATAGAGCTCTAATGTGCACTCTCTATGCATAGGTAGCATCAAGCTGTACAGACGACCCTCACCATTCGTGGAGGATATGTTCCCATGATCCCCGCAAATGGGAAAATCCATGAATGGGGCACTGCGTTCATAAATGCAGTCTGTGTTCATGAACATGATGCCCCCAACAGCTGGTTGGAGGGGACATGGCTCTGCCGGTGACAGCAGGAGTGCGGTGGTGGGAGACCAGCATCAGCAAGCGCAGAGCTCCCGAGAAACTCCAGTAAGTGTTTGAAGTGTATTTAAAATGCAGGTTCGGCATTCGCAGATATTTGAAACTGCAAATGATGAACCTGCAAATACCAAGGGTTTCTTGTATTTGGCTTTATCATTATTATGGCTATATGAATTGTGGTGTTTGATGTTTTGTATTTTGGGGAAGAAAATTTAGAAGGACAATAACTAATTTAAGCATTTCTCATCCTTGAGAGAAGTAATTACTGAGAATTCACATGCTGTCATGGGTATGTTTAATGACCTTAGGCAGGCAAGCTTCTTTGGGTAGATGTGATATCTTTTATGAGACCAACTGAGTAGTTGGAAAAAACGTTCTTTGCAAGCTTTCAGGCACAAGCACCCTTCTTCAGGAATAGGGAGTCTCTGCTGTTCTGAGATCTTCAAGGAATGAAAAAAGCTAAAAGTTAGCTGCCCCACCAGTGGATCAGGGAAGGGGACTGGGACCTGTCCCTTCCCTGAAGCTTTTTCCAAGCCACATGCCTCAATCACCAGATGAGGCACGAGGATGGGAAGAATCTGTGGGGCTAGGACCTGTCTCTGACCAGGACAGTTCCTGGCTAGCCCTGGGCTGCATGGGGAAGTCTGCATAAGCAGCCTGGAGCTAGCTGGGGAGTGCCTGAAATGGGATAGTCCCCATCTACCATCAGGCTGAACATGCAAACTTATCCGTACAGCCCAGGGCTGTCCAGGAACTGTTCTGGTCAGGGACAGATCCCAAACAGCACCAGATTGGGTGGGGAACTCTCCCCATACAGGGAGTTCTCAGGCCCCACTCTGTTTCCATCCCAGCTCCATGATCATAATCTCTCAGTCCCCAGTGCTAAGGCAGGGAGACATTGTCCCCATCAAGGCACTGGTTATGGAAACCCCTTCCCCCCCCCCCGGCACGCACACACACACACACACCCCCCAGCAGCAGGCAGCTCCTGTGGGCAGGGAGCAATCTCCCACCCCCTGCTTCCTGGCTGACTGAAAGCAAGTTTCCTCCTGGTGAGCCATCTACACATCCCGTGCTGTGCAGTAGTTACTCAGCAGTTAATTTGCTACTTGCATTTACAGGTAGCAAATTAACTGCAGAGTAGAGGAAGTGACTGAGCAGCAAGGGTCAGCATGTATAGATGGTGATGCTTACTATGCACTAATTAGTAAGCCTGTGCGAAGTGGCTAGTATTCATTTCAGATTTGGATTCTTCCAATTCGGGGGATAGTGATTCGTTTGGCGATTCAAATCACTGTCCCGAATTGATTCAATTGAATCCGATTTGGAGATTCAGCCACAGCCAAATCATCTGAACCTCTGAATTGGCCCCATCCCCCGCTGGCTCTCAATGGCTGCCCCACCCACTCTCCCAGCTCCCAGTTCTTTAAACAAAAAAAAAGAAAAAGCCCCCACTCATTGGATGCTGCTAGGCAGGGGGGTGATCCCTGCTGCCCTGCACTGTGTGGGGGGCTCTACCAGGAGCCCCTAGAAGCTCCAAAGCCACTACAGCAGCTGGTGAGTCAAGGGGGGTTTTGGGGTATTCTTTTTAAGAGCTGGGGCAAGCAGAGCAGCCGGGGGGGGTGGGGGCCATGCAGCATGGGCCAGTGGGGATTGCCCCTCCACCTGGCAGCAGCTGGTGAGTGGGGGCTCTTTAAAAAATAAAAATAAAAAAAATAAAAAGAGCCAGGAGCTGGGGCAGGTAGGACAGCCATGGGGGTGGCTGGGACAGTGGGCAGGGGCTGGAGGGTGCTCAGGGGGGTTGGGAGGAGCAGGCAGGGGATGGGGACTGGCAGGGGTCCCCCCCCATGGTCCCCTCCCCCAGCCCCCTACTTACCTCCTGCAGTGAGTGCTTTAAAAAATAAAAATAAAAAAAATAAAAAGAGCCAGGAGCTGGGGCAGGTAGGACAGCCATGGGGGTGGCTGGGACAGTGGGCAGGGGCTGGAGGGTGCTCAGGGGGGTTGGGAGGAGCAGGCA
The DNA here is from genome assembly GCF_000455745.1 of Alligator sinensis. Classification (NCBI taxonomy): domain Eukaryota; kingdom Metazoa; phylum Chordata; order Crocodylia; family Alligatoridae; genus Alligator; species Alligator sinensis. The sequence continues at coordinate 246,244 of NW_005842379.1, forward strand.
GGGGATGGGGACTGGCAGGGGTCCCCCCCCATGGTCCCCTCCCCCAGCCCCCTACTTACCTCCTGCAGTGAGTGGGGACTGCCTGAATCACCGAAGCTCTCCAAATCTTTTCCAGATTGATTCAGAGAGCTTCAAATTGATTTGGACCTTTTCATTGGTCTCCTAATTTGATTCGGAGATTCAGCCACCAAACTGAGATGAATCTCCTTTGAATTGAATCAGCACCCAAAGCTTTGCACAGCCCTAATAATTAGTTTTACGGCACAGTAAAGTGTCTCATGTAGATGCGCCCCCTGTTAGTATCACTTCAATACCGGGTTAGTTACTACAGCAAATTAAATGGAAAGTCCATTTGCAAGCATCTGGAAGAGAAAAGCTGATCACAATCAGCCAGCATGGAGCTCCTAAGAATAAATCATGACATACCAAATCTGATCTCTTTCAACAAAGCAGCCAGCTGGGTATATGAAAGAATGGGGGGGATGAAAGAATGCAGGGGATATAGTGTACTTGGACTTCAGTAAGGCTTTTGATAAAGTTCCACATGAATTTATCATAAAAAATTGAAGAAATATGGGTTAAGAAAAGGTACTACAAGGTGGAAAAAGAAATGACTCAGTAACCTCAAGTTAAGGGAAATTATAAATGGATCCGTGGCAGGAGGTTTCAAGTGGAGACACAAATGGGAACATCCTGGTCCAATGGTGTTCAATGTATTTATTAATTATGTAGATGCTGGAATGCACAGCTTCCTGAGCAAATCTGCAAACGATACAAAACTGGGAAGGACTGCAAAGCATGCTGGATTACAGAAGAACAATTTCACAGGGAACTTGACATATTGGAATTCTGTCCTGGGGTGCTTGTACACACAGCAGGGTTTAATCCTCATTGAATTAAATAGATTTATTAAATTTAAAATTGTTTATTTTAAAAGGTCACATTAATGGATGCAAGTCTGCTGCACTCCCGCTCCCCCAAAACCTCCCAGCAACCCCTAACTGCCGTGGAGCACCCCCGCTGGCCCCCAGCAGCAGCCAGAGGTAAGCAGGGCCTCTGGTGGGAGGGACTAGCCCCAGCCTAACCGTAGGGAAGGTGGCTAAGCTGGAGCCTGGGAGGGTCTCGCCCCACCCCGGCCCCAGGGAGCCGCACAAACAGGCTGTGCAAACAGGCGTGCTTGTCTGCCCGGCCTGTGAGTTAGCATGGAGTTTGCACAGGAGGGTGCATGGGAGGGCCCCGAGGCCCTACCTGTGAGCCCCCTAGGGTAGACAGTCCCAGCCGTAGCCGACCTACCAGCGTCATGACGTGGATGGGCACGTGCCGCACCATGAGGGTCCCCTCGGGGTCTGCGGCTCCCCCCCCCGCCTTTGGCTCCTCAGAGGCCTCTACCCAGATGGAGCTTTTGGTTCCGGGCTCCACGCAGACAGAGCCTCTAGCTCTTGGCTGATGGGGCTGCCTGACTCTTTCAGGCTCTGGGGCCTGGAAGCATGGCCACCTCCCCTTGTGAGGTCTGCTCCCTACTGAGGTCTCTGGTGCGCCAGCTGCAGGAGCTCCAGGCCCCAGTCCAGAGACCGTGCGCAGGAGATCGACTCTTACTACCAGACCCTTCTCCCCTGGAACACGGAGGGTAGACCACGGTATCCCTCCAGGACAAGGGAGGACTCAAGGACTTCCCTTCCTGTCCAGCCCAGGGGTTGGACCACAGTGGTCAAGGGCCCCAAGGCCTGCTGCACCAAGGTCCCTGCCCCGCTGGAGCTTTGCAACAGGTATGAACCTCTTGCAGCCCCAGCAGAGCCTGCTGAGTTGCCAGCTCCTGCAGACAACACAAGCTTTACTGTAGCTACTGCCCCCGCTCTCCCCAAGACAAAACGCAAAGTGTTTGTCATGGGAGACTCCATCCTGAAGGGGACTGAGGGGACAGTCTGCTGTCCTGACCCCTTAACCTGAGAAGTCTGTTGCTTCCCGGGAGCCCGCATCCAAGACATTGTGGAGAAGATCCCTAAACTCCTCCAGCCCACTGACCACTACCCTATGCTCCTTATCTATGTGGGCACCAATGACATGGCTTGGAGTGGATTTAGGTGCAGGGCTAAAGGGCCTGTGGGTGCAGGTGGTGTTTTCTTTGATCCTCCCAGTCTCAGGTTACGGGCCGAGGAGGGAGAGAAGGCTCCAGGTAGTGAACTAAAGACTGCAGCGCTGGTGTTATCGGGAAGGCTTTGGCTTCCATAACCACAGTCTGCTCTTTGGTGAGAGAGGCAGCGAACTGGAGGCTGTCCCTTCCTAACATCTCTCTCCATTGGGGAGGAGGCTCTTCTCAGCCAGACTGGCTGACCTGCTCCACTGGGCTTTAAACTAAGCCTGCCAGGGGATGGGGGGGACCACCGGCACTGGTGGCCCACTGAGCAACCCCTGCAAAAACAGCAGGCCAAGGCACTTAAGGGATCCTACCCCTGCCCCAGCCCTGAAACAATCTGTAGGCAAGGCAAGGGCCCCCAATGGGAAACTTGCATGCCTGTACATAAATGCCAGGAGCTTGGGGAACAAACAGGAGAAACTTGTCCTCCTGCTTAACACAAAGGAATACGATGTCATAGGGATAACAGAAACCTGGTGAGAGACAGGCCCAGGAAAGGGGAAAGCCTCGTTCAGAAGCAAACCCCAAGTAAAAAGAAAAGAAAACGACAACATACCTGTTGTAGGGGCCGGGAAGAGCAAGAAAACGCACAGCGGGAAACCACCTGGGACCAAGTGACGTCACAAGGAGACACCACCCGGCGGAAATAAACAGCGGCCCTGAAGGCACAGGGGTGATGCCGAGGAGCAGAGGAGCCACGGGAGACCGTGGGGTGGAGAGCATCCAGCCGCTGCAGCCGCCGGCAACAGCAGCAGCAGAGGCGGGACTTCAGCGGCAGAAGTGGCGGCGGCAGCTATCAGAGCTGCAAAGGAAGCCTGGCCGGGATCAGAAGCCCGGCAGGGATCAGGAGAGCCAGCAGGGAGGCCGGCTGAGGCTGAGGTGGCAGGAGTTGGGAGGAGTCCCTGTGGTGGAAGGGACCGAGGGGGGACCAACAGGACCACCGAGGCGGGCGGCACAGACCACAGCAATAGTCAGTGTGGGAGCCCTCATCAAAGGCAACGGGTGCTGCGGCTCCAGGGTGGAGGCGGATCCTGGAGAGTAGGGGAGAGGGACCCCAGCTGGGGTGAAGGCATGGATCCCAACCCAGAGGGTGCATTAGCCTACAGGCATTAGAGGCCAGGAGGGTGTGGGATTCCCTCCCGTGGGTGTTCCTCTTTTTGTTTTTCCCTTTTTGTCATGCTCCCCTGGCAGTTGCATTATTAGCTTCTTGATTTTGTTTCATGCCAGGTCACCTTAGGGTGAGGGGTTTGTGATGAAGGTGTTGATCGTATTCCCTTTTAGGGTTTGTCTATTTTTTGTCCCCTAGTGTGAGTGGGTTAGCGGAGCCCTTAGCACCAGGCCGGTGTATACAGGACTTCGTCCACCAGTGAGAACGGGACTGTGTGAGGACCCCGTAAAGGTCAACAGCTTCAGACATAGGTGGCTAAGGCACCAAAGAAGACAAGCCCAAAGGCCAACAGCCACCAGACCCTCCAGGTCCAGCCAGGGCTTAGGATATTTGTCATCAGGAGGAGCCGCGGGGACCAGGGAAGAGATCAGCAGGGGATAGCCGCGAAAAGATTTGGAGGCCCGCCTCAAAGGTTGGTGTATGGCCGGGGTATAGGGGAGGTTGGAGCCTTGTGAACATCCGCCGAGATGCGTGACAGCTCTGGAGGCATCCTCAGAGGGGACCCCCTCCACTGAAGCAACATTCAAAGTCGTGGCATGTGAGTTTGGGGGTCACCCTGAAGGCAACCGAGGTATCCTCCGGGATCTGCACAAAGGTACCTGGCCAGCAAGGTCAGTGGCTCAGGCGGCGCGAGAGCATACCACCGAGAGGAGGTGGGCACACTCCCCTCACTTCCGAAAGGACCTCCTTCCCCCAACCACCAAGCCAGGGATCCCCATGTTAAGCTGTGGTCAGGTCACTCACCCACCCCCCACCCAAACTGCACAGACTCCTACACAGCTATCTATAAAAGAAAACATGGCATGAACTGTATGAATTTCAAACTTTCATTTAAAATACTGCTCCATGTACATGATTTTTTCCCCAGAAAAACAATAAAAAAAATTTTCATTATGTGTTAAAAAAAGCTTATAAAATTAAAGTAGTAGAAAAGTATTTTAAAAGTATTAGAATAAAAATTCTCTTTTCTCCTTTATTAAAAAAAAAAAAAAAAAGTAATTAAATAGCAAATAATTTAAGGTTTTACATTTCTTGTTGGTTATCGACTGTGTGACCTTCCTGGGTTTTACCAAAAAGGGAGGAAACAAAGTCTCTCTCCATTCACCCACCATGACTTGATCAAGAAATTAAATATATGAAAAGAGAGGCTCCAATAATGGAAGGTCTCCTTCCGTTCAAGGGAGGGGTTTCTCCTTTTGGCTTATTCCTTGGGGCTGTACCTTTCCTACACCCCTTCCATATGCCAACCATGATGTTAAACAGGTGGTGCTTCCTGACTCGAGATCAGTAACGTAGCCTGCAGCTACCAGTAATAGGCTGTATGCAGGACCATAAAAATTAAACTATAAACATCAAGGACTCGGATATTCCTCTTTAAAGGCACATTAATGTTGCCGAGCTTACAGCGATAACATTATCGGCAAAGCTCAATAGTCCTGTGCCACTCAACTCAAATTTATTTTAACTAATTATTGATGTATACAAACACGCTTCCAGTGCATTTGAACCTTGAGTATCAAGCAAAAGAAAACACACACACACATACATACATGCACACAAATACTTGTTGTCCCAGTCACTTTGCCCAGCGACAGACTTATTTAAACATTATTTAAATAACTAGTTATGCATGTTTATATTTATTATTTGTATGCTACCTATTCGTACACTACAGTATCTGTATCTCTACCTATTTATACACTATCTACACACTATACACTATTTATTTCTATGCTATTTATACACTATTTAAACACTATCTCTACATAATTATATCTACTGTACTTTCTTATTCTTTACTCTTTTCTTCTACTGTTCTTATTTATTCCTTCCTTCCTTCACGGTCTTCAATTTCTGATCTCTTAAGTCTTCTGCAATAGAAGAAGGAAAAAAAGGATGAATTTCGGCCCACAGTCCCATCACCATTTTCTTATCCCACCAACTTTGTAGCTTGTATGGGAGAGGTTATTTCTAACATTACCTATATATCACCCAGGATGCTGCATATTCCAGGGGGGGCAGGCCTGGCATATAGCATCTGCTTGCAGTATTTGTTGGGTGTCTGGAATGACAATTATAAGAAATATTAAAGTTTCCCTGAAATATTAAAGTATGAAGGAGAGGTGCCATACCCCCTCAGTTGCAAACATACCACTTGCTGCTGCGTTTTACACCCTACGCCATGGTGCTCAGCGTGGGGGTGGGGAGGGGAGCACATGCATTATTGGTGGTGGTTATACACCACCATTACCATAGGGTAACATACTACTGTGTACATCGGGGTTGAGCAGGTAGTATTGCTTTGATCCTCCATTTTCTTCTCTCTGTTGTAGGACTACATTTCTCATGATCCTGCACCATTATATCTTGAACCAGTTTCCATGGAGACCCTTGCAACAGTTGTGCTGTGATATCCAGGCCCAGTGGTTTCTATGGATACCAGGGCCAGGGGCTGTAGGCACAGACATGTGCAAATCTGGGATGGCTCCAGCCCCCCACCACTTAGCAGCAGCCTTGTTGTCAGGGCAGGCTGTAGGCACACACCATGTCGTGGAGCTGTACTGCAGCCTCCCTGGCTTCTTGCAGAGGTGACAATATGGTCCATCGCTGGGACAAACTCTTCAGCCTTTCATGCCCCAGGTCACCAACACAATCTCTCAAACATGGCACATCTTTATTTAATATCTTTAATTTTTTTTCAGGACATGCTGTGTGTGTATATTATATATATATAGCCAAAAAAAAACAAAACCAAAAAAAACCCAAAAATGAAAAAAAAATAAAATGTTTAAATCCCTCTTCTCTTACAAAAGTAAGTACCTTTAATAAAAGAAATATTTTTAAAATAAGAAATATAAATAAATAAAAATAAGAAAGCTTTCCCCACCCAGGGCAGCTACTTCCTCCGTATGCCCTACTGCAGTGCCCAGTGGTGGCTGTCTACTTATCTTTCAGGTGACCATGGGAAGCCCCTCCACCCCCTCTACCACCTGCAGTCACCAGTTATGAAAAACAAAAAAAAAACAAAACAAAAAACCAAACACACCACATCTTGAAGAAACTGTATAAATTACAACCTTTTATTTACAAAAGCCAAAAAAAGAATAAAAACTTTGTTTTTTCAGGAAAAAACAAATAAATAAATATAAAAAACACACATAAATTAACAGAACCTCCAAAAAATAAATCCCATGGACAAAGGCAACATCACATCATCTTTGATGTCTTATCAGAAAAGAAAGAAGATGGGTTTGGCCTCATGCTCCCAAAACCACTTTCTTGGCCTCCCCACTACAAACTACAAAATCCCCCATGGGAGATGTCAATACCTATTTATCAGCCTAGCAGCAGCATATCCCAGGGGAGTGGTCTGGGACCATGTGTCCACCATGCATGGATTTTCTGGAAGGCAATTATAATTGTAGGAGTAGCACAAGTTACTGATCACATGCTCACATGTGCCAAGACGCACCCCCTCAACGAGAAACTTACCAACTGTGGCACCTGCTGCATGGGTAGGTTCTAAGTTGGGTGCTACTAAGGGGTGTGGGTGTGGTGGGGGAAGCAGGACCCACAGGGCTGGGGGTGGTAGAACAACCACTGCCACTAGTACCAGTCTCATAACTGTGGTTTGTCCCTCCATCTGCCCAGCTGGATGGAAGTGTGTGTTGCACACAAACCTGCTGCTACCCAAGGAACTTTTCTGTTCGGGGTGTAACTTTCCCTAGAGGTGGATGATCCATGTCTCACTGAGCTGGTCCGTTCCAACCAAATCCACTGGCAGCCCATGGAACTTTGACAACCATAATTTTCTGCATGGGGAGGATTAAGATTTTTGTAGCTGGAGTATCTATATTTCTATCCATCTCCATTTCTATTCACTTATTAGTTATCATTTTACATCTGAACTGTCTGTATTCTAGTCTTGATTATTGTCCTCACACCAATCCACCCCCCACAAAAGCTGAGAACTCCTGCAGTTTCATACCAACCCCCCTCCTACTCCTCTCCAGCCTGTGCCAAGGAGCTGTTTCATTAACCCTTCACAAAACATGGTTCATCCTGGGATGCTAGGATACCTATGGTTATGGACCTGTGCTGAGTCATGCATGATTCCCCTCCCATCATGACTGTCAGACTGCAAACAATAATCCCTTTCCCCCACCCAGGCACCCTCCCCTCATGCCCTGCCTCACTGCCTCACTGCCCCTGCACCCCCACCCTCACTGCAACCTCCTACCCACCACTACAGACAATGTACTGAAGAGACAAAAATTGTGTGTAGTAAAATGACAAACATTTTATTTTTATTGGAAGAACCATTCCATGCTAGTTATCAGCAGCATCCATAATATGTTCAGCCAGGCAATCCCACACAAGGGTTGCCTGACCTGCGTCTCCATGCTGATGTTGTGGGGTGCTGTGCACTGCCCACCCACATCTCTGTCTGCCCACTGCCTCCCATGCCTCATCAGCCCATGACTCGCTCACTCTAGTGTGCAGCAAGGCATGAGTAGAAAAGAAAGCCAATTGACAGGAGCAGGGTCCCTACTTGTTGCTATTTGCTCCTATTTCATTAAGTTCTTGGTTTCCATTAGTTCCTATAGTTCCTTAGTAAGTTCTCAGGTGGAATAAAACTGCATGTCCCCTGCCCGTCTGCCTTCTTTATTGGGAAGGAGTGAAAATTCCTGAATCTGGGTCTGGAAGGGGTTGTCGGGATAGCGGGTAACAAAGCTAAACATTCCCTGGCTTGCTTCAGATATAGAGTGGTAATGAGACTTCATTCCACAAAAGTGGGTGGGAATTGGGGATGACAGAAGAGGGGTGATAAACTGTTAACAAGTCCCTCTGTCAACTGCTCCTGTTGCTTCAGCAAGAGAACAAGAAGAGGGGGCTTGGCCTGAGTACGTAATAATTGCCCTCTTTGAAATGTGAATTGCTGGGTAATATCCTTCATTGACAAGGAAAGTGCCTGCCCATAAAGGGTCAGGAAGTGGCAATCTTGGGACAGAACAGTCATGAAGTCAGACCTAGACACTTCTATATATTTTCATATTTAAACATAATTTCTATATTCGGCATGTTTGTGATCTTGAGGTGTTCTGTACCCAGAGCTGGACTCTCCTCTGCGTACAGGTGTTGCCTCTGGAGAGCCAAGAGACAGATGCCCTTTGTGAAACTCTGCAAAATGTCACAGATAAGAGGACTGAGAACTCTTGCAGTTCCCTGCCTTTCCTCAGCTTGCAGCTTGACGGTGCACAGTGGTGCAAAGTGACAATGGTAAGTCAACTGGTCAGACATGGTGGCCAGCAGGCCACTGCAGGCCACCAGTCCTCCCCCTGCTATGTCCACTATGGGCAGTGTCCTGCTGGGGATGGCAGCAGGCAACTGCAGCCACCACACCAAACACTTTCCTCTGCACCCCCCATCTGCCCATAACAGGAAAACTGCTCTGATCTGCTGCTGCACAGCCCATGATCCCCCCCGGGATCATATTGCTTGAGGCTGAAGGACAACTGTTGTGAGGGTCCTGTTGGGCAGCCCCCACCCCTCCCGGGGGGGGCTCTCCAGGGAGGCAACATGGGGATGGCCACCCCCCACCATGCCAATGGGCACAGAGCATGCCACTGCTGTGTGTGCCGTGGGCTGTGTGCAATGAGCTTTTTGTGCAGGCTGAAGGTTACCCTAGCCACTAGCCCTGCTGCTGCTGATCCTGCTGGTGCCCCATTCACACCTGTGCTTGTGGTTTGGGACACTTAGCTATGATAGTGCAGGAGGCAAGCCTGGTCTGCCACACAACCTCCACTGATGGCTGTATGGATACCTGTCACAGCGCTACAAGAGCATGGCCCCCAATACTGAGGATGACATAGGCATCGATTCCCGTGGCATTCTCAGCGTGTGAGGGGCATGCTTAATCACGCCCAGTTCTAGGGAAGGGAAAGGGGTTGACAAATAAAATTGTGTGTGAAGCTTATCATGCCTGTGCATGTGCCGTGCCATAGTGTTCTGAGGTGGTGGCAACAAGGGGCCAGGGTGGTACTGTTGTGCCACCCTGCCTACCCTAAAGTAAAAGTCAGTGTGCACATTCATGGCTGTTGGGGACATGAATCTGGCCTCTGTATGACCCGGTCAAAGTAAAGGGGGAAAGTAGGGGCTAACATTGGTGAGTAATTCCCTGATGGAACTGGAGAACCACATGATAGTTTAAAGGGCAAATGAAAGCACTCAAAGCTGAGAAGCAGTTATTAGTTTTGTGCCACTCTCAGAGTAACCGACAGGCACAAGGGGGTGGCCAGAGCTGTTGTTGCCTTGCTAATCATGGATGCGCCTGGAATTGGCAGAGCTAGCCAGCACGGATCTTGTGTGCATGATGGATGCTGTCATCCATGGCAGTCCCCCATCATGCCTGAAAGACAATGTGTGAGTGAGCGCACTTCACAGTGTTCAGCTGACATGCTTGATGAATAGCAGGGTAGGAATTGTGTAGATTAATAGAAAGTAAGGACTAGAAGGGACCTGAAAGGATCATCAAGTTCAAAGCACCCTACTCAGGGCAGGAATACAGATGAGATCAAATAATCCCAGGAAGGTGTTAGGTGTCTTGAATAGGAGAGTAGATCAAGGTTGGGGACTGCACAACCACCTTGAGTAGTCTATTCCAGATTCTGGTCACCCTTACAGTAGACATGTTCTTCCTTTCATCTATATAGCTAACATATTTTCTCTCATTCATTCATATCATGCCTCACTGTCTCACCATGTATGGAGACTGTGACCAGGGACCAGTGCCTTCACATATGCATGACTTGTGGCTAGTCCTCTCTTGCACCATGGCCCAAAAGGGACTCTGTGTGCAACCCTCCTTGGCATACCCATCAGTACATGGCTCCTTTTTTCCCCCCCCCCAAAAAGGGTCCCTAAAATTTGTGTAGGTTAAAAAAAAAAAAAAAAAAAAAAAAAAAAAATGTATGGTAAAATGAAACAAAGTTGCCAGGATGGTACCAGCATGCCTGCTGTACAAACTTTTTGCACCAAAATGAGGGTTGAGGGCGTGAATTTTTCCTGACCTGCTAAGCAACAGCCCTATAAATTGAGGGCACAGGGGCATGGGTACCCCTTACTGATCTAAGATGTCTGAGGCTGATGAGAGAAGACAACAGACCAGGGGAAGAAGAGAGCCTACGAGGGCACATAAGACTAGAACAACTTGGGTCTATGAAGAAACTAAGAGCCTGGTGCATGTGCTGGGGGGCCTGAGGTGTTAAAGCAGTTCAGCTTCGGCAACAGACTGACCGTGAACTTGCACATCTACCTGGATGTCTCCAGGAGACTTGTCAAGTGGGGGCATAGCAAGATGGTAGTCCAGTGCAGGGTGAAGGCCAAGAATGTGAGAGCTGCTTCTCAACGTGGAGTAGCAAGAGCTCATTGGAATGCCCCCCCCCCCGCAGTGTACAAAGCCCCCCCCCGTGTGTAACATGCCACATTATCAGTACCTCCAACTGTTAACGGAGGTACTCAAATGCCAAGCAAAGACAAGCCTAGAGGGATCCAGGCTGTCCTCTACCCCTGCCAAATTACCAACCAGGGATCCAAATGCAAGTCCTGCTGCCTCAAGCAAGGAAGACAGCAGCTGTTCAGTAGAACTGGCCCTCAGTGTGTCCATCAAAAAGGAGAGACTGGGGACGTTCTCCACAACAGGTATGTTAAGCAATGGGAACCCAACATCTGAACTGACACCTGAGACTAGGCTGGGCTGGGCTGTGATGCGAGGTGGGTAAATTGAGGGATTACAGTTAACTGATACGAGATGTGGAGAGGTGGAGGTTAATTCAACTGTCAAGTAACTAACAGGTGGAAGGCACAGATTGTTGTGCATGAAGGGTGACAGAGCATGGAGGCTCTGCAGATGACTTGTTTGCGCCCATTCAGGGCCTGCGGTCTAACAACTTGGACAGGCAGGCAGCCAGGAAAGTACTTTTTAGTGGGTTTTCCAGAATGCTTCTTATCTGCTCGTCTCATTCCCAGAGCACACAATAAATCCTCCACATTCCTTCCTTCCTTGGTTTTCAGCTCTTCTAGGTACACCACCACCACAGAAAAAAAAAAAAAATGCAGACCACATAAGAAGTCCAAGAATGATGCCCGGACAGATAGGATTGTTAGTGCCATCAGTACCTGCACTGTCTGGCTGCAGGAAATAGCAAGACAGGCATGTTGAGACTGTGGCCGAGTGTTGGCCGTTCCCCAACACAGCAGGAGGCATTTATGAGGAAGGGAGAGAGAAGGGCCATCCAGCTCAGAAACATAGAAAAACAGAGTTGCTTATGTGCAGTGCAGTGATAATAGCTGAATATTGCTAATTAGTGATCATCGCCTGTTTATTGATTTAAGCATAAGTATTGTTTGTTGATTTAACGCATAAACAATGCCTATGATTACTGCATGCTTGTAAAAAGACTCGTAATGAAACTCATTGCATATTGCCTGCTTCTCGCTAATGCTTAACTTCAAAATTCTGCAACAGTTGATTGGTTATTTCGTTAAGTTATGCTTCATAAATCACTAAAGGTTAATTATGTAAAACAGTGGTCTCCAGTCTTTTTAAGTGCAAGATCACTTTTTGTATTAAAGTGCAACCCAGGATATACCTCAAAGAAAATGTAAAAATAACAGTTTATATTTGTCCTATAAAAAGCCGAGATCAATTGCTTAATATACATAATTATACAGTTTCCCTACTTAACGAGTCTTAGTGTGACACTTGTGACTGCACATTATCTGCCAGTGTCTTGAAGTTTGGGTTGTAGTTAGAAACAGCCGCTGGGAACTTGGGATGGGAGCAAGTTGCTCCAGAGCCAGGGCAGAGCTCCAGGCAGGGGCGCACAGGCAGGGGATCATGGCTCTGCCCCAGCTCTTTGGAGCAGTGACAGTCTGGTCTGGAGCAGGAGCAGAGCTGCAATCCCCTGCCTGCGTGCCCCTGCCTGGAGCATGCAGGCTACAGATCACAGCTCTGCCCCGACTCTGGAGCAAGCTGCCTCTTTCCCAAGTTCCCATAGGCTCCAGAGCAGCCCCCTGTGCAGCTCTGCCGTACATACAGCCAGCTTGGCTCAGGCTAGTCTCCATGGCAGCCCCAGCCTGAGCTTTCCCACTCAAGTGTGGCTGGGGTTTCCATGGAAACTAGCCCAAGTCATGAGGGCAGAGACTGCTGGGAAATGGAGTCTGGCTGCCAGCTGGATCGGCCATTTTGTCCACTCCTGTTTTATGCCTAACTTTAGCTTGAAAAAACCCAAGATGGGGACTGAGATCAACTGTCAGAGGCTCCACAATTGACCAGTTGATTGTGATCTACCGGTTGTCGACTACCAATGTAAAACACACACACAAAAAAAAAAAAAACCCCACCTTTTCTTCTTTTTCTTTCAATGTGGGTGGCCATCAGATCATTAGGCTAGGGTCCCAGGCTTTGTGCCCAATGAACAGTTGTTCGCAACATTAGGGAGGGTTGCCCAACTTGTAAAAGAAGAAATAGGGTGGCACACATGGGGGGGGGGGGGGGGGGCGGGGGGCGGGGGGTATTGCGGGTTGGCAGTGGTAAGCACTGCCAGGGCCAGGGATGCCCTGGTTGTGAGTTAGGGGCAGGATGGCTCAGGGTCCCAAGTCCTGTAGAGTGAGGGACAACAGATTGGGATGTTTCATGGCGGGGTCCTGCAGGAGGGCCATGGTCTCCTCAAGACCCTCTTCCCGTGCCAAGTTGGCCCAAGGGCACCCTCAGATTCTCTCCTGCCATGTCTTTGATGTTCCAGTATATTAGGGAGGCTGCCTTTACGCCCTCTTGGTCGCTTCTCAATGGATTCTAAGACCCCAAGGTTTCCCGGACCCCTCGTGGGTCCCGCTCTACAATGGCTGCCTCCAGGGCACCCTAGCCTTAGGGGCTATGCATGGCTCCAACCACCCCTTTCACCACGCCCCAAGCCTTGCAGCTGGAATAGACATTGTTTGGTCTCTCCGTCTCCACTCCCTCTCTGGCACTTCGGCTCTCGGCAGCCCTGTCTCTCTCTCTCTCTCTCTTTCCGCGCCCTCTCTCAGGGGGCTCCTCTCAGTAATGCTGCCCCCTTTTCCAGGGCTCATCACAATGCTACCCCCTTCTCCAGGGCTCACCACGCCCGTACTAGAGCTTCTCAGCAATGCCCCCTTCTCTGGGGCTTCTCAACTGCCCCTCTCGGGGGCTGGGGTCTATGTACCCCAAATGCTGCACCCTCACTGGTGCTGGGGTCCCCACACCACTGCAAGTCCCCTCTGAGGCCTCCTCCAACCCCTAATAGCCTCACCCAAACCACCGGTGTAACAAATAGCAACACAAACTCGAGCCTCTTGGCTATAACTGAAACATAAGCCACCCAGCTATAATCACACTTTGCCTACTGGGGTTCTTCATCCCACAGCCATATCATGTGCTGCTCCTTCAGCAGGCTTCTCCTCTCTTCTGCAGCAGAGAGCTCCTTCCTCAATGGCTGCTGGCAGGGAACTCCCTCTGCCCTCAGATCCTTTGGTTTATAAGGGAGCCAAGCCCTGCCCCTTCTGGTCAGCTGACCTCCTGGTTGCCCAGGCAACCCACAGCTGGGCTCCTTATTCCCTGCTAGGGCTCTTTCCCCGGCAGTTTCCCCTCTTCAGGAGCAGGGCACCTCAGTGCCCTGTGACACCTCCCCCCTTAAGATCCCGACTCACTGAGGCAGATCTTCACTTTCATCAGGTGTTGTCAGATTCAGTGGCTCTTCTCTGCCTTTCTTCAGGCACCCGGTGACTCAAAATTCAGGAGGCAGAGGTTTTCAGGCGCCTCCTCCTCGCCTTTTACCCAGGGAGCACCATGTGGGATTTCTCAGGAGTTACCCCGCCACAGGTAGTCCCCCCACATTAGCCATCCCTGGTAAGGTACAATCCAGGCCTATTTTTTCTCCTCTTTCACTGCCCCATCAATATGAAGACAAAGCCTCCTCTCTCTTCCTGGGAGGGCTGCCTCCTACTACATGGGGTGTCTTGTCTTTTTTCCTCCTCATGTGTTCCAGATCTTCTCTTCTTTGTGCCCCTTGTAACAAGTCCCTCCTCTCCTTGGTTTCCTGCCGTCCATGAGCTTTCCCCAAAGCTCCCACTGCACCCTAAGTGCTCGCTGGGCATCTTCCACCCTCCAAAATTCTCCCTTTCCCTGGCCAGTCGATCTTCCGCCAGGCCCAGTATATACCTTTACAAAAACTACTCCCCCAACTCTGGCTTCCACTATTTTTCTCAGGGTCCACCATCTGACTTGCCCTGGGAGGTTATTAAGAAACACATGGCTGCCTTCCTCCCCTTTGTTTTTTCTCCCACTGAATTACCTTGGTTGTTGAGGGACCTTCTGCCTCCTCAGCTTGGCCTGCAGTCTGGGTTCGGCATGGTCTTTGCCTCTGTGTGGAGTCTGCTAGCTTGTCCTGAGGGTAGAGCTTGGGACGTACTTCTCTTCCCCGCTTACTTTCCCTGGGGGTTTGGCTCCTCTGGTCCATCTCAGGCCTTTGGCCCTCTCTTGTACTTAGAGGTTCTGCCACTCTCTGTCTTTTTGGAACCTGCCCCTTGTCTATTATATTCCAGAGCCTGGGCCATCTTTGGTCTCTGGCCTTTTTGTTTTGTCTGTCCCCCCTTCTGAGTGTGACCAAGGTAGCTTAGGTCACTGTTCTTGTCTCTTGCATTGGCCGGCTCACCCTCTTGTACAGCTACCACATCTCCCTCGTCTACCTCCATCTGTTGTCCCCGTCTTGGTACTGTTGATACTCCAGGGTCATACCTGCTGGCAAGCTTCTCTAGTTTCTTCTTCGGGCAGTTCATTTCTTCAGTGTACTGGTTCACCCACTGCCCCCATCTCCGATCTAGGCATTCCATGACTGCGGAGATGATCTCCTCTCGCATCCTCGTGGAGTCTACCCCTGAGAGTGTCTCCATCCTTGTATTCTTTTCCTGCTGCCCTGTTTTCTCTTCTTCTCTAGAATTTTCCAAGCTCACTGTACTGGGTTGCTCCTGATCTCTCAGGACCTTTAGGAGCAGGGGCTGTGCAGTCTCTATCAGTCTTTCTGTGTCTATCAACACTTCTTTCAAGCCTTCAAGCTCCTGAAGGTGCTCCTTGCATCCTGCCTTAATCTTGGACGCATGTTCCTCCAACCGGCTGCTTATTGTGGTCAGTCTCTTGCTCTGTATTCGAGCAGTCTGTACCGGTTGCTGTTCAATCCCTTCTCGCAATGCCAGCTCCCTGGCTGTGCTCTCCTTTAATAGGGTCTTCAGGGACTGTATCTCTTTCCCCATTTGGGTCCTTTCCTTTTCTACCTTTTTCCACTGAGCTCGGAACTCTACACACTCCTCAGTTCTGTCTCTTGCCTCCGTTTCGAGGGACTGTCTCGGATCTTGTAATGCCCCATGCATTGCTTCTATAAACTCCACCATTTGAGCCTTTAATCCTGCTTCCGTCTGGGTCGCTGTACTTGTCACCTCTGTCTTCCCCGACTCCCCAGGATCTTGGCCTTTTGCAGATATCTGACTGCTTATTGCCCGTAGCGTTTTATTCTCTGCTTTCAGGGCCTGAATCTGCTGCTCTACGACTTGCCTTTGAAGCTGTGGCTGCCCCTTCTCGGTGTTCGTCACTGCCTTGTTAGCCGAGCTGCCCTCTAGGAGGGTTTTAAGGGACCGTACCTGCTCTTCAAGGTGGTCTTTTTCTGCCGCCACACTCTGCAATTGGGACTGTAACCCCTCGTTCTCTCTCGCCCTGGTCTCTAACTCCTTTTCCAGGAACAGGTTTCGCTCATGCAGTGCCTCATATCTTGCCATGTTGGCTCTCGCTTTTTCCATCTCCCGGGTGACTGCCTTGCCCGTTTCTTCTGCTTGGGCATGACTTTCAAGTAGCTTGTCCCACAGCCCCTGCGCTAGGAGTTCTGCCTGCATGCACTTCTGTTGCCAGTCTTCCAACTCTTCATGCAATTCGTCTATGCGGTCCTCCTGGCTGCAGACTTCTTTCTGTAGGAAGCCGATTAGATTTTTTGACACCTCCAACTCCCGTTGCATCTCCTTTGGTTCTCCTGCCTGGGTTGTATAGGTCTCAGACAATCTTGTCCTCCACGCCTCCATCTCCCTCTGCATCTCTTGCAGTTTCTCTTCTCTCCGTCTGCTCCTTTTGGCCTCTTCTGCCATGAGCCGTTCCAGCGCTTGAGTCCTCTCTGCCTCTGCTGCAATCAGGTGCCTAATTTCTTTAAAGCCTCCTTCTTTTTTCCCCCTGCTTGTACTCGCTGTTCTAACCCCGCGGCTTTTGCCTCAGCTTGCTCTTTCTGGGATTGGGTTGCCTCTAGCTCCCACTCCTGCCATGCAATTTTTTCCTCCAACTCATTCACCCATAATAGCCAGGCAAAATTCTCTTGTTTCAGGCTCTCTATGTCCTCTACTCCTTCCATGGTTCTACTTTTGTCTTAGACCAGACCAAATGTCTTCTCTTCTATGCTTTCCAACGGCAGTCTCCTCTTTCATCTGGGCTTGCCTTCTTAAGTCCCCAGTCTCACTGCCTTGCCTTTCTGTGCATCTGTTTTAGCTCTAAGGTTCGTTCCCTCCCTCCTCGGGGACACGGGTTCCTTCCCCGTGCACGGCCTTACGTTCCCGGCCAATGCACCACTTTGTCATGGCGGGGTCCTGCAGGAGGGCCGTGATCTCCTCAAGGCCCTCTTCCCGTCCCAAGTTGGCCCAAGGGCACCCTCAGATTCTTGCCCGCCACATCTTTGATGTTCCAATATATTAGGGAGGCTGCCTTTACGCCCTCTTGGTCACTTCTCAATGGATTCTAAGACCCCGTGGTTTCCCGGACCCCTCATGGGTCCCGCTCTACAGTGGGTGCTTCCACGGCACCCTAGCCTTAGGGACCATGCATGGCTCTAACCACCCCTTTCACCATGCCCCAAGCCTCGCAGCTGGAATAGAAGTTGTTTGGTCTTTCTCTGTCTCCACTCCCTCTCTGGCACTCGGGCTCTCGGCAGCCCTGTCTCTCTCTCTCTCTCTTTCTGCGCCCTCTCTCAGGGCCGTCTCTGTAATGCCGCCCTCTCTCGGGGGGCTCCTCTCAGTAATGCTGCCCCCTTCTCCGGGGCTGACCGCACTGCTACCCCCTTCTCCGGGGCTGACCGCACTGCTACCCCCTTCTCCGGGGCTCACCACGCCCGCACTGGGGCTTCTCAGCAATGCCCCCTTCTCTGGGGCTTCTCAACTGCCCCTCTCTGGGGCTGGGGTCTATGTACCCCAAATGCTGCACCCTCACTGGTGCTGGGGTCCCCACACCACTGCGAGTCCCCTCTGAGGCCTCCTCCAACCCCTAATAGCCTCACCCAAACCACCAGTGTAACAAATAGCAACACAAACTCAAGCCTCTTGGCTATAACTGAAACATAAGCCACCCAGCTATAATCATGCTTTGCCTACCGGGGTTCTTCATCCCACAGCCATATCATGTGCTGCTCCTTCAGCCGGCTTCTCCTCTCTTCTGCAGCAGAGACCTCCTTCTTCAATGGCTGCTGGCAGGGAACTCCCTCTGCCCTCAGATCCTTTGGTTTATAAGGGAGCCAAGCCCTGCCCCTTCTGGTCAGCTGACCTCCTGGTTGCCCTGGCAACCTACAGCTAGGCTCCTTATTCCCTGCTAGGGCTCTTTCCCCGGCAGTTTCCCCTCTTTAGGAGCAGGGCACCTCAGCGCCCTGTGACAGGATGAACCTAGGCACCTCATTTTTTTAAATGGAAATATGGTAACCCTAATGACGGTGCTTGCTGCGGTTGTGTAGGTCTAACTACAGGTTGAAACTATACAATGGTGACTGCCATAGACACCAGCACAAGGGAGTATGGCAGCTATGAGATACCTGTACTTGGGCTCCAGTTGCTCTAAGGAAATCTCACCTGCTGCCATGGGTCTGACTGTAGGGTGACCTTCGTTGTGCAATCACAAATGTTGCATGTGACAGAGCACCTTTGGATGCCTGTCACTTCAAGGGCCAGAGCAGACATCAGGGCAACCAGCACATGCATGCCAGGTTAATGAGGTGATCACATGACTGCAGGAGAGCCGTGGGACTGGAGGAGGGGGCTGAGCAGCCTCAATTGTAGATCCAGGCTTTCAGGGCTGAAGCAGCAGTCTGCTGCTGGTAAGCGGATAGACACTACCCAACTGAGCATCTGCTGAGGAGCACCTTGGAGGTAAGGGCAGGAGCTATGGGGATGGTAGGAGGCTCCTGGTCCTGGGTATGACTGAAAACTGTACCCTGCTGGGGAAGGTTGGCCAGAAATGCCAGGCCAGTTGCCTTCCCAGTGAAAGGTGGGTAGGGGCACGTTATAACCGCAGCCCCAACTACCCAGTGGGTCCTAGAACAGGCAGTGGGGCCAGGCATGCCTATTGAGAGGCACCTGAGTCCAGGGGGTATAAGACCCCAGGCCCTAGTGAGAGGGCAGAGTTAGGGCAAGGCACTCCTAGGGAGAGACACCTGAGCCCAAGGGGTGTAAGACCCCAAGTCCCCAGTGGAGGGGACAGTGTTGGCGACAGTGAGGAGGTGGTGGTGCAGAGCAGAGTTGCTGGGTGGGTGACCTAAAGGACTGCACAAGAGTTGTTGTGTGAGAGAGCCCCAGTGAGGGTTGTAAATCTTTTCCCTAGTGAGAGGGTAGAGAGGTAGCCCCAGTGAGGAGGCAGAGGAGAATTAAAGGCCAAAGGTATAGCTGAGCCTTAGTGAGAGGGTGCACTGTGCATGACTGAGGCTACTGGGGCAAGCAGAGCCAAAGGCCAAAGGCAGTCCGTAAGGGACTGGGGGAAGTCATAGTGGGTAGTTTTGTGCACAGTGTGGCAGCACAGTGATGACAAGCTCCAGGGG
The DNA here is from genome assembly GCF_000455745.1 of Alligator sinensis. NCBI lineage: Eukaryota > Metazoa > Chordata > Crocodylia > Alligatoridae > Alligator > Alligator sinensis. The sequence goes on from NW_005842379.1 coordinate 265,448, forward strand.
GGGTGAGAGTTCGGTGAGAGTCTGGAGCACGGGTGAGGCACTGTGCCCTATGGATGCCATCTGCGAGGCCTGGGACATGGTAAGGGAAGGTCAGAGCCATGTGTAAACCCCCTGGCACTGGGGTATTAAATGGGCTGCCTCCTGCTTAATACAACAGGTATCCCAAGAAGTCATGGCAGGAGAGACAAGGCAGACTGCCCTAGATGAAGTGGTGGGCCGGTATGGTGACTGGCCATGAGTAGGCACCTTCACCACAATGCAGCTACCAACACAAGGGGAAAAAGCTGCATTCATTTAGGGGCAGGGGTAGGGACAGCTTATGGGGTGACGGTACCATTGTCACCCTGGCCAACACGTGGCCAGGCAAGTGAGTGGGTGGGCATGCATGTGGGTCTGACTGTTAGGGGTGTGTGAAATGAGCTAATTCGATTTGAATTTGGATTCGGCCCGAATTGGGGACAGTGATTTGATTAGTTGATTCTGATGACTGTCCCTGATTTGATTTGACTGAATCTGTATCTGAAGATCTGATGCTGATTCAGCCATAAACACAGCTTTAAATGCTTTTCCTACATACCTTGAGGTATCAGGCATGGCTCACGAATGCTGCTATGCTGGGGCGGGTGGAGCGTCCCACAAGAGTGCGGTGGTGCCCCCCTGTGCTTGGCAGTGAACCTGGAAGTGGACTGGAAGTCCAGTCCACAGGAGGAGTGCATAGCCTCCCCTCCCCCATGCCTCCTCCCGACTCGCCAATTGGCTGTGGGGGGACCCCAGGTGCCCCCCCAGACCCAGGAGACACCAGTTGCTGAGCCAAGGAGGGACCAAATCTCTGCCCAATCGAATCAGCGACCAAAGCTTCACACAAACTGACTGTGGGGTGAAACTGTGCAACCGTGACTGGTGCAGGTAGCAATAAAAGGGAGCGTGGTGGCTACAGGCTACCTGCACTTAGTGCTATGAGAAGGTGGCTGCCATTTCCTCTGTCTGACTGAAAGGTAAATGAAAGCAGTCCATGGTGCCCACTTTAGGCATCCAAGTGCTTACTCATTCCTGGATTGAACCAGGGGCAGATGATGTGGTAACTGGCCTGTTCTCATTAAGGGCTGCCGACTGCTATGGGTCTAACTGTGGGGTGACCTTGAGAAATCACAAATGGTGTGGCAGGAAGCACAAGAAAAAAAAGTGGCATTCATTATGGGGTAGGGGCAGATTATGGGGTGACAATACCATTGTCATCCTGGCCAGGGCATGACCGGGGGAATGAGCTGGGGGTGTTGGTGTCCATACAGGAGAATGAACATTGATTCATGCTGGGCTGGGTGGACTGCAGCATTTGGTGTGCAACACCTGGCATCTGAAGAAACACATTACACCCAGTTATTGAAACAAACAGCTAACCTTATCCCATCCTATCTGCCATTCAAAGTGACATCTAGTGGACAAAGGGGTGAACCACACAAAAATTGCAGTGCCATTTGGTGGACAGAGGGGCTCATTACACATCTGAGTGCATTTGTGTGTGCTCATGATGGATCCATGGAAGCGACATTTTAATTCGTGGTGACCCAGACTAAACTACATCCGGATGAGTTTTACTGTAGTGTACTAGGAAGACTTTTAAAGCAGCTGGAAAACTCACACGTGCAACAGTAACGCCATTGAAACTCAAGAAAGGGCAAATTTTGTCACATGTACAAGTGTCCCTGGAGCCAACATGATTAGTTCAGTAATGACAAATACAAGGTGTTACACCTCAGAAAGAATAATGAAAAATACATACAAAATGGGTTACCACTGGTTTTATGTCCACACTGCAGAAATGGATATTGGGGTCTTGGTGGATAACAGGCTCAACATGAATTTGCAAGGGGATGCAACTAAAAAAAACAAAACACAATTCTGGAAAAAGAGATTTATAAGGGCCATATGATGAAAAACACCTGTGTTTGTTAGCATAAGAGTGAATGTTTCTGCCTCTCACCTGAGAAATCAGGGTTTGACTTCCCAGTGGGAAGTCTTCCCTTTTCTGAGGTGAGGGCACTGGCAGCCTGCACACCTCCCAAATGTTCAGCTGGTGGGCTGTTAGAGACCAACTCTGCAGCCTGGTAGGCAAGTGGTCACAATGTCATGGTGGTTAGTACTCTGCACTGTGGCTTCAACAGCCTTGGTTTGAATCTGAGTCATGGCAGCTGCTGCTCTTTTGTGGGGCCCTTGCCCTGCCACTGCCAAATGGCTCCCTTGGCAAGGTTGCTCAAGCACTGAAGTCCTTGATCCTCCTCAAGACAAGAAAGCAGTGTGGAAGGGAAGTATGTGCTGGTAGGGCTTGTGCACTGGGCTGTGTTTGGGTGCTGGCAAGGAAACTTGCAGAAGCACTGGGATAAGAGTAGTGGGGCAGGAGGAAAGGGATTGTGTAAAATGAGACTGGGCAAGTGGGTGGGCAAAATGGGAGTCTTGCAGTGGAAAGTCATGGGGGTCTCTGAGGAGAAGGTGGCAGCATTTGTGGGCCTCCCCCATGTGGGCAGCAGGGGTTAAGCCATGGAAGGCTCCATGGACATGCACCCTCACTTACCCAAGTGCAGAGGAGGGGTGGATGGGCTCTGTCACACACACAAGAGCCTCCAATTATCTCTCCCTCACAAGATGATTGTGTTGCCTGGGACTGCTTGCATTTCAGCACCTGTGCCAGCAAGCCTCAAATAAATAATATATTTTTAAAAAACAACAACCTCTCTCTCTCCCCCTCTCTCTCTTCCAAAGCCACAGCCATGAACACAACAGATTGAGCAGGTTGGTGCCTCTGGGTGGGTAAGAGGTGCTTCCATGGAAAGAATGACACCTCAAAGTTGGTAGCATTTAGCAGATTGCTTGCCTAACCCTGTCTCAGTCCACTTACTATGGTGTGTGAGTGCATGAGTAAGTGTGGTTATGTGTGAATGCCTGCCCCCCTGCACCACGCTAATCCCCAGCCCTATGCCTGCCTGAGGTTCAGGAGAGGAGGGGCCCCAGGTGTATTAACAAGTTTAGTATATGTTTAATATTTCAAGACTGATTGAAAAAAAACAAACCAACCAATGATATGTATTGTGTAGGCCTACTGCCTTATTTTAATTGCAAGAATCACTAACGGTATTAGACTCATACTTGAGGCTATCGGTATGGCCTGCCATTTTTCTTGTAGCAGTTTACGTAGGTACAATGTAAAATGTGTATTTAAAAAAATAGTCAAACAAGAGTCTACATGACCACTAAACTAAAACATAATTCCTTTTGTGTTATTATACATTTATGGCAATCCCATGAATCTGAGTCATTTTCCTAAAGGCAGTTGTTTTATTCAGTTTTGTTTGTTCCAAATTTGAGTAGTTAATTTTGACATCAAGTGCTGTGTTTTATTTATTAAAACATCATGTAAGCATTTAACAGGTCTAATTATTAATGCTTTTTGATACATTCATGTTCACAACGGGTGTGAGAGACCTCCAATTTTCTGTTTGCCCAGGGCCCCAGTAAATCTTAATCTACCACTGCCCATCGGTGTAAAGAGACAGCAGGTGGCCTGTGGGGGCAGGCAGCACTTGTCCTGAAGAAGTAGGAAGGCCTGTGCCCCTGGTGTTGAGCTTGGCCCCTAGGCATGGCTGGTATGGGGTGGGCAAAGGGTGCTGGTTTGTGGGGAAAGTTTGCTGTCCCAATTTGGGCAGCATGGTGGGTGATGGGCTGTGACAGGCCATCTGGAGGCCAGTCACAATGTTGGCCCACCCACCTGTCTATGGCACCCCACCCACCTAACTCGCTTGCTATGCCTTTGTTGTAACTGAAGAAAGCTGTTTCTAGGTGGGAGGCTGCCCTGATGCCAGGGGCATAATACATGGCTCCAACATTCCCTTTACCATGTCCCATGCCTCGCACATAGCATCACTATATGGCTCCAGCCCCACACTAGGCCCCACTATATACCCAAATGAATATTCAGACCCCAACCTGGATCCCTTTTACTCAGGCAGCCTAACCTACACCATCATCCTGGGCTACAAGCTCCCTAGACCTCTTTTCCTATAGGCAGTGGCCCACTCTGGGACCTTTGGCCTTGCAGGCCCTGGCTTCACCTCTAGGCCAGTTGGGACTCCAGGCGGATGGTTCTGGCCATCCCTTATGGTGGGCATTCTTGCCCTTTGACCCTCATGGTGCTGCCCCCCATATGAGCCAGTCAAGGTTCTCTGGGTAGGTTCTCAAGTAGCTAGCCCTCTCTTCTGTATGGGTCTGCTTTCTTGAGCACCTCCAAACACTGTCCCCACTCTCTGAGTTTATGGACCACATAGTTACTCTGGACCCCTCCTGGGTCCATTGTTCCACCCTCACTGGGCTCACTCACTCTCTTTTCCTTTGTGACAGGGGGCCATCTTGAGGCTGGTCACAACATTGGCCTACCCACCTGTCTACGGCAGAACACCCACTTGAGTCACTTGCCATGCCTTTGATGCAACTAACACATTGTTTCTAGGTGGGAGGCTGCCCTTTTATTCCATAATCCCAAGGGCATAATACATGTCTCTGACCTTTCCTTTACCATGTCCCATGCCTCACAGGTATTGTACTACTATTGTCCCCTCTGTGCACCCCGCTGGCACTGAGCCCTCCAGCCCCTGTGTCTCCGTGCCCCCCTGGAGCAGGCTCTCTGATGCCTGTCTCTCTGTGCCTCTCTCTCACGCCTCTGGCACCTGTCTCTGCACCTCTCTCTAGCATCTCTCTTGGGCCCTCTGGCCCCTATGTCTATTCTCTCTCCCACCTCTGGAGGTGAGGAGAGAGGAGCAGCACCTAGGCAGCTGCAGCCCTGCAAGTCAGCTGTGTATGCTAGCTGGGGCCAGACTGTAGGCACAGGCTGCCCCAGGTGGAAGAGGATAGGTCTCAGCCCCTGCAGAACAAATTGGAGGCAGCCATAGACTTGGGCACCTGGACAAGTTTTGGTACACATGCCCATGTAGCTGTTTTGCCCCTGGGGTATTTTGCACTGGGCTCTCTAGGATTAGGCCACTGGTTCAATTTCTAGCCCATACTCACCTTTTGATTAGAATGCCTCTACAGTTGGCAGAGCAGCAGGAGAGCTGGCCAAATCTGTCTGTTGCCTGAGCAGGAAAGGCTAAGCAAGCAGGGAGGCTGAGGGGAGAAATAGGGCACTGGCAGGCCCTATAGCCTGGTGGCTAAGCTATCAGAATAGTAGTGTGGTTAGTACTCTGTGTTATGGAAGCACCAAACTCTGTTCAAATCCAAGTAATAGCAGTGATATTTCCTCAGCTCAGGGGGCAGGGACCTTCCTGCCAACAGAACCCAAAGCCAAACATGAGAACGCATCTAGTGGCCCAGCAGGCATTGTGGGCTTTGCTGTGTTTGGATGATAGAAAGGAAATGGGCAGAAGTCCCTGGCTGTCAGTGTGGTGGAGCAAAACCAGAGGGGTGGGGAACACTAAAGGGAGGGCAAACAGGGAAAGTAACAATTGTTCATACTGGAACCACAGGACATATGTAGCCCTGGAGATTCCTGACAGTTAGAGGGAGGCAGGACAGTACTTACCTAAACACAGTACTGTGGGGGTTATCACATGGAATTCTCTAGTTTGAGGGGGCTGGTTCAATCAGAAGGCTGTGCTAGACATCCTCTGTGGTCCAGTCAGCAGGCAGGGGAGGTTGTACAGTGGTCACTACTCTGTGTTGTAGCTGCAGCTCAGTTCGAATGTGAGTCACAGCATTAGATATTTTCCTGTTTTCCTCAGCTTTGGAGTGGCAAATGGTCCTACCCAGTTTCCTTCTCGGAGGGGAGGAGGACAGTTCAAGCCTTGCCTGTAGGCCAAGTAGGACAGGGCAGGCCAACAGGGACCCCGAGATGAGGTGTGGGGCGTTGGCTTAGAAAATGGTATGTCAAGGTTTGTATTTTGTGAATTGGCTTATAGGTATATGTGTATACATTAGAATGGATCAGGATGGGCAGGAGGGCTTATCTGATTTCTAAGTGTCTGGGTCCCACAGTCACACAGTTTCACACAGCCTTGGAAGCAGACAGGCTGTCTCAGACAACAAGACCAACAAGGACACACAGTCTACAAAACAGGGGAGCATGTCCCACACTGTTCCATAACACAAGATAAAGTGGCACCAGCTAACAAGGCCCCAGAGCAGGAGGTCCTGAGTCCCAGTTTTGAGAAAAGAGATCAGATTAGTATGTGTGCATGTCATAAGGTACATGGACATCGGATGACCAGGCAGTGATAGCCATGGATGAAAAGACATCAGGAGTCATCAGGAGGGAAGAAGAATACAAAAGAAGTGCTGTGGAGCAGCAGAAGGTTGCACCCGGTTTCCTTCCTGTCACTCCTCCCCTTTGCCCCCTGGGTTCATAGATTTCATAGATTTCATGGAATTTTGGGCCAGAAGAGACCCAAAAGGATCATCGAGTCCAGCCCCCTGCCTCAGGGGCAGGAAGCCAACAGGGATCATAGGATCCTAGCAAGATAAATATCCAAATATGTCTTGAAGGCATTCCAAGTGGGTGCCTGAACCACATCCAGCAGCAGTCTATTCCAGACCTGGGGCTCGGACAGTAAAAAAGTTCTTCCTTATGTCCAGCCTGAATCGGTTGTGGTGGAGTTTGTGACCATTCAATCTTGTCATCCCTTGGGGTGCTCTGGTGAACAGATATTCCCCCAGATACTGGTGGTCACCCTGATAAACTTATAGGTGGCCATCAGATCACCCCTGAGTCTGCGCTTTTCCAGGCTGAAGAGTCCCATGGCTCTCAGCCTCTCATTATAAGGTCTGTTTTCCTGACCTCTGATCATGCACGTGGCTCTCCTCTGCACTCTCTCAAGCTTCTCCACATCCTTTTTGAATTGTGGAGCCCAAAAATGGATCCAGTACTCCAGCTGCGGCCTCACCAAGGCTGAGTACAACGGGAGAATGACGTCCCAGGATTTGCTTGAGAAGCATCTATGGATGCAAGCCAGCGTTTTGCTCACTTTACTAGCTGCAGCATCACATTGATGGCTCATGTTCATCTTGTGGTCAATGATGACCCCCAAGTCCCTTTCATCTGTAGTGCTAACCAGCATAGCACTG
>NW_005842379.1:273357-283389 GCF_000455745.1 Alligator sinensis
GGCTGACTTGAAGGTATCCAGCCTGTTAAGGTGTTCCTTCATGAGGTCAGCTTTGATGGAGGGTATGGAATCTCCCTCACCCGAGCCTCCCTGACCCACAGTGAGCAGGGGTGTCCCATGGGACTGGTGAAAAACTGACTCAAAGTACCCATTTAGCTAGTTTGCTTTTTCATGGGCATCAGTTGTCAGTTGTCCCATCTGGTTTAGCAGGGGTCCAATGTCACTCTTGCTTTTCCTCCAGCTCCCCACATATCTAAAAAAGGACTTTTTATTTTCTTTGATATTTGTAGCTAGCTGGAGTTCCATCGCAGCCTTGGCTTTCCTGGTTTGCTCCCTGCAGGTCCGGACTAGAGCAGAGTATTCCTCCTTGGTGGTGGTTCCAGACCTCCATCCTTTGTAGGTCTTCCTTTTAAGATGTAGGAGGTCCACTAGTTCCCTGGAGAGCCAAGGGCACTGTTGTGCCCTTTTGCAGCCTTTCCTTCGAGGCAGGATAGATGTTGTTTGCGCATCCAGGATTGCTCCCTTGAGGAGCAACCACTTATCCTGAACTGCCCTACCCTTTAGGTTGTGGCCCTTTAGGGCCTCACTGACAAGCCTCCTTGGCTTGTCAAAGTCAGCTTTCCTGAAGTTGAGGACTTCTGTATTACTGACTGACTTGCCAGCTTTACAGTGTATGGTGAAGGTGATCAGCTTGTGGTCACTGTCACCCAGCTTCCCTTTGATCATTAGGTCACTGATTAGGTCATCCCTGATTGACAGTACCAGGTTGAGCAGTGCTTTACCTTTCGTCGGCCTGTAGGCTTCTTGCGTCAGATAGAGGTCATCTATGCACAAGAGAAAGGTTTGCGACCGCTCAGATTTGTCTGAGCACTCCGCCCACAAGATGTCTGGGTAGTTAAAGTCTCCCATGATAACCATACACCAGGAGTGCGCGGCCTCAGCCAATTCCCTGGCAAACTCCTGGTCAAGGTCTTGACCCTGGGTAGGAGGTCTGTAGTAGACTCCAAAACACCACCTGCACCCCCAGGCCCTTTAGCCCCACTCCCAAATCCCTGTAGCGCTTCATGACCCGGCTGGGAGCACTCCAAGCCATGTCATTGGTGCCCACATGGATAAGGAGCATAGGGTAGTGGTCAGTGGGCTGGAGGAGTTTAGGGATCTTCTCTGCAAAGTCTCGGGGACGGGCTCCCAAGAAGCAGCAAACTTCCCGGGCTACGGGGTCAGGGCAGCAGATTACCACTTCAGTCCCCCTCAGGATGGAGTCTCCTATGACAAACACTTTGCGTTTTGTCTTGGGGAGAGCGGGGGGCACTAGCTACTATAGACCCTGTTTTGCCTGCGGGAGCTAACAATTCAGCAGGCTCTGCTGGGGCTGCAAGAGGTTCATACCGGTTGCAAAGCTCCAGCGGGGCAGGGGCCTTGGTGCAGTGGGCTTTGGGGCCCTTGACCACTGTGGTCCAACCCCTGGGCTGGACAGTAAGGGAGGTCCTCAAGTCCTCCCTTGTCCTGGAGGGAGACCATGGTTTACCCTCCGTGTCCCAAGAGAGAAGGGCCTGGCAGTAGGAGTCGATCTCCTGCTCACAGTCCCTTATGGCGCACAGTCTCTGGACTATAGCCTGGAGCTCCTGCAGCTGGCACACCAGAGACCCCAGTGGGGAGCAGACCTCACAAGGGGAGGTGGCCATGCTCCTGGGCTCCAGTGCCTGAAAAAGTGTCAGGCAGCCCCTGCAGCCGAGAGCCATGGGCGTGGAGCCCAGAACCATGGGCTTCATGTGGGTGGAGGCCTCTGAGGAGCCAGGGGTGGGGGCTGCAGGCCCTGAGGGGACCCTCGTGGTACGGCGCGTGCCCATCTGTGTCATGCCGCTGGTGGGCTGGCTATGGCTGGGACTGTCTACTCTGGGGGGCTCACAGGCAAGCCATAGGCCCTCCTGCACACCCTCCTGCGCAAACTCCCATGCTAACTTGCGTGCCGGGGCCAGGAGCGTGCCTATTTGCGCGGCCTGTTCACGAGGCTCCGGTCGCATGGCTCCCTGTGGGGCTGGGTGAAGTAGGAGCTGGGGTGGGGCATGGCCTTCTCCGCCTCTGACTCAGCTGGCTCCCAGCTGGCTAAGATGGCTAGTCCCTTCCTCCACGGGCTCCTGCTTACCTGCAGGCAGGCCAGGCTTGTCAGGGGTTCTGGGGTCTCTTCTGGGGTTCCCTGGGCTCATGGGGGTGCAGCAGGCTTATACCCGTGCATCTCGCACCAGAGCCGGGTTCCTCCTCTCCAACCCTTCTCCCCATGAGGGGCCCTGAGAGGGATCCCTGTCACTGTCCCCACCCCCCCGGGGAGGGTCCCTGAGGCCACCATGGACAGAGGGCTCACCACCAGCCCAGCCCAGCCCATCCACCCCACTGGGGCAGTGTGGGCCTTGGCATCCCACCTCCAGGCTGCTGACATGCTGACATCTGGCACCTAAGAGAGAGCCTCAGTGTGAAGATTACATCCTGCTCAGATGCACTTTGACACTGATGACAGCCCTAGCATGTGGTAGATATATAGAATTGCTTGATTGCTTGTATTCTTTCTTTTCTGTTAGCACTGTGTATCAAAAAATCTGCCTATTACAGAATGGAAAGGTCGTGGTGGGTCTGAGGGTGGCCCCTCCCTGGAACAAGGCCTCTGGGTCTTAAAACCAAAGCACTTAGAACACAGCAGCTGGTCCTGCGGTCCCATGCACCTGTGGCTGTGATCGTATAGTGGTTAGTACTCTGCGTTGTGGCCGCAGCAACCTCGGTTTGAATCGGAGTCACGGCAACAGTTATTTTCCTCGGCTTGCCTGGGCCAGTGGCCCTCCTGTCATCACAAGACAAGGGAGTAGCAAAGCGAAGCAGGAGAGCTGGTCTTACCTGCTGCTGGGCTGTGTTTGGCTTCTGGCAAGGGGATGTGCAGGAACAGTGTGGGAGCATGGTGTGACAGGGCCACAGGTCTGGCAGACCATAGAGGGATGGTGGCCAAGCCCAGTGGCCCTTGTCCCTACTGGTCCTCCAGGGCAGTCATAGCCCCGGAACATGCCAAGAGGTAGAGAGGCAGGGTGGTCTTTGCCTGGCTGCTTCGCTCTGGGGGTTCTTGCGCTGGACTCTCTAGGTTGCAGTGGTTGATTGGATCTTAGCACCGGGGTCACTTTTTGCTTAGCATGCCCCTCTTGTTCTTCGCAAAGGCCAGGCGTGGATTGTGGGCTCAAGGAACCTGGTGGGCCAAGAGGGCAACTTGGTGTTTAATGGGTCAGCCAAAGAGTACCCAGGCAGGTAGCGCCGAAGACCTAGGGCAGGGCATGTGGCAGGCAAGGCGTGGGGTGGGCAATGGAGCAGTCTTGGGGTCCCCTGGGAGAAGGGCACCGCTTGTCCCCCACACCCCCTTCATTAGTATAGTGCTGAGTGTCCCCACGAGCCATGTGGATGGCCAGGGTTTGGTTCCCATACAGAGACACAAGCTGCCCTTCTGTCAGATAGCAAGCCTCAGTGCACTGGCTCTGTGCAGCCCGCCCCACCATTGAGCAAGCGTTGGAGCTGCAAGGCATCCACTTGGCTGACGTCCTCCAAAGAAAGGCGCCTTGGTCCCAGGCAACCTGCAGCCATGGATTGCTTTCTCCAGGTGGCATGAAAGAAGGCCTGTGCACTGCTTCCTCCTCCCTGCGGGCCCTGCAAGGCAGGTGAAGAGGTTCCTGGGGAAGCGGGACTGCACGGCCTGTTAAGAAGCCAGGCTGGAAGGAGGCAGTGAGTGGGTGAGTGGGCAGCCTCCTCCCCAGGAAGGCGTGGTGTGGTGCACCCTGTGCTTGCCACGAGGAGGAGCCTATGGGGTGAGCACCTGGAGGCCTAGTGGGTGGCATGGAATGGTTGGCAGAGTAGGAGGACAGCAGTCCAACTCTGCCTGTAGCCTGAGCAGGACAGGGCAGGCCAGCAGGGACCCTGGGGTGAGGTGTGGTGCCTTGGCTTAGAAAATGGTATGTCAAGGTTTGCTCTTTGCGAATTGGCTTATAGGGATATGTATATACATTAGAATGGTTCAAGATGGGCAGGAGGGCTTAATTGATTTCTACGTGTCTGGGTCCCACAGTCACACAGTTTCACACAGCCTTGGAAGCAGACAGGCTGTCTCAGACAACAAGACCAACAAGGACACACAGTCTACAAAACAGGGGAGCATGTCCCACACTGTTCCATAACACAAGATAAAGTGGCACCAGCTAACAAGGCCCCAGAACAGGAGGTCCTGAGTCCCAGTTTTGAGAGAAGAGATCAAATTAGGAGAAGGCCCGGAAAGACCAAATTAGTATGTGTGCATGTCATGAGCTATGTGGATGTCAGATGACCAGGCAGTGATAGCCATGGATGAAAAGTCATCAGGAGGGAAGAAGTATACAAAAGAAGTGCTGTGAAGCAGCTGAAGGTTGCACCCAGTTTCCTTCCCGTCGCTCCTCTCCAATGCCCACCAGGTTTCTCCTCTCCATCCCTTCTCCCCATGAGGGGCCCTGAGAGGGATCCCTGTCACTGTCCCCACCCCCCCGGGGAGGGTCCCTGAGGCCACCATGGACAGAGGGCTCACCACCAGTCCAACCCAGCCCATCCACCCCACTGGGGCGGTGTGGGCCTTGGCATCCCACCTCCAGGCTGCTGACATGCTGACATCTGGCACCTAAGAGAGAGCCTCAGTGTGAAGATTACATCCTGCTCAGATGCACTTTGACACTGATGACAGCCCTAGCATTTGGTAGATATATAGAATTGCTTGATTGCTTGTATTCTTTCTTTTCTGTTAGCACTGTGTATCAAGAAATTTGCCTATTACAAAATGGAAAGGTCATGGTGGATCTGAGGGTATCCCCACCCCAGAACAAGGCCTCTGGGTCCTAAAACCAGAGCACCCATAGCTCAGCAGCTGTTCCTGTGGCCGTGGTTGTATAGTGATTAGTACTCTGCGTTGTGGCCGCAGCAATCTTGGTTCAAATCCAAGTCACGGCAGCAACTATTTTCCTCGGCTTGTCTGGACCAATGGCCCTGCTGCTGTCATAAGGAAAGGGAGTAGCAAAGCGAAGAATGAAAGCCTGTCTTACCTGCCTCCTGTGCTGTGTTTGATCACTGGTGAGGGAACATGCAGGAGCACCTGGGTGTGGAGAAATTCGAGAGTCCAGACGAGGGCAACAAAAATGGTTAGGGGGCTGGGGCACCTGAGTTATAAGGAAAGGCTGAGGGAAGTGGGCTTATTTAGTCTAGAGAAGAGAAGGCTGAGGGAGGATTTAATAGCAGCCTTCAACTACATGAAGGGTGGCTAGAAAGAGAATGGGACACTAGACTGTTGTCAGTGGTGGTAGATGACAGAATAGGGAGCAACAGTCTAAAGTTACAGCAAGGGAGGTTTAGGTTCAATATTAGGAAGAATTTTCTCACTAGGAGGGTTATAAAACACAGGAACAGGTTACCCAGTGAGGTGGTAGAAGCTCCATCCTTGGATGTTTTTAAAACCTGGATAGACAAGGCTTTAGCTGGGTTGATCTAGTTGGGGCTCATTCTGCTTTGAGCAGGTGGTTGGACTAGATGACCTCCTGAGGTCCCTTCCAACCCTCATGTTCTATGATTCTATGACCATATCCCATCTAGCCCACATGGCAATGGTTCTCTTGGGTTTGGCTTGGCTTGTCCATGCCATGCTCCAGTACTACCCCCTGAGCACATCAGCAAAGCATCTCATTCCCCTTGGCCTGGAGAGAAACCAGGTATTGTGCTGTGCCTGACCAGGCACAGAGCCCAACACCTATTACCTATTTTTCTCCAAGCCAAGGGAGACTAGGGGCCTTTGTTACACCTTGCACTGTGAGCTGCACAAATGTTGATTGGTGTTTGTGCTAGCTCGGAGTTTGAAGTAGTCACACCCTTAATCTAGAAACCTGCTCTGGCTGTTCCCCACCTGCACAGCTGTGACTTGTCGCTACAGGCCTGGTGAGCTGCGAGCTGCCTCAAGAGGGCTTGTGAGCCAGGACAGGCTTCTATCTCTGCTGTATGGATGGGGATATGAGAGATTGTGGGATACTGGAGGACTTCAGTTTAGGCAGCACATCTGTGGAGAGTGGCCACACCTTCATGCAGGAGTGGGCAATTATTTCATCTGGAAAGCCACTTAATGAGTTTTGGGGACCTATCGAGGGCCACTTCCATCTCTCTCTTTCTCTTCTCATCTGTCTCTCTCTTCTCTCTCTCTTCTCCCTCTATCTCTCTCCATCTCCCCCTCCCCCCCCCCCCCCCTCTAGAACCTGACCAGAACAGTAGTTTGCCAGGAGCCCCAGTGCTCAGCTGTGAACCCAGACATGGACTTCCACTCTGGTGGGTAGGTGGTGGCATCAGCTGTGGGCTCAGCCAGCAGGTTCTGGAGCCCCAATGCAACACTGCCAGCAGTATCACAGCTGACACCTGCCCAATATAGCTGCAGCTCCTGCCTGCGTCCACAGCTGCTGCTACCATCAGGTTCTGGGTCGGGGCTCTGGGTGGGAGCTTCCACTGTACTGGGAGGCCATCAGTGTCAGCTGTGGAAGCTACCAGCAGGTTCTGCATCACGGCACCTGAACCTTCCAGGGACATCCACAGGTAATACCATTCTCTGCCTGCTGTGTGGAAGCCCCCCACCCTGGGTCCACAGTTGATGCCACTGCATCAAGAGCTAATGCTGTTGAGTGGAAGCAGTCCCACCCACCTGCCCAGCACCATGCGGCAGCTGAAGCCACCAGCTGCTCGCAGGCCAGCTCCAATAAGTTGGCAGCTGTCCACCCATGGGCCAGACTGAATCTGTTGGCAGGCCGTATTTTGCCCACCTCTGCCTTAATGGAACAGAAGCTGGGCAATGCAGACCAGAGATAATCCTACCCTGGAGTGGCATAGCTTTGAGCTATATGGTGAGTGCTTAACACCACTCGACAGTATTCATGTGTAGACAATCCAGGGGCTAAAACAGCAGTTCCCAAACTGCAGGTCATAACCCCAAATGGGATCACAATATCAGTGAATGGGGTTGTGGGGGTGGGGGCCTGAGGGTTGGGAGTGAGGGGCCATGCTGAGAAAATGGGGCCATAAATGGGGTCATGCTGAGGAAAAATTTGGGAAGCACTGGACTAAGAGCTCCTAGAGCTGACCAGCGTTGCCAGGTCTTAAATATGAAATTATTGTATTGGAAGCTCAAAATTATCATATTTGCCAAAAAACTATCGTACACTGAAAAGATATGCAAATATGTATGCAAATACATTTTCTTCTTATTTACTTTACATTACTCACTGTAAACTAGCAGTGAGTGAGTGAGAACTGGGTCATCAAAGTTAAAATTTTTATATTGAGACAAGTAGTTCTAAAAAAGTTTTGAAGCAAGTCTAGTCAAGTATAGAATGCTCAGGATAGACTTTGATCTTGAGCTGAGCAGCAGGATGGCATGGGAGAAGATACAGGAAAAGATAAAGCAGAGACTGGGTCTATGGCACAGGCACTTCCTTTCCAAGGTGGGGTGTGTAGTGCTTGTGAAGGTGTTGTTGTTACCAGTGCTTCTGTACACCACACTGGTCTTCCCTCCTTCCGAGTGTGTCGCCCACAGGATCCAGAGGGCCGTATGCATTTTTTTCTGGGGTTCCAGATGGGAAAAGGTCACTTGGTAGACCCTGTACAAGGACAAGAGGGCTGGAGGCAGGGGCATGCCAGACATCCTCCTGTTCCTGTGGGCCAAGTATATGAGCTTGATCTGCAAGCTGGTGACGGACACAGAATCCAAAACCACTCACCTCGTGAGATATTTTTCAGGGCACATCCTGAGACACTAGAGGTATTCACCCCAACCAACCAGCCACAGACCGTGGATCATGGGCACACTGTGGTTCTACGAGACCCTAAACAAGTGCCGCAGTTTGTACAACCTGCAGAGCGCAGACCCAGTGACCATGAGAAACCACAGGAAGATCCAGAAGACAGTGAAACTAAGGGACACCACATTGCCCACGGACCTGCTCCCAGGCGACATAAGCCAGGCTGAGTGGGAGCGCATCAACCACAAGGATCTGCACAAAGATCACAAGGACCTGAACTGGCTCATAGCCCACCGAGCTCTACCAGTGAGAGCCTGGAGACATAGAGAGGGGCATTTGGGGAAACCCAGCTGCCTGTGGCCCAATTGCCACGGGGCCACTGAGATGATAGACCACCTCCTCTGACTCTGCACCTGTGCCAAAGAGGTATGGAAAAGGGTGAAGCAGCTCTGTAAAGTGGTGGCACAGAGACGTGTGGCACAGGATCACCTAATGCCCCCCAAGCGGAGAAGGGGTGGTGACAGCAAAGAAGATGAAGGGGCAAGCAGAACTGAAGATAGCAACTGCGACAGCAGCAGTGGCTCTTCCAGCGGGAGCTGCAGTGACAGCAAGATAGAGGACATTTGAACTGAGTATGTGACCTTGCAAGAGGGGTGGGGATGGAAAGGAAGTTTTGCCTGGTCTGAGGGACTAAGGCAGGGGTCAGCAACCTGGCACATGTGCTGAGCATGGCATGCAAGGCCATTTTGTTCGGCACACCACCGCCAGCCCGGGCCTTAAGCAGCTGCTGCCAGCCATGGAGTCCAGGCTGCTCCCAGCAGGCAGCTGGGAGGCTGCAAGCCCTGCTACAAGCAGACCAGGTTCCATGGGCCAGATGCAGCCAGGAGGTTGTGAACAGTTGCTCTGGGCTCCAGCATGCTGGCGCTCTGGCACTTTCCAAGGTAGACATTATGGTTTTTTCAGCACTCCGGCCAAAAAATGTTGCCTACCCCTGGGTTAGGGTTTTGTTTGTTTTGTGTGTGATGTGCACAGTGTGGATATTGTAATGGGTTCGGGTGGCCAGTGGGCCTTTGTATGGGCATACGGGTGCAGTTTTTGTAACGTGTGAAGGGGTTTTTTTGTGGTGTGATACTAGTGTAGATATATATAACCTTCTATATAGCTATATATAGACATATATTTTTTACAAAACAAAAAGCCCAGTCAAGTATAGGCCTCTTGACAGCTCAGATCAAGTGTAGTGGTTTCTTAATCTGGCAGGGGAAATACCATGCATCTGTGTCTGTGAAGGCAGTTTTCCTGAACTGCATCGCAGGAACTGCTCTTCTGGCGTGGTTCAGTACCCGCTGAGGTGCAGCAGCTTTAATCCCACTTTACGGAAATGGGAGTCTCCTCCTTTGCTTGCTCCAAGGGCCTTCTGGCTAAGGGCAAGCAAAACTCGGGGACATCCGAACCCCAGCCCTCCAGGCTTGGGCCTGCAAGTAGGATGCCTGGCAAAGGATTTGGAAACACCTGAAGCCCCAAGTGTGGGTGGAGGATGTTTGCCAGCAGTGGGGCCCCTCATGGTTCTGAACTCTTGGATTTGGAATTAGTTTTGGCAAATTTGGCCTGGGATACAAATTAAAAAGAAACAAACCCTCAAGTGGGGGCATCTGAACCCCAAGACCGCTAGGCTTGGGTCTACACGTAGGATGCCTGCCAGTGGATCTGGGACTCTCTAAAGTCCCCGGGTGAAAGCCTGGGACAGAGGCTGCTCACCAGTTGTAGCACTGCCATACATGGTATTTTGAGTGATTGAGTCCTGCCTGCTCAATACATGTTTTTTTGTAATGATTGAGTTCTGCTCAGTTGATATGATTTGACCCTGATCGCGAATATATATAAGCCCCAAAAGATTACCTAGGAGTGACTTGGGTTTGCATATGCTACATCAAAAATGAGGCTATAAAGATTTTGTTGTTGTTGTTGCGAAAACCGAGTTGGTCCGATAAAAGAGACCGCCTCCTCTACCACGAGTCCTGATGGCTTTCGCTCCTGGAGCAACACAGCTACAGCCTGGACACCCTCGCACACTTGGCGCGCTTTCGGGACTGTCGCTCGCGCGAGGCTTGTCACTGAGGGACAACTAGGGACAGGCCGGAGCCCTGGCACCCCCGGGGCTGCCCGCCCCCACGCGGCGCGGCGCGCGGGCTGAGCCGGGGCTGTGGGCGGGCGGAGC
>NW_005842379.1:283502-290256 GCF_000455745.1 Alligator sinensis
GGAGCGGCACGACTTCATGGCGCCGCCGGTGAGCGGCCTGCGGGAGCTGCGGAGCCGGCGCGGCGAGATGCGGAGCCGCGTGGAGCTGCTGCTCATGGAGACGCAGGCGCGGGTGTGCCGCGCGCTGGCGCAGCTGGACGGCGCCGCCGCCTTTTCCGTGGACAGCTGGGAGCGCCAGGAGGGTGAGGATCCCACCGCTCCTCGGGCCCTGCCTTCCCCCTCCGTGTCCCCCCTACCAAGTCCTCCTGGTCAGCCCCCTCCTGGCTCTGCCCAAGCGGGCTGTGGGTCACAGCGACTCTCAGCGAGCGGATGGTGGCCCAACAGGGGTGTAAGAGTGTATGGAAAGGTCGTGAACCAGCTTTACGAATGGGTCCACGAACTTTAAACGTTGCTTCTCTTGTAAAGGAGGAAAATGGGGGAAACGGTGGCTTTTCCCTTACAGGCTGGCAGAGTCCAGCCTGCGAGGGGCTGCCTGAGGCCTTCCTGGATGGCACCCTGTGCGTTGGGTGTGAGGGGCACTGGGTCGGGATTGACCGTTGATGTTTACAAATGGGTTCTGGTACAAACCAGGTTGAGACCCACTGGTATATAAGACCAGGAAGGAGGCTCTGGCAGGGAAGAATCCCAGGGGGAGTGTGGGGCTGCTTTCCTGGCACTTCTCCGATTGCATATCCAGACAGTGTTTCACTAGGTCCGCCTCTACAGGCTCCCTCAACTCCTTCAGTGGGCAGTGGGTGCTGGCTGGTGTGCACTGTTTGGTGTCCCTTTCCAGTGCCCTAGTTATTAATCTGTGACCTCACTGGTTTTTGGGTTTTTTTCTGGTCCCACGCATTTACTTGATGTGTCCTCAGTGGTCTCCTTTATTCAGGGAGGCTGATAGTTCCCTGTCATGGGCAATAGCCCATGACCTTCTCTCTGCACATCAAATAGGTCTGGCCAGGAAGGAGGCTGTGGCCAGGAGGGTCCTCTGGGACTGTGGGGCCACTTTCCTCACCCTAGTTTGCTCCCGTCTCCGAGCAGAGCATCACTGGGCAGTGTCTGCTGGTGCCTTCGTGTTGCTTGAAGGCCAGTGGGCATTGTCCAGTGTGCTCTACTCAGTGTTCCCCCTTGGCACTCTTGTTTTGAACCTGTGACCAGCACTCCCATCCCTGTTTTTTTTATCATTGGTCCCACAGAATCTGTTGGCACTTTTTCCTGTATCCTCCCTGCCTGAGGGAGGCTAATAAGAAACTTGGTGGGCTATGCCCACATTCTTAAAGGTGACAAATAGGTCTGTCTTCTTGTCCGTTCATGACCAGGTTGGTCCCTTCCCCTCCCTCCTCGCCCCAGAGTACAGATGAGGGCCAGTCTGGAGCAGGAATCAAAGGGGCCTCCACCCCTTTGTGGGGTGGGGGCAAGTGCCCCCACCTGGATCTGCCCCTGAACTTCTCTGTGCCAGCCTCCATATCTTCCATGACTTGTTTAATCTCTAAGATATATTATTTGCTGTGCTGCATGAAAAGGCCATGTTGTTGCAGAAGGAGGCATGTTAAGCATGCAGAAAAGTCTGTGAAGGGGAAAGGTGTGATAGCAGTATTCACATATCTGACAGGCTGCCATAAGGGAGTGGATGTTCCCTCCTGTGTTGTAGAGGGTAGGTGATGAAGCAATGGCTTTATGTTGCAGCAAAGTAGATTTATATCAGAAAGAAAAAACTTCCTTATTGGTAGAACAAGGAGGCAGCAGAAAAGACCGTCCCAGGGAAGTTGTGGAATCTTCTTCATTGAAGGTTTAGGAGAAGAGGTTGGGGAAGTGTTGGTCAGGGATGATCTGAGTAGCATATATTCATTCATACTGAGGGTTGAGATTCCTTATGGCCCTATTGTTTTATGGCCAGTGTGTCTAGGTGCTGTTTTGTTTTAGCTTGCTTAGTGACATAATATTCCCCAAGGCAGAAATTCTGCGTGTTGTTTAAAATCACCTGGAAAAGAAGAGTGCTATGTAATCAGGGCTGGAATAATTTAACCAGACCATGTCTGGCCATAAAAATATGCTGTTAGCCCGATGTAAAGCAAGAGAGAACCTACCAGTGAGGTCAAGAAACATGTTTATAAAAACTGGTTCTACTGCAGGACCTCTCCAGGTCTGGAAAGAATTGGCTGTTGGTCTGTGGACCTTGTTATGATTAGTAGGTATCTAATTAAATTTGAAGATCCCTCTGCTGTTTGACTATGAAAACTAGTTGTTTTCCATATCTCCCTGTCCCCCCACCCCCAAACCTTTGCTCCCCTCAGTAGCTTCCTAAGTAGGAGAAAGGAGTAGGGGGAAATGGTTTCTACCACTTTGTGCTTCTTTGTATGTCTCCAACTTTGCATCTCTGCTGCCCCTTTTGAGTCCTCCTTTCACTTGAACAACTTCCGTGTCTGCAGACAGATTGCTTTCCCAAGCAACACCATGATACTGACCTAATAGTGACAGTTCTCTTGTTGCTGTCCTGGTTCTGAATAGAAGCAGTGAAATGGGCTGGAGCCTTTTTAATCTAACACTGTCATTCCTTAGCACACTGGTTCTCAACTTTTTTCCTACCAGGACCCGTTTGCAAAGGTTCATGGCTTGTCCCAACCCACACTCCCCTGGCTCTGCCAGTGCGTGAACCACAATCCCCAGTCTCCCTGGGCCATGCTAGTGTCCTTCACTCTTGACCCGGAGCCCCTGACTCACCCCCAGCCCTGCTGGTGTCCCTCACTTCCATCCCACAGTCCCCTGCACCCCAGCCCTGCCAGAGGAGCCCCCGGCTGTCCCTGTCCTGCTTGGGCCAGTGTGTGGTGGCCACTGTGGCTCCAGCTCATGCGGGCAGCAGCAGAGCAAGTCCAGCCCTAGCACAGGCTGGAGAGAGAAGGAGGGGAGGCCTGTGGCAGCCCCTGCCCTGGGCTGGGGCTGCTATACCACGCCAGGCAGCCTGGTCACAGCGCCCCCCCCCAGCAGCAGCTTCTAGCTGCCCTGCCCCTGTGAGCACCCAGCCCAGCCTTGCATCTTTCCCCTGTCCCTTCTCACTGGAAGGGGCCGGCGCCTTCCCGCCGCCACTCTGCCCTTCTGCAGTCTCAGCACTTTCCCGGGATCAGTGTTTCTGAACCCGTGGCTCGCAACCCTCTGAAATCTTCTTCCCAAAAGTGGGTCGCAACCCATGGGTTGAAAAATGCTGCCTTAGCAAACTTATAAATCACTGTGTAAGCATAGGAGCCCTCTGTAAATTTGGAAGGATTGTGCCTGGCCATCTGCTCATATTCTGAGGACACTTTGTTGCTGTAAGATGTGGAGTTTTGCTTTAAATGAAAGTTTAAAGTCTGTATGCATTTCCCCTTCCTCACGCTAGCCAAGGAATGCTTCATTCATATTGCTGGCAAATGGAAGACAAGCTTTTCCAAGGTTTCTAAATGACTTGGGGTATTCTTAGTATGTAAAAGCCACTGGCTTTGGTAGAACAT
This sequence comes from Alligator sinensis, assembly GCF_000455745.1. NCBI lineage: Eukaryota > Metazoa > Chordata > Crocodylia > Alligatoridae > Alligator > Alligator sinensis. Next base: position 286,967 of record NW_005842379.1, read on the forward strand.
CTCTCTTAAATGGTGACAGTGAATTAAGAACAAAGCGGGATATTCTAGTTTTTTGTATTGCATCTTGCTAAATAGGGCCACATTTTCCTTTTGAAGGTGTGGAGCTATGTAAAACTAATTTAGATTCAAAATACAATACTATTGCGACCCAAGCAAAGATATCCCTTCTTGCTGCTTTCAGTAGCTTTGTCCTGAGGTTTTAAGCAAAGCCTCTGAAGTTAAAAACTGGCTGTTATATTCTGCTCACAGTGACAAGTGACTAGTATAGCTGCTTTTCTAACCAGCTTTTAATAATTCCTTTCTGTGTGGTTCCAGTGACAGAATAAATTTGTTCTCTAAGTAGTTCACAGTCTGTGGTCATCTGGTGAAATGTACTGCTTCAGGAAGTCATCACTACCAAATACTATAGATGGATTTTTAAAAGCTGGGTAATTTTATGAATAACACTCGTTAGTCATTCACAGTAAGATTTTTTTTTACCATGTTTTAGAGGTTATAGTGATCAGTATAAGAATATGAAAAACTGTACTTTTCTTTCTGTCCTTTCCCCTCTCCCTCGCTCCACACTGTCCACTACCACTGTTGTCTTACAAAACTGGCAAAATGCATTAAGGGCAGTGAGGGAGGGCTCCAGCAAATGCGTGAGGAGAAATCTCATGAGTTGAATGGTCACTTTTATGCTACTAGTAAGTGGTCAAGCATTTTACACTGTATAATGTGCTTCTAAGACTTGAAATGCACTTTGTCTCCGATAGGTGGTGGTGGCATCAGCTGTGTGCTTCAGGATGGCGATATCTTTGAGAAGGCAGGTGTTAATGTGTCCGTAGTATTTGGTCATCTTTCTGAGGAAGCTGCACAACAGATGAGAAGCAGAGGGAAAACTCTGAAGACTAAAGATGGTAAAAACATGCTAATAAACTTGATTAACTTTACAGTGTTACTGAATGGGTGCATAGGAGGCAGATGTGAGACTGAAGTATTGCCTTATAAGCCATATCATCTGCACACATAATATGAAGAAAACCAAGTGTCTGAATGAATTTCTCTCTTTGTGCTCTATAATTCATTTAATAAAACGACAGGTGTTTGACTGAATCACCTAGCTTGGAAACTTTCAAATCTCCCATGGCTTGCATATCAATATGTTTCATCTCTTGTCTTGCTCCTCTCTTGAGTGCAGAAGTCAAAGTCCTCTCATGTCTGGCAGCCTGTAAGGTTAATCTGGGCAAGGTAGACCAGTTTCTGTAGCCAGTGGCACATGACAGAATGATGTAGTCAGCATTAGGGCTGTGCGAATCTTTGGTTCCTGATTCTATTCAACGGAGATTCAGCCCAATTTGGTGGCCAAATCTCTGAATCCGAATCAAATCAGAACCCTCTGAAGAGATTCGGAAACATTCGGTGATTCAGACATAGAAACAGCTTTAAATGTTTTTTCTACATACCTCAAGGTACCAAGCAGCTCATGACTGCTGTGATGCTGGGGCGGATGGAGTATCCCATGGGAGCACAGGTTGTGGGGGCTCGCCAATGTGCTCGGCAGGAGATCCAGAAGTGGACCAGAAGCACTTCTGGTCCACTTCCCAGTCTACCGGGGAGCGCATGGGGGGGGGGTCCCCTGGCTCAGCGACTGGTGCTTCCTGGGTCTTAGGAGGCACCTGGGGTCCCCCTGCAGCCAATCGCCGAGCCAGGAGGGGCCCTTGGCGCGCTTGCCAGCAGACCCAGAAGTAATTCTGATCGACTTCCGGGTTTGCTGCTGGGGGGGTGGGGGGGGGCGGCGCGCTGGCTGTGCTTCTATGGGACACTCCATCCGCCCCAGTATCTCAGTGTTCACGAGCCGCACACTGATACATACCTCGAGGTATGTAGAAAAAACCTTTAAAGCTGTGTCTGTGGCTGAATTGCTGATTCTCTGAATCGGCACCAAATCTTCAGATTCGCATTCGGCCGAATCTGATCGAGAACAGTGATCTGAATCAATTAATCGAATTGCTGTCCCCCATTCGGGCTGAAATCCGAATCACATACCCCTAGTTAGCATCATGTCTCACCACCTTTGACTTCCTCGCCTAAACAAACACGGGCTTATTTACAACTGTAGGTGGTCTTTGGCATGAGTCCAGAGCAAGGCTTGAACCCTCACTTCTCAAGTCTTAGCAAAATGCCATAACTCCTCTCCTGCCTGGATACACAGGGAACAAGTGTATGAGGTGTTTTGGGTGCCATTTTGGGGTCTGTTTTCTGACCATGAGAACGCTGTAATAAATGACTGAGCAATGTGAGAGTTTGAGATCACTGAATTTTTTCATATTGCAAATATTGTGATTTGTTTGGCGAGGAGACTGCATACACACAGTACCAGCTCTTTGCCGTACATTTTAGCAATAATCCTGAGAGAGAGCCTTTAATTCTTAATTAGCTCCTTTTTGTGAAACCCATTTTTGTAGTCCCCCAACTTCAATGAGATTCTATACAGAGCTAGTTGTTCTAGGAATGGAGCCATGGTTTGAAAGTCTTCATGGTGCTGGTTTCTCTTCTTTAAAATCTACTTCTTATGTGCTTGTTGCTGTCTAGGTAAACTACCATTTTGTGCCATGGGTGTAAGCTCTGTTATCCACCCAAAGAATCCTCACGTTCCAACTATACACTTCAACTACAGATATTTTGAAATTGAGCAAGCAGATGGTAAGATTCATAATCTCAAGTGTGTTGAAATATGGACACAGACTTGATTCGGAGGAAGCATAATATTGTGGTTAGAGCAAAGAATTAAGACTGGCTTTAGTTCTGTTTCCAGCTGTGCCCTAAGTTTATTAGATCACACTGGGCAATTTGAACCTTAAGCCTTTGTTTATGCTTTTTAAAAAATATGTATAATAATACTTGCAACTACCTTAAAGGCATTTACAACTTAATTGCTGCTTGTAAAGTGATCAGTGCAGGATATTGTAATTCTAATTGTTTAAGACTGAGTATAACATGAGTGAGACATAATGCCAAGGCAGATAAATGTTAATAATACAATTCATGGGAAAATCAGAGTTTAAACATCTTTCCCGATTATTGACAGTAATTCAAACTGACTCTGTCCTTTCTCATGGGGTTAAAAATTGTAAAATGTAATAAATGTGAATGTACCCTTTTAAAATAGCCGGGCAGATAGAGAGAGAATTCTGTGTGAAATTTGGTTTATTCAGAAAAGTGTAGGGATTGCAACGTTGTTTCTCTTTTTCAATAAAGAAAAAGGGGAATTTAGGGTCTTGTGGTCCACATCTGACAATCCCTGCTGA